>NC_143190.1:33746500-34071000 GCF_051530095.1 Phoenix dactylifera | reverse complement strand
CCTCTTGGGCTTCTTCCTCCTCTCCCTCCCCCTCCTCTCCCTCTCCCAGTCCCCTCCCCCCCTCCCCCAAATCAACCCAAGGCTGGAGAAGGCCTACGTCGCCCTCCAAGCCTTGAAGCACTCCATTACCTCCGACCCCAAGAACTTCACCCTCAACTGGTGCGGCCCGCATGTGTGCAACTACACCGGCGTCTACTGCGCGCCGGCCCCCGACGATCCCCACGTGCTGACCGTCGCCGGCGTCGACCTCAACCATGCCAGGATCGCCGGCACCCTCCCGGAGGACCTCGGCCTCCTCACAGACCTCGCGCTCTTCCACATCAACTCGAACCGCTTCGAGGGAACCCTCCCCACCTCCTTCAACCAGCTCGAGCGCCTCTACGAGCTCGACGTCAGCAACAACCTCCTCGAGGGCCCCTTCCCCTCCGTCGTCCTCCACCTCCCTTCCCTCAAGTTCCTCGACATCCGGTACAACAAATTCCACGGCGACGTCCCCTCGGATGTCTTCGACCTCACGCTCGACGCCTTCTTCATCAACAGCAACCAGTTCCGCTTCTCTTTGCCGGAAAACATCGGGAACTCCCCCGTCTCCGTCCTCGTCGCGGCCGACAACCAGCTCAACGGCTGTTTACCCAAGAGCCTAGGCAACATGGCCAAAACACTTAATCAAATCATTCTCATTAACAGCAGCATCAGCTCCTGCATACCGCCGGAGATCGGGAAGCTCGAGAACCTGACGGTTTTCGACGTGAGCTTCAACAATCTCGTGGGACCATTGCCGGAGAGCATCGGAAACATGAAAAAACTGGAGCAGCTGGACGTAGCCCATAACAAGCTCTCCGGGTTCATTCCGGAGAGCATCTGCGAGCTGCCAAGGCTGAAGAACTTCACATACTCTTATAACTACTTCTGCGGCGCGCCGGAGCAGTGTTTGAGGATTAAGAGGACGGACGACAAGAAGAACTGCATACCAGATTGGCCGAAGCAGAGGTCGGAGGAGGAGTGCCATGCATTCCTATCCAAGCCTGTGTATTGTGATTCCAATGGCTGCATAGCGCCGCCGCCGCCGCCGCCACCACCTCCTCCTCCTCCACCGCCGCATTATCATTATTAAGATGAACTGTTTGTTTGTTGGTAAATATATGCTTAACGTTTCGTTTCAAGATGTACTTAATTGGAAAACTCATGATGACAGACTTTACTGTTTGATCAAATAAGGAGGAGATCGATTGTTTTAAGTCCTCTGATATATAAATCTTTCTGTGTCTTCCTTTTCTGTGTGATTGTAATTGTTCGTTTTGTGTAAGAATTAATGATCCAGATTAGACACCGTGATCTATGATCATATTCTTAATGAATTTGGGAAAGTGACTAGAGAGGACTAGACTGGAAGGGACAGGAATTTGTCTCTCTGAGATCATATGGAAGCTAAAAGAAGACTCGGATTCCCGCGGTCAGTAGTTTTCTTGCGACCAGAGAGAAAAAGGGGAAGAAGGAAAAACGAAGGAAGAAAATTTCTTTGTTTCTACGATACCGACATGGGACTGTAACCCTTTTTAAAAAATTTAAAACAAAAAAAAATGTATTCATATTACCTAAAATCTTTGACCTTTTCTTAGTCAAGAGCATACTGCCAGCCTGCTTGCACCAAAATATGGAAGAAATTTGTCAATATAATTTGCAAGTATTATAAAAACAGGAAGCACTACTGCAAGACCAGTTGAGAACATTGGACCTTAAAATTGGCTCCTATTTTTTGGTGTCTGAAAGCGAGCTGGATGTGACCTGCTTTTTTTTGTCTGTCCTTGCTTAATTTCCACAGTAGTCGTCTGTATCCTTTTCGGTACTCATTTAAAATTTTTATATAAATTGACCATATATTAATATTTCAAAACCTTGTATCAGGCTGGCAAGCCAACCAAGGTGGAAGAAAAACATAGCCTCTTGTGGTGGGGTTGCCAAGCCCTCCTTTATGACATCCTTTAGGAGGTTCGTACATTTGAATAGTCCTAAAATGTGTATTCTGAGTGAAACGCAATTGTCGGGGGATAGCCTTTGCCATGTTCAGCGACGTATGGAGGCAGATTGGGAATCCTTAGCTATGGAGTAGGGGTGGCAAAATATGATCCAACCCGCCAATCCGATCCGTGTTCGACCCGCCATAAACAGGTTTGGGTTTGGCCTAAATAGATTCGGATCGTAAATAGGTTGACCTGTTTAACCTGTTTATTAATTGGGTCGGATACATATTTTAGATGTCTGACCCGTTTAACCCATTTAATATAATAATATATGGAGTGTGACCTTGGGTGAATTTTAGAAGGTAGCATGTATATATATATTTTTTTAGGTGAAAAGTTGGTAGAATAGAAAAGACGTTTCTGGAAGAATACATGGTAAAACCCCTTTAACGCTAAACCCCTCCATCATCTATAGCCGCCGCCGGTACCTCTAGGATTTCTTCCCTTCATGTCCTCACTCTCCCAAATTCTCCTCCTTCGCCATTAGAGTTAGGTTTTCGCCAATGGTGGGCCGAGCGTTAATCTTGAAGCTCCCCTCCGTCTTCCTCTCTTCCCTTCTCTTCTCCCGATCCTTCGCCTCTCGAGCTCTCGCCTTCGCTTGTCCTTCTTCTTCTCTCCTCCGCCTCCGCGCCCTCCTCCCCCTTGTTGACTCCCTCTGTCTCCCCATCGCCGGCGGCTGCTTCGGCAAGGTCCGGTGCTTCTTGACCCGGCCAACGACGTCGTCCCTCAACGACCCGTCAACCGGCTGCCTAAGGAGACGATTCTCCTCGACGGGTGTGACTTTGAATACTGGCTCATCGTCATGGAGCCCCTCGACCCCAGCCTCACCCACGACGAGATCATTAACAGCTACATCAAGACCCTCGCCCAGATCCTCGGAAGGTTAGGGTCTCCCGCCTCCTTCTCCCTTCCACTCCTCCATATGCTTGGCTTCGTTGCTTATTATTTTCTATGATTGGCGAAGGAAATGAAAGAAATACTACTAAATTCTTCCTTATCTGTATTTCTTTTGTTGATTTTGTGTTTAGTATTTGGTTGATTGATGCAGTAAAGCAAAAGGTACGGTTTTGATTGTTCTAGATGTGGTTTGGATTAAATAGGTTAAATGGATCGGATCAGGTTACCTGTTTATTTAACATGACAGGTTCAGGTTGTAATTTCTGACACGTTTAATAAACAGGTCGGATTCAGATTTATGATGTTCTGATCCGACCTGCATCTGACCCGATCTGTTTATGTTCGACCCGACCCAATTGCTACCCCTACTGTGGAGTCTCAGAGTCTGTCAGGAGGTATTTTAGTACTGTGGAAGCGAGGGTGGCAATGGTGGATGTCTTCCATCAGTGCACCCAACAGGTTATTATGGTTATCTCCAAGCATGGCGTGGATCCCTGGGTGCTTTGTGGGGTTTGCGCTAGCACTGACTATAGGACTCGGCGTGTGCTGTGGGATGAGATCACCGCAGTGGTATCCCAGGGCATCCCTATTGTGGTGGCCGGAGACTTCAACTATGTTCTGAGCTTAAATGAGAAAAAGGGGGGCAGGGTGGTTACCGATTCTGCGGATAGGAGGAAATTTCGAGTTTTCATGTCGTGCAACAATCTAGTGGACCTCAGTTACACTGGCTCGCGCTTCATTTGGTGTAATAACCAGACTGGTAGTGCTAGGGTTTGGGAGCGAATCGACAGGGTCATGGCCTTTCCAGATTGGATTCTCCGGTTTCCTACATTCCAGGTGAGTCATCTACCTCGTATTGCATCGGACCACCGTCCATTACTAATTTTGACTGTCGTAGGCTCTAGCCATCGCCCACTTTCCGATTCGAGAAGATATGGTTGTCTTACCCACAGTCGTGGAACATCGTAAGGGCCGTGTGGGGATTGCTGGTTCGAGGTGATGCCATGCAAAAGGCCTCTAGAAAGCTTGAGCTCATTAAGAGGCGGCTACGCCATTGAAATCGGGAGGCTGTGAGAAATATTTTCCATAGCCTAGAGGAGGTTGAAGCATCTAAAGAGGACATGCAGGAGAGAGAAGATCGGGAGGGTGAACTCCTAGCATCTGATATGGTAGCATTACGGGATCTCCTTGCCGCACATCACTCCCTCTTGCGACAGCAAGAGGTGTTTTGGAGGCAAAAATCGAGGATTCAGTGGGTCCACGAGGGGGATCGGAACATCCGTTTCTTTCACCGCTCGACGATGATTAGGAGACAGAGGAGTCTGATTCGATCCCTATGCGACAAGATGAGTCAGCGAGTGGAGGGAGAGGCCGCTGTTAGTAGGGTTTTATTCGACTTTTTCCGATCTAGGTGGACGGAGGAGGATGGTCTAGCGGGTACCGGGCATTTCCCAAGACCCGATATCCGGTTAGGTGATGCAGAAAATGAGGCCTTGGTTAGGCCTGTTTCGGAGAGGGAGGTGCAAGAGGCGGTGTGGTCTCTAGCCGAGGATAAAGCCCCAAGACCGGACAGCTTCCCACCACTATTTTTTTGGAAGTACTGGTGGATCATTCGGCGATCAGTGGTGGAAGCAGTTCACTGTTTCTTTAGCCGGGCCGTAATGGCTGAAGACTAGAAGGCGACCTATGTTACCTTGATCCCAAAGCGTTAGGAGGCGGTGGAGCCCAGCCACTTCAGGCCCATCAGCCTTTGTACAACCTTATACAAGGTCGTGGCAAAAATTTTAATGGGGAGGATGAAACCCTTATTGCTGGCAATTATTAGTCATAAGCAGGGGCTTTTGTGGGTGGTAGGAGTATCTCGGATAATGTCATGTTAGCCCAGAAAATGATGTGGGACCTCCAACGTGCTGCAAAGAGGCGGAGTTTGATGGTGGTTAAATTGGATATAGAGCGGGCTTAAAATTGGATTTGGTGGTGTTTTCTTCGGCGTGCTCTAGAGAGTTTCGGATTTCATCGTACCTGGATCGATTGGGTGATGGGCTGCATCCGGGGCCTTGTTTCTCTATCTTGGTCAACGGTACGCCATCACTATTCTTTCAGTCTACTATGGGGCTACGCCAGGGATGCCCATTATCCCCATTTCTCTTTATCCTATGCTCTGATGCACTGTCGTGCGCCCTGCGGGCCGTGTGCGCTCTCGAGCTCTGGAGGCGTATGTTCCAGGTCCGGAAGTCCGGCCTATATCACATTTACTCTTTTCCGATGATTGCCTCCTGGTGGCTAGGGTGTGGGTGAGGGATGCACGGGTCCTTAGAGGAGTGGTGGCCGACTACTGTGTGGCTTCAGGGCAGGGGGTCAACCTCCACAAGTCTTCCATCTTGTTTAGCCCGAGCACTGAGTGCAATGTTAGGCGGGAAATCAAGGAGATCTTGGGGATGCCTGAGTAGGAGGGTGCTTGGACCTATCTTGGCATCCTATTATAGGTAGGAGGTTGCGGATCTCTGAATGTGTTGGTCTGGAGCAGCGGATTCAGAGCACGCTAGAGGGTTGGTGAGCGTCATCCTTATCCATGATGGGTAGGGTGACCCTAGTCCGGTCAGTATTGAGTTCGATGCCCATATACCTTATGGCTAATATGGTTATGCCGTTGATAGTATAGATCGGATTGAGCGACTTATGTAGAGCTTCCTTTGGGGTTCGTTGGGGGGGGGGCACCATGGGGTTCATCTGGTTGCGTGGGGCAGTGTTTGTCGGCCTCTTGGGGAGGTGGTCTCGGGCTGCACTCTCTCCGGGCGAGGCGCGAGGCGATCATTGCATGTCATGCGGTACGTTTCTTTCTCGAGCCCCAGGGTTTCTAGAGCTGAGCCATGGCAGCGAGATATGGGAGATCAGGGCCGGTCGTGGGGTCTCGATGTGGGAGGTCGGTCTCCTATATATGGCATGAGATCAGGAGGTATCTGCCGATAGCCCGGGCAAATACTAGATGGTTGATTGGGGACAGTAGGAGCATTGACCTGGTGGATGATACATGGGTAGATGCCCTACCATTAAGGTTGTGGCCGACCATGGTTAGCCTAGAGGGGGTCGAGGGCCTTAGGGTGAGCTACCTTCTCACTCCAGGGGGGAGTGGGAGGAGCGTCGACTGAGGCAGGTGTTTGTGAGCACCTGGCTGAGAGAGTGCAGCTCCTCCCAATTCCGGGGTGTGCAGAACCGGAAATGCGGGTATGACAGACTTCTTGTAGGACCAGGGTTAGAGTAGGGGACGTCGCCCGGGTCCTGGTGCAGGACTACGAGGTCGGCCTGGGTTGTGCTTAGATATGGTGATTTGGTCTACACCCGAGACTAGCTTTGTTCCTGTGGAAGGTCATCTGGAATAGACTTTGGACGAGATCGGTCATGAGTGGATGGGGGGCGAGGTTCCTCCCACATTATCTGTGGTGTGGGGACAACAAGACTGTCGACCATGTGCTTTTTCAGTGTAGGTGGGCTAGAGGGACATGGCAGATAGCTGGTCTCCCGCAGGGGGCCTGGGGTCAGAGGGACCAGTTGTGCAGGCTATCCGCCATTGGTCGAATAGCCCTCAGCTGCGTCATTGGGCTTTTGGGGCTACCTGCATTGCCCACCAGATTTGGTTGGCCGGAAATGCCCGAATCTTTAGCGAACGTAGCCTATCCCCGAGATTCGCGGTAGAGCGGGGTTGAGCACAGGCTGCGGAGCTTCTTTGAGGTTCTTCGGGGGTGGGCCTTTGATAGTTAGGGATATCTAGGACTCTTATCATGCTCAGGTAGTACCTCATACGGTGTTCTTCATCTGGGAGCCCCCACCCCTTAGCTACTTCGAGGTCAATTTCGACGGAGTTGGTTTTGGATGGTGGGAGAAGAGGGGGTGCGGGTTTCGTCATCAGGGACTCACGTTTACGAGTAGTTGCAGCTAGTGGATGCTAGCTTTCGGACACCACTATTCCTGGAGCTAAGTTGCGAGCGGCATGGGTGGGTATCTGATACGCCCAACAGGTGTTGCAGGCCACCTCCATCATTGTGGAAGGGGACTTGGTCACCGTGATAGGCTGGATCTAGGGGCGAGTGGTTTAGGAGGGACCGGATCGCCCCCTGCTGCGAGATATTTGGTTGATGGGTAGAGCTGGGGTGGCTTTGGAGGCCAGGCACGTGTTCAGGGAGGCTAACGGTATTACAGACTGGATGGCCGCTTACGTGGCTAACCATGCAAGTGGTACGTTGTGGATTTGAGATGCGGATTTGCCTAGGCCATTCCGTGATGTTTTATTTTTTGATTTTATTGGGTGTGTTCGAACCCGTGTAGTTTGACATGTCCGCTTTAGCAAATATATATATATATATATATATATATATATATATATATATATATATATATATATATATATATATATATATATATATATATATATATCCCACACTATATACACTATGTGGTCATGCACGTAGCCAATCACAGCCACTCACTCCCATGGATTCTATAGCTTGTCCATCAAATGCTCATCTCGGTGCACCACTATAGGAATTATTTGCATGCCTACTCCGAGAATTCAAATGTTTTTTTCTATCTTTTAGAACAAGAAAAGTTATTTGGTGAACCTAGGATGCTTGGTAGTCCATTTAATGCATCCATATTTGATGGTTATTTTCGTCATTAAACTATCACACAGATGGACTTGCGGTGGTGCTGCAGCGAGTTGCGGCCTTCCTCAGTACTGGCACTTTGGGTTCGAGGCTCTATAGGGATCGGTTGGATTGTTCGGAGAACGACATTTAGATTTTATGTAAGCCAAACTGTGTTCCCTTGAATGAAGAAAACTTCCACCATTTAATTTGCTCTTTTTTTTTGAAAAAAAAGGTTTAGCTGAAATCCCTAGTATTAATTTCATCTGTAGAAAACTTGCACGCCGTGAAATTTTGCTTGAGGAGTCTTGTTGTCAGCTAACTAGCCTGCTTGAAAAGTTTCCATTTATTTTGGCTCAACTTGGATAGAGTTAAGAAACAATCAAAAATCTAGATATGTTGTTACTTGTAACCAAGGATCTTGCTTGAAATCTGAAAGAGCTCTCAAGAGTTGTGTTGGGGGAAAAATGGAGTGCCCTCAAGGTAGCAACTCTCAAGGCGCCCGACCTCAGGGGGCCCGACCTCGAGGTGCCCGACCTCAGGGCACTCGACCTCAGTACGCCCGACCTCAGAGCTCGCGGCCTTGATCTTGGCCAAGCCGAACCCGATCGACCTCAAATCCGAAGAAGATCCGGTCAAAGGACGAAGCAAACTTCTCCACTCCACCGAAAATCAAGCTCCTCTCTTCCTCATCCGGGATCCAATCACGCGAACTCCACCTGAGCGACTGTCAACAATTAAATGTGCACGATCTTCACAGACCTCCAGCCAGCCCGAAATCTTAAGCCATCCACGGCAACTCATTGACTCACTCAGTCACGTCCAGTCATCCACGACAACTCATTAATTCACACGATCACGCCCAAGTATGACGGTAACTCATTAATTTGCACAGTCACATCACAGGTAACCCTGGCACCTCTCCTATAAAAAGAAGACTCCCTCTTCTCAAAAGAGAAGACTTCTGACTTTTGACTTCTACATACAATCTCTCTCTTTCTCCACAAGAGTCCTCTCTGACTTAAGCATAAGAGGGCCAGCGCCGGAAACCCCGGCCACCGGCTTCTTGCAGATCCTCCGGAGGACGCAGCCCGCCGACACACCACCTGCCGGAGTTCCTCCTCCTCAGCCAATGGTCGCCCCCGAGTCCAATTTCCAGCAACAATTGGCGCTAGAGGAAGGGCCCGAATTGTGACCATGAAGCTAAGGAGTAAAGGAGCCTCTAATGCCTCCCAGCATCGCGCACCAAGTTCTGGACACTCAGTTCAGAACCCACCACCAAGGCCTCCGGCGGATCCAGTCCCTCAAGTCCAACCGGAACAGTTCAACGCCCTGGTCCAGCAAGTTCAAGCCCTGGCAACATCAGTCCAAGGCCTGCAACGTGTGGAGGCCTCTCCTATGCCGCCTCCACAGGTTTAGATCCAATCGGTGCTCCCTCCAGACGAACCGGTGCCCCAAGGCCAAAATCCCCATGACTCCTCGAGGGTCAACAATGGAGAATGGCGCTGCTACTAGGGTTCAACCCGAGCGTCTCCTCGAAGAGAGTCGCTAGAGAAAAACCAAGACAAAAGACCACAGCTTTCGGAGGCCGAGTCGGCTCCGGGTCAATTAGTACCGGAGCAGACCACCGTGGCAGTCCCCCAAGATGGGGAGCTCGACAAGAAGGTCGAGAAACTCGAGCGGCAGATCGAGGCACTCCACAGCTTGAAGGCAAGGTGAAAGGGTGACTTTGAGTTCACCACCAAGTTACCTTTCTTCCGCCAAATCGAGGATGAACCAGTCCCACTAAAATTCAAAATGCCTCAGGTACAGCCTTACAATGGGACTACCGACCCCCTTGACCACTTGGAGAGCTACCGAGCCCTCATGGCACTACAAGGATCCTCGGAGGCCGTGCTCGATAAGGCCTTCCCTGCAACTCTCCGAGGAACAGCTCGGATTGGTTCTCCGGTCTGAAATTGAGAACTGTATCTCCTTTGAGCAGCTCGGCAGGCAGTTCGCCGTCAACTTTGCTGCCAGCCGACGCCAGCGGCAAACGTCGGACTCTCTCCTCAACATCAAGCAAAAGGAAGGAGAGTCCCTTAAGAACTACATCGACCATTTCACCGCTGCCACCTGGGAGGTCTACGAGCTCGACCAGTCGATCGCCATGTCCACGCTGAAGACAGGAGCTCGGGCCTACAGGTTGCTCTTCTCCATTGAGAAGAATTTTTCTGCCGACTTCACCGAGATGCTGGCCTGAGCTCAGAAATACGCAAAGGCTGAGGAGGCCATCGCCTCCAGGCGGGGCGCGGCCGAGCAGGCCCTAAAAGGATAGAAAAGGCACCGCGAGGAGCGCGGCCGTTCGAGAAGTCGGTCCCCCTGCCAAGAGAAAAATCTACCTTATTTGAGGAGTCCACCTCGACAGTGGGCGCATCCCTGACCGAGATCCCCGCCTCAGCCATGAATGCCCTCGGGAAGGATGCCCGGCCAAGTTCGGATGCCCCAACCAAGTTCGGGATGCTCCATCGAAACAACTCCAAGTTCAGTCTCCATCTCTGATAAGAACTCGACCAAGCTCGGGATGCTCGGGATGCTCCGCAGCGCCAACCTCCAGCTTGATCTCCATCAACCTCAAGTCTTTCCAAACGAAGGCCCGACCAAGTTCGGATGCCTCAACCTAGTTCGAGATGGCTTGCTGCGACGATCTCAAGCTCTGCCTAATGATGTCCTGGCCAAGTCCAGGGGCACCCTGCTGCACTGGCTGCGAACCCAGAGTCCCTCGACCTCGGGCCCCGCCTAACAATGCCTCGACCAAGTTCGAGATCAAGAGGCATGCAAGCTTCAATGGCAGCTCGGCCTTGGTCTACACTGCCATTAAGCTCGAGCACAAAGATTTGGCAAAATTTCTCCGGAAGCTGTCCAAAGACTGGCAGGATTCTTTTGAAGTCTAAGCCCAAAGCCTTAGCAAGATCTTTCCGGAAGTTGAGCCCAAAAACTTAGTAAAATTCGCCAAATAAGAGTTCAACTCAAGTGGTCGAGATAAAAGTTCGTTGATTGCGCAAATGAAAGCAGATACGAACATGCAATGGAATTTGAGAAAGAAGGTATTTCATTGACTGAAAGCCCAAAGGCTAAGTACAAAGTTTGATTTCGAGGCCGACCCATCTGGCCGTATAGTGGTTGCAGTGGCCGACCTCATTTACAAAAAGAAGAAAAGGAAAAAGCTAAGTTCTAAGGCATCTCTGGAGCAGCAGTAGCCTCGGCGTGGGCCTTGAGGTTGTCCACAACGATCACGTCGGGATTCTCAACGGGAGCTGCCCTAAGGTCCTCCGCTGGTCCGTCTCCACGAGCACCCGCAACGGCCTCGGACGGAGCTTCGCCAGTGGCCTCAGGAGCAGCTTCAGATGCTCCTTCAGGAGCACCTTCGGTGACTTCTTCAGATGGAGCTTCCCGAGCAGTCTGCTCGTCCGCCTCGATCTCGGCCTCGATGGTCTCCCGTTTGGCCTCAGGGCTTGCGGGCGTGCTGCCGACCGCACCGTCAGAACTCCCGGGCTCGCTTTCATTCTCGGCGATCCCCATACTGGGCCGAAAACCGCTGAGGTCGAACTGGGGGCAAATCCACTGCATTTGCCTCTGAAAGTCCTCGAAGCTGCAGATGAGCCTGTCCACCGCTTCTTCCTCTATCTGGTCGCAGAACTCATCCGACCCGCGGAAGATCTGCACCGCGTTCTGGGCTTGCTCCAATGCCCTCCTTTCTTAAGCTTCGAGTTGCTCAATTTTCAGCCGAAGGACCCCCTCCTCATACTTGAGGCCGGCGATCTCGGAGCGGGCGTCGACCAGACGTGCCTCAGAGGCACGAAGCTCCAACCTGGCCAGAGCATGTGAGGCCATCTCCTCGTCAAGACGCTCGACTGCGGATCGCAACCCGGCCTCGGCGGCCTCCATCCTTGCAGTGGCCTCCCTCCACACGGCCTCGGCTTCGTTGAGTTTTCTCTCGGCCTCCTCCTGCTCCCTTTGGCTCCTCCGAGCCATGTCCTAAAACTCGGACGTCACGGCGACGAATATGTCAACTTCGTGAAGATGCTGTAAAGAAGGAAAAATGGGGGTAAGCAGAGATCAAGAGTTCAAAGGAATATGAAAGTTAAAGCGAGAAGCTAACTTACTCGGATGGCGGAGCAGTAGGTTTGATCGACAAGGCTGCCAATATCGGCAGCCTCGAACTCGGTTCAGTCGACCGGGAGCAGCGCGCAACGAAACACCTGGCGTGCAATGTTGCTGTCGTGGAGGGCCGAGTCGTCCTTGTAGACCGACCACTCCGGGCAGAAGGGCCTCCTCTAAGAGTGGCTCCCGGCCCCTGAAGAGCTCGGGAGGTTGGGCCTTGCTGAGCTCGGCAGAGAAGAGCTCGGGACCCCAAGACCGCTGCCCGGCTTGGGACCCGAGCGCTCCAAATGAATGACCTGGCGACTTGGCCGCTGAGAAATGGGCCCTAGAAGAGCTAGAGCTCGCGCGCTCGGTGGGGGGAGCTTCCTTCCGAATGAACTCGGAAGTTCCAACCTCAGGATCCCTCACCTCGGCGGGAGCAGGAGTCGAGGCCGGCCTAGCCTTCTTCCTGGGCACGAGTTGAGCCCCCCGCCGGCCTCGCTACCCTCTTCTTGTACCTGGTGAGGAGGGTCGTATTGCTGGTCACCATATGTGCAATGTCTGAAAAGAAGAAAAAGCTCAAGTGTCATATCGACATCAAAAAATGATGATGATAACAAAGAAAGAGAGAAGAAAGAAAAGAAGAAGCAAATAAGACAAATGACAACAAAATAGAGGAGGAGCAGTGCAACCGCCCTTACCCTGGGGATGCACCGAGCTCAGGCTAACGTTCACCAAAGCCTCCTCACTTAGGAGGTCATTCAGAAGAATATCTCCCTCGAGGATACGGAGAGCATCAAGAATCTTCTGCTCGCTCACCGAAAGCTTGGGAGGCTTGTTGATGGCCTTGAGCCGGGGCTGCCCCCACCTCGGGTCAAATTCCCACGTGCGCTCGGAGGAGAGGAAGAAAAATTTCTCCTTCCACCCACGAATGGAGGAAGGAGCACCTCGGAAGAACGGCTTGCTGCCCCGAAGGGCGAGGTAGAGCCATTTCCCGTCCACCGGGTTGCACTTCAACATGAAGCACTGATGAAAGACGTTCACTGAGGCTTGTATCTCGTGCGCGAGGCAAAGGGATAGGAAACCAATGATGGTCCTCCATGAGTTCGGAGCGAGCTGCGCTGGGACGAGCTGATACGCCGCTAGGAGCTCGTTCATGAACCCGCGCAGGGGGAATCGCAGGCCGGCCTAGAGTGTCTCTATGTACACCCCTATCCGACCTGGAGGAGGTCTCGTCACCCGGTCTTCCAGCCTCGCGGGCTCAAGGTGAAACCCGCGCTGAGGGAAAAACCGGACGCGGATCAACTGTGAAAACCCACATTTGAGTTGGGCCGGCCTTTGAACAAGGGCAGCCCAACACGTGCAAGGGGGAGGGAGTCTCCCGATTGAAATGCCTCCCTCCCTTGTTTCGGAAGTATTTCCCCTCCTCCTGAATCCACCGGAAGAGAGGTAATAGGGTGATAAACCCTACCAAATCAGGAAGATCTCGCCTCTCTCTTCCCCTAGGGCATCAACCGAGGGCTTCCACACACACACACACACAAAAAAAAGAGAGAAGGGAGATTGGGTTTTACCTTGCCGCAGGAGGAATTGGAGTGGTTGCCGTCGATCCGGCCGGGAGGATCTCGCCGGAGGCAAGGTGAGTCGTCCCTCCTCCTTTCTCAATCTCTGGATCTTTGCTACTCTTGATGGCGAGCCGATGGATGTGGAGACAAGAAGCCCCGGTTACCTTGTTTCTCCTCCCATTCGACCGCCGCCGTCGTCGGGGGTGGAGCGTGGCCGGGCGTGGCACCGCCACAGGCTGACGACCAGGGGGCGTCGCCGGTCGTGGGCCACCGACGGCCGAAACCCCCTTCTCCCCTTTCCGTCGGAAAGAAGGAAGAAGAGAGAAAGAGAGAGGGTCTTTCCCCTCCCTTTCTCTTATTATATATTTTCTCTTATTATATTATTTGTTGTTGGGTTCCCTTCTTACACTTGGATCCAGGGAGATCAGGGCTTTGAGGACTCTAGATAGTCTTGGGATGCTAGATTTTAGAGGACCCTTTAGAGGATTAAACTGGGATCCTAGAACATCATATATCTTTGATAAATTTTAATGATGATTTGGTTCTGTAGGGAAACAATCTATTGGACGAGAGGACGCTGAGCAGAGTCCTGCGCATTCCGGTTCATAGATCGCCGTGAGGGCGGGTGATTAGTTGTCTGAGTTTTCAATAAAGAGTAAGATTTCTTGTACGCCAATCCTACATGATATAAATATTTTGCACTATATATATGTTTGATATGCTATGATCCAGACAAAGCAAAAATAGTTTATATTAAATTATATTTTGGTCGTGTTGGCTTGTGATTGGAATTATGATGGATGCATGTATGTGTATAACCTCTATCTGCATAATTGGATTTATGGATGTGGTGGCATGGACTAACCATGTTATATTGATTGCCCTGTCACGGGCTGGAAACGTGACCATGGTTAGTCTAGGTCGGATAAAGTGGAAAAGGGAATGGATGTGTGTTTGTGAATGGATTAAATAAACAGGGACTTTGGGCTTATCTCGTTATTATTGATTGCCCCATCACAGGCTGGAAATGTGATATTATCGATTGCCCCGTCACAGGCTGGAAATGTGATACTATCGATTGCCCCGTCGCAGGCTAGAAATGTGACACTATCGATTGCCCCATCACAGGCCGGAAATGTGATACTATCGATTGCTCCATCACGGGCCGGAAACGTGACCGAGATGTAGCCCAAAGTCGGAAAGATAATTAATCCGGATCAAGTTAACATGGAATGGGAAGAAAAAGCATTGAAAATAGTCATAGTGATTTATAAGCTATATATATACTATATCATTCTTATGTGGCCAAACTTTCATTGATGTTTGATGTATAATTATGGACTTTTATTGATGCTTGATGTTCATAATTATATTGATTATTTGAGTCTTATGGAAACTGTTTATGATTTCATGAAATGTGCATCGATTTGTCATGGTTTTCGAATTCATATTATTATTGTGTTGGTATGGATGTGTAGGGATTCTTACTGGGCTGTAAAGCTCACCCCCCCTCTTCTTCTTTTTCTTTACCAGAGTTGCAGGATGCATAGATTTGGATGGGATGGGCGCAGAGTGCGAGTACCAGAGTTATTAGTTAGTTTGTTTGTTTATCCTTCTTTGATGTCGATGAACATTTGAAGGCTTTGTAATTAAACCAATTTGTTTATTTGGACACGTCGGATTTGTCTATTTGAATTATTAAATTAGTTATAGATTTATTGAAATTTTTGTTAATCATAGGCCTTGCATGATCTTTAGGGCACTGCTCTAGGGCTCATGCGGCCGGTCGCGTACCGGACCCGGGTGCTGGGTTCGGGGCGTGACAGAGTGGTATCAGAGTTTAAGGTTAAGGTATCCTAGGGTTTAGGTTGAGGTGAGTGTGAGTGGAGAATTATGATAGAAAAACTATCAGAGCCTTAGTTTATAATCATCTGAGATTGTAACAGGAATGATATTGTAATCTAAAGTTTAAGACCACTAGGGACTGTGGCCTTAGTGGCTAAAGAGTTTGAGATTTAAGATCATTGGGGATAGTCACAAAATTGGAATCTGAGCATTTGTTTAAAATCACTAGGGACTGTAACTGAAATATATTATAGCTTAAGGTTATAATCACTTGGGACATGACAATAAAATTCAGTGCTTAAGGTGTAAGATCACTGGGCATTATGATAAAATGTATGTATCGAGTTTGGTTTTCGATGAGTGTGGAAGGAAAATATAAATTGTCTTTGATCATGATAAAAAAGAGGTTTGACCTAAGATAACTGTACGAAGGTCAACAATGGCATATCGGTTATACCATATTCAGATATTATTTAAATAACCTGGAAGTTCAAACTTGATATGGGTTATGATGTGATCGTACTTTTGGTTTTGCTGCTAATTATTAGAGTGGAATTTGTACGTAGATCTTCCATAGTATTGGAGTGAGCTAAGAAGATTTCGTAATATTGAAAGGAATGTTCTTCGAAGTTGAATATGTATGTGGATTATATCTGGTATTGGCATATTGAATATTACAAATAGGTCTATTTCCTATTAATATATTTGATTATTTTGAGGCCATAGAATATGCATATTGATGGGGGAATTCTAATTATTTGAATTCTCACATTTGGATTGGGCTACTGGATTTTACTTGTAATTGTAGAAGACTATTTGATGTGTTAATGTAAAACTCAAGCCTAGGTTTAAGATTTGAGCAGGAATCTTTTGTCATTGTTGATGAAGCCACTAATAAATGTCATATTGAGTAAAGACTTCGATCATGAGATGCTTACATGAATTATCATATATAGCATTGCTGATGAATGTAAAGAATTTTGGTGGAGAAAGATCTAGAAATCGATAGAGTTAATTTCTAATCATAATATATTGGCTCAATGGCTTTTAACCCATTGAATTTGAAGTAAATCTTTTTGGGAAGAAGATCAACGTAGATTGTCTAATCGAATTGCGGAGGAAATCCAAGGTTAATTTATTTTAAATTAAACCTAGATATTTTGGATTCTAAAATGGTTGTGAAGATCATGTACTGACCTTAAACTTGATTAATGGCTTGAGTGTTAGTTATAGTTAGTATACTCTACATAATTGAGGATGGAGAGATCTAGAGGTTCCGCTCAATTAAAATTCTAAAATTTGGATTTTCTTACTTCTAATGCAAACTGATATTTCGATCATAAATTATTTAGAGGCTTTAGAGTATTTAATGAATTAAATCAGAGTGCGCAACGGAAGTGTGGTGGTTTGAGTTATTTTGAAACTGGTTAAGGACATTAATATCTGATCTAAAAGGTATTATGATGGAACACTTGAGTTAGTTTCTAGCAGAGGAGAATGTTATTGATTCTATGGATGATCTAGAGGTAGCTATGTAATTTTCACCAGTGGGTTCTTCTATTGTTGACAATTTTTGGGAGAACCTTGGGCATCTTAAATTTAGCGTTAACGGTTGGTGATTCCTTGATTGGTCTTAGATTTGGAATATTTTAACATGGATCTCCTATTTTGTTGGGATGATGTGGGCGAGAGAAATTATTAGGCCCAGAGATAGTGCAATAGACCATAGATAAGTTGCAAGTGATCAGAAAACGACTTCGTACAGCTTAGAGTCGTCAAAAGAGTTATGCTGATAATAGGAGGAGAAAACTGAAATTTTAAATTGGGGATCATGTTTTCTTGAGAGCGTCATCCACTAGAGGAGTGATGAGATTTGGGGTTCATGGTAAATTGAGCTCTAAGTATGTTGGTCCATTTGAGATTTCGAACAAGGTTGGAGAGGTGGCATTGGCTCCACCACCGACTTTATCCAGTGTGCACAATGTTTTTCATGTGTCCATGTTGAAGAAATATTGTCCCAGATCTGAGTCATGTGGTAGCATATGAGCCATTACATCTTCAGGAGGATTTGACCTATGAGGAGTTTCCGGTACGAATTATGGACAGAAAAGATCAGGTACTACGACATCGAACCATTCCTTTTGTGAAGGCACAATGGAATAACCATATGGAAAGAGAGGCTACTTGGGAGCTCGAAGAAGAGATGAAAATCAAGTATCCGCAACTTTTTGAAACCTCAGGTATGTCAATTTCGAGGACGAAATTTTTTTTTAGGAGGGGAGAATGTGAAAACCCACATTTGAGTTGGGCCGGCCTTTGAACAAGGGCGGCCCGACACGTGCATGGGGAGGGAGTCTCCCGATTGAAATGCCTCCCTCCCTTGTTTCGGAAGTATTTCCCCTCCTCCTGAATCCACCGGAAGAGAGGTAATAGGGTGATAAACCCTACCAAATCAGGAAGATGTCGCCTCTCTCTTCCCCTAGGGCATCAACCGAGGGCTTCCACACACACACACACACACAAAAAAAAGAGAGAAGGGAGATTGGGTTTTACCTTGCCGCAAGAGGAATTGGAGTGGTTGCCGTCGATCCGGCCGGGAGGATCTCGCCGGAGGCAAGGTGAGTCGTCCCTCCTCCTTTCTCAATCTCTGGATCTTTGTTCCTCTTGAATCCGGCTGGCGAGCCGATGGATGTGGAGACAAGAAGCCCCGGTTACCTTGTTTCTCCTCCCATTCGACCGCCGCCGTCGTCGGGGGTGGAGCGTGGCCGGCCGTCGCCGGGCGTGGCACCGCCGGCACCGCCACAGGCTGACGACCAGGGGGCGTCGCCGGTCGTGGGCCACCAGCGGCCGAAACCCCCTTCTCCCCTTTCCGTCGGGAAGAAGGAAGAAGAGAGAAAGAGAGAGGGTCTTTCCCCTCCCTTTCTCTTATTATATATTTTCTCTTATTATATTATTTGTTGTTGGGTTCCCTTCTTACACTTGGATCCAGGGAGATCAGGGCTTTGAGGACTCTAGATAGTCTTGGGATGCTAGATTTTAGAGGACCCTTTAGAGGATTAAACTGGGATCCTAGAACATCATATATCTTTGATAAATTTTAATGATGATTTGGTTCTGTAGGAAAACAATCTATTGGACGAGAGGACGCTGAGCAGAGTCATGCGCATTCCGGTTCATAGATCGCCGTGAGGGCGGGTGATTAGTTGTCTGAGTTTTCAATAAAGAGTAAGATTCCTTGTACACCAATCCTACATGATATAAATATTTTGCACTATATATATGTTTGATATGCTATGATCCAAACAAAGCAAAAATAGTTTATATTAAATTATATTTTGGTCGTGTTGGCTTGTGATTGGAATTATGATGGATGCATGTATGTGTATAACCTATATCTGCATAATTGGATTTATGGATGTGGTGGCATGGACTAACCATGTTATATTGATTGCCCTGTCACGGGCTGGAAACGTGACCATGGTTAGTCTAGGTCGGATAAAGTGGAAAAGGGAATGGATGTGTGTTTGTGAATTGATTAAATAAACAGGGACTTTGGGCTTATCTCGTTATTATTGATTGCCCCATCACAGGCTGGAAATGTGATATTATCGATTGCTCCGTCACAGGCTGGAAATGTGATACTATCGATTGCCCCGTCACAGGCTGAAAATGTGACACTATCGATTGCCCCATCACAGGCCGAAAATGTGATACTATCGATTGCCCCGTCACGGGCCGGAAACGTGACCGGGATGTAGCCCAAAGTCGGAAAGATAATTGATCCGGATCAAGTTAACATGGAATGGGAAGAAAAAGCATTGAAAATAGTCATAGTGATTTATAAGCTATATATATACTATATCATTCTTATGTGGCCAGACTTTCATTGATGTTTGATGTATAATTATGGACTTTTATTAATGCTTGATGTTCATAATTATATTGATTATTTGAGTCTTATGGAAACTGTTTATGATTTTATGAAATGTGCATCGATTTGTCGTGGTTTTCGAATTCATATTATTATTGTGTTGGTTTGGATGTGTAGGGATTCTTACTGGGCTGTAAAGCTCACCCCCCTCTTCTTCTTTTTCTTTACCAGAGTTGCAGGATGTATAGATTTGGATGAGATGGGCACAGAGTGCGAGTACCAGAGTTATTAGTTAGTTAGTTTGTTTATCCTTCTTTGATGTCGATGAACATTTAAAGACTTTGTAATTGAACCAATTTGTTTATTTGGACATGTCGGATTTGTCTATTTGAATTATTAAATTAGTTGTGGATTTATTGGAATTTTTGTTAATCATAGGCCTTGCATGATCTTTAGGGCACTGCTCTAGGGCTCATGCGGCCGGTCGCGTACCGGACCCGGGTGCTGGGTTCGGGCCAGATCCCGACTTTTGTCTAGATCGTGCCACATGTCGGCCTCGGAAACCTAAGCGGCATATCAACCTGGATCGACGCTTTAAAAGCAGAATCGAAGCAGCGTCTTGTCGGATCCCGGAGCCTCATCATGAGCCCGCGGCTTGAAACTGCCTCGAAAAGCAAAAAGGCGTCACCTCTCATTAAAAATGCCCTGAAGCGCGCGGAACGGTCCCACCAGCGTGATAAAGATAATTACTTCTTTTGCCCGAGCTCGTAAACGGCTCGAACTCGGAAGTCAGGGGGTAGTGTTGGGAGAAAAATGGATTGCCCAAAACACGTGGATACATTGCCTACACGTGACGACGAGCGCAACGACAGCAACCCTCAAGGCGCCCGACCTCAGGAGGCCCGACCTGAAGGCGCCCAACCTCAGGGGGCCCGACTTGAAGGCGCACGACCTCAGCATGCCCGACCTCAGAGCTTGCGGCCTTGCGGCCTTGATCTCGGCCAAGCCGAACCCGATCGACCTCAAATCCGAAGATCCGGTCAAAGGACGAAGCAGACTTCTCCACTCCACCAGAAATCAAGCCCCTCTCTTCCTCATCCGGGATCCAATCCCGCGATCTCCGCCTGAGCGACTGTCAACAATTAAATACGCACGATCTCCACGGACCTCCAACCAGCCCGAAATCTCAAGCCATCCACGGCAACTCATTGACTCACTCAGTCACGTCCAGTCATCCACGGCAACTCATTAATTCACACGATCACGCCCAATCATGACGGTAACTCATTAATTCGCACAGTCACATCACAGGTAACCCTGGCACCCCTCCTATAAAAGGGAGACTCCCTCTTCTCAGAAGAGAGGACTTCTAACTTTTGACTTCTACATACAATCTCTCTCTTTCTCCACAAGAGCCCCCTCTGACTTAAGCATTGGAGGGTCGGCGCCGGAAACCCCAGCCACCGGCTTCTTGCAGGTCCCCCGGAGGATCCAGCCCGCCGACGCACCACCTGCCGGAGCTCCTCCTCCTCAGCTAGTGGTCGCCCCCGGGTCTAGTTTCCAGCAACAAGTTGTATTAGCTTTCTTGAGTCGACCCTATGTTAAAAAAAAAAGAAAATGGTTTCATTCTAGAACAACTATAACTAAACCTTGATTGACTTGCTCATTTTATTGCAAGATATCTCAGTACAAAAGAAATAACATTTTTTGGTGCGTTTTAGAGTCTTTACCGACGCTTATAAGCATTGGTAATTTTCATACTGACGCTTCTAAAAGCGTTGCGAAAGCGTCGGGCAGGTGAGGGTCTGATTTTTTCTTTCCAACGTTTTTTAAAAGCATCGGCATAAACGGACTCTATGCCGACGCTTTTAAGCGTCGCCTGTTTTGAAGTCCGTACACGCTTATAAGCGTTGGCCAAAATCGAAGGTAGGCCGACGCTTCTTAGCATTGGCTCGCTTTGAACTCTGCCGACGCTAATTAGCCTCGACCCATTTTGGTCTCTACCGATGCTTATTAGCGTTGGTGGAGTCCAAAGCGTGGTAGAGTCCAAAACCCAAGCTGTGGCCTTTGCCGACGCTTGCCCTTATTGCCGGCGCTTAAAAGCATCGGCAATAGTGATTTTTTTATTTTTTTTATAAAAGCAATTTTTAAACCTGTATACATTACTTTCCAACACAATAAATACACAATCTAAATCACATAGATAACAAAAGTCACTTCATAAACAAGAACTTTTCATTCGAAATATTCATATTATCATATTTGATTACATTGTATTTCAAAAATATTAAAAACATACATATCAAATTCCTAAATAAACAGTCTACGATGTAGGGTCGATGGCATCATCATCTTTACGAGTTGATAAAGTATCAGCAACCTACAAAAAAAAATACTTTAGAAAGTAAAATATGAAAGCCATTATGCTCGTATAAAAATACATTATAATTACGTAAAATATTCAAATAGATTTAGTTATTTTTCGGTGAGGCAAATCTCTGCAATAAAGATGAAATCTGATTAAGCTGATCCTGCAAAGATTATATCTTTAACTCATGGCTCTGCTTCAACTCTGCAATATCGGTCCTATGATCTGCCTTATCTTCTTTATTTCTGTCTTATAGCTCTACTTTACTGCAGTAAGCAAAATCAGACTGGTGTGACATTACTACAGTGATAACTAAGTTTGACGGGGTCAAATCAACAAATGCTTTTAACATCTACAATCTAGAACAGGAAGCTAGTTCCCAATATTGTACAATCTGACTGGGTTTCAGTCAGAAGGGTCATAAGGACTCATCCTAGAAGCCGTCAAGATGACTAAAGGTCAGATATCAAGTTTTGTAAGGGAAGGACGTCTAAACTTACAAGTTATTTATGATTTTGCAGTAACTGAATGTGGTCCTATAACCTTCCAATTAAGTTCTGAAAACAAAGTATAAAAACGTAAAACCACTTTGTAGCTTTTTGAAAGGTTTTGACAACAAAATTGTCAACAGTTAAGCAGCAGTTAGGACCATAACTTGTATTGGCAGTAAAATGACATACAACAGATCATTATCTCGCTAAAATGTCCAAAAGTTTCTTCCTCGTTTGTTGCTTCACTATGATAGTAACTATGCTGTTATGGCAAGAAAAACTGTTACACCAAGAAATAATGAATAACAGCAGTAAGATAAATACTAGATAGTAACTATTGTGGAAAAATATCACCATAAAAAAATATAACAATTACATAACAAAGGATTGGCATAGGCTTGCATGATGCCACCAGCTTCAAAAGAATTCAATAGCCATGTATCAACGTAAGGCCATACTATCAAAAACCATATCTGTGGGTTCAAAAAGTACAAGAACAACTCTATCAAGTCACAAGCACAAAAAAATATAGTTGCAACATGTGAAAGACAGAAATTTCAGAACTGTTTAGATTTCAAATGGTGGCATTTGAAGTACCATACAGATATCATAGTGGAGGCATTTGCTTCCAAAATCATTTTGCATTCGCATTGTAGCTGTCCGAAGCTTGGATATCTAGAGATAAGCCTCAGAAGAAAAATTCAATAGCCATGTTGCAATCAATGGACAAGCTCCATTGGTTCCCAATGTTTCAGCCTAAAGTTTCAATTATATTGCAGAACTCGAAGCTTTGGGACACCTTTTATAGAAACAAACTTGAGGTTCCTCTGTTTCTTGATGTAGAGGACTACCAATTTACAGCTAGACTTATAACATCATCAGTATTCCTAAGAACATTTACAGTATCGATCAAGAAAGTTTTAACACCCATATGTCCAACAATACCTAGTAGAAAGTATTTGTGGTATGAGTCAAGAGCTAAAATGGTGGCACAAATTATAAGATGATGCCTAGTGCAATACCTCGGGCGGAGGCGAACCTTGATCGATCGGAGCTTGGGGCCGGTTGGTCGACACCGGAGAGGAGGGAGGAGGAGAAGATTCTCAGGCGGAGGCGAAGCTCAATCAAGGTTTGAGGCTCGATCAGTTAGAGCCGGAGAGGAGGGAGGAGGAGAAGTTTCTCAGGCGGAGGCGAAGCTCAATCAAGGCAAAGCTCGATCGAGGCTTGAGGGAAGCTCAATCAAGGCGGAGGCTTGAGGTAGAGGCAAAGCTCGATCGAGGCTTGAAGGCCGGTCGGTCAATGCCGAAGAGGAGAGAGGAGGAGAAAACACCTCAAGCAGAGGCAGAGCTCGCGCCAGAGAGGTGGAAGGAGGAGATTGATTGGGGCTTCGGGTTGGTAGGTAGGCGCTGAAGAGGAGAAAAAGGAAGGCTAGGGCTTGGAAATGAAGTAAGTCTTCAGGTCGATCGGGATGGGAGAGGAGGAAATGGAAAGCTAGGGCAAGTCTTTAGGTCGATCGGGCTGGGTATTTGGGGGAGGTGGCCTCCAACGATACTTATAAGCGTCATCATTGGTCTAGGCCTTCGATGACGCTTATAAGCGTCGTCTTAGGCTAGGCCGCCATGTATGCGACGCTCATACCTCGGACGACGCTTATAAACGTTGTTGGAGGCCAGGATGACTACAACGACGCACCTTAGAGTCGTCTACTCTCCGTACCTGCCGACCCTTCTTTGAAGCGTCGGCAAAATTTGGCGCCTGTGCCAAAATTGCCGACGCTTCTACTTAGCATCGGCAGAAAAAAGTCGGGAAAACCCCCTTTTTCTGTAGTATCTTAAATGATCATTCTTGACACAAACTTGATCGAGCAATGCAACATGTGTGACAAAATTAAGATACTCCTGGTCAATTCAAAAATGTTCTAATATAATTTCTTCAATAATTTAGGCATGATTGTTAGCAACCATGATTATTAAAAAGTAGTATCATGATGTGTTGGTCAACAAATTCTATTCCACAGTAACTGAAGTAAAAAATGTGTATGTCAAGATTTCTCTGCATCTTTACAAGTTCATATAAATAGGCAAGGCATTAGTTATCCAAGATGTTAATTTAGATTAAAATATAATAGATAAATTGAAAAATTTTATGAGACAATCTAGCCCAATTATTACTATGATTAATAATTGGACAATATTGCTCTGTTTCTTCCAACATGTTAAAACATATGGAAATATGCCGATAGGGGCGGCCCAATGCATTTGGAGACCTAAGACGAATCAAGTAAATGAGGCCTTTTCTTTTTTTAATAATATTTTTTTAATAAATATAAAATACTTAAAAAATGATATGAAAATATGTAGCTGTCAAGTACGATGCATGAATCTAATAAAGATAGGCAAGAAGTCTCTCTAATTTAATATAATTTTTGAATGAAAGCATGGAAATGGAAATGTAATTACTCTAAAGGCCATGAAACTGATTAAATAACTGAGATAATGCTTGGCAGTGCTGTTTACCATGTCAAGGAAGAGCAGAATAGGAAAAGGTTATCCTACGGCACTTCATGGTCAAGGTAAAGGAAAGAATTTGTCCACATAGGGACCTCTCTATAAGAGAAAGTAGGGGCATTACGGAAAATTCACTCCATCTAATTAATAAAAGTCCCATCCCACCATCTCCCCTTCAAGGGAGTACCCAAGCAGCAACTGCAACATCACGGCATAGCGGCCATTCAATCTCCAACCTCCCTCCTTTTCTCTCTCTACCAACCAAGAGGGGGAGAAGAAACCGAGAGGAAAAAATTAAAAGAATCTCCACCCTCCAAGAAGTCCATCTCCAATCCCCCTATCTTTCTTGCTGATGGCCCAGCTGGATCAGGAGTAATGTGAGGGAAGGAAAACCAAGACCAAAACCAAAAAAGCGAAGGGATGAAAGATAAGAGTGGCTTCAGACATGTGTATCAAGCCAACCAAATCCCTCTCTCTCTCTCTCTCTCTCTCTCTCTCTCTCTCTCTCTCTCTCTTTCTTTTTTTTTTTGTTTTAACGGGTTCTTCAAACAACGCATGTCCGAATACACCCAAGAAAATCAAAATACACAATCTCACGTAGTGCCAATGGCAGCTCCCTCTCTCCTGCCCACAGGGCGTATCCTGAGTGGTGGGCCGCGTATGCAGCCACCCAGTCAGCCGCTCCGTTGGCCTCTCTGAATACATGCTTGGCCTCAAAGGCCATGCCATCTCTCACCATCATCCTAATGTCCCGGATCAGAGGGTGGTCAGTGCTCTCACCACTCGGTCCCCGCCGGATCCACCCAATAACTGTAGCCGAGTCGCCCTCTAAGATGATCGAGCTGGCCCGCAGAACCTGCCGTGCATGGCGAAGACCTGCCCAGGCAGCTCGCAACTCTGCCCCTGGAACTGATATGTCGAACAACCGGCAACCGCCCGTTGCCACTACCCTGGAGTGAGGGTCCCGTATGACGAAACCTGCCCCGCCTCGCGTACCTCCATCCAATACCGACCCGTCAAAATTTATCCTGAGAAAACTCGGGGGTGGGGGCTCCCAGGTGAAGAACACCATCCGAGGAGCTGCCTGAGCAGAGAAGGAACCCCAGGTGTTTCGAGCTATCAAGGGTGTGTCTGAAGGGGTGGTGAGTCTGGACTCCAGCACCAGTGCTCGAACAGACCCTGCAACAAACCTCGGCGACATCCTGCGCTCGCCGAAGGTGCGAGCGTTCCTTGCCAGCCAGATTTGATGGGCTGTGCAAGTCGCTCGGATGGCCTCCTGACATGTCCCGGGACTGGCCAACCACTGTCGTATCATCTGTAGGAAAAGCTTCCTCTCCCGCCACACCTCCTCCGGGATACCTGTACACTGCCATGTCGACCTCGCCCAAGTACACCAAAATAGTACATGATCCACAGACTCGTCTGCACCGCAAGCTCCGCACTCCGCAGGGATCCCCAAACCACGCCGACTCAGCACTGCTCTCGTCGGAAGGTGGTCCCACATCACCTTCCATAAGAAGAGTGCTGCCCTCGGGTGGAGCCCGGACCTCCAAATCCAGGCGCAGTTCGGTCCTCGCTCATGCTCCCGCTGGATAACCCGGGACAGATCACCCAGCCGGATATTGGCCCTGCATGAGGTGCCCCAAACCCTAACGTCTGGTCCCTCGCATCCTGGTACTGGAAGGGATCGGATCCTCTCAGCAAGATGTGCCCCGAACAACTGATGTAGTCTGGCCTCGTCCCACTCTATCCTCCCTGGTGCTAGGAGGTCGCACACTCGGAGCCCCTCTGCTGCCTCAGTATCCACCATCGTTGGCCAACATCTCAAAGGAAAAGTATCTGCCCACGGATCACCAGTCACATCGATGCTCCGTCCATCGCCTATCAGCCACCTGGTATTAGCCGACACAGTCGGCAGGTACCTTCCAATCTCGCGCCACATAAAGAAGATTCGGCGGCCTCTCTGTGCCACCTTAGAGCCCCCTCGGCCATATCTGGCTGCTATCACCCGGCTCCAAAGCCCCTGTGGCTCCAACAAGAAACGGGCTGCGTGCCGAGCAATAAGGGCCTCACACCACTCCAGGAGGGACTGCACTCCCAGACCGCCCTCGCTGATGGGAAGGCAGACCTGCTCCCAGGCCACCAGATGTACCCCATGGCCCCCACTGTGAGACCCCCACAAGAAGCTCCGGAGAAGATGTTCAATCGTCAACAGAGTCGTCTTTGGGACCACAGTGTTGGCCATGAGATATACCAGCATCCTAACACCGATCTGACTAGTGTCAGTCTCCCCATCATGGATAGAGATGATGCCCTCCATCCCTCCAGCCTGCTCTCGACCCGCTGTACCAACTCCGAGCACTCTGTCACCTGGAGTCTCCGACCTATGATAGGGACTCCTAGGTAGACCAATGTCCCCTCCTGCTCTGGTATCTGCAAAATCCTCCTGATCTCCTCTCTCTTTCTCTCCACCCAAAACAAAACTATTGTCCCCAACTTCCCAAATTGCCCCTCTGTAGGCTTGAAAACTCTCCACCTCCCTTCCATCAAGGGGAAGATTCGTAGCCAGCTCCTGTTCCCTTTTTATATGGGGCCTTTGTTTCCTTTTGATCACGGTCAGACACAGAAAATAGGGCAAGAAATCTCTTTCTCTCCTCTCCTCTCTTTATTTCATCGCAAGTCAGAGCCTTTTTGTCTTCTCCCTTCCTTCTATAGTTATCTTCTCTTTGCCTTCCAGAGGCCTTCCTTTAGGCCGAGGCCTTAGGCAACCGCCTCGGTCGCCTAGGGCGCGGGCTGGCCCTGTATACCAATTCATATATGCTATAAAAAACTATAAACTATTACTATGTGATTTCAATAAAAATAAATCAAGTACACAAACGACATATTTACAAGAAAGTTGGTTTAATTAAACAATCCAAAGTAACTAATAATCAAAATTATCTTTATGAGCATGTATGTTGCATGAGTTCCTTAAAAAAATAAAATTGGTTACTAGATTATGTAGAAGATGCTTACCAAACAAACCCACTCATTGATGGATCAAATACAAGTCAAGTATATACTGCTTTTAAAACTGAAGCCGCTTTTATAGCCAAAATCTAAAACAATTCACCCAACGTAATCCAACCTGAACAAATTATTTTGGATTTAAAATTTTAGACCGTGGTTCCAATTTAGTTACCTAAAGCTCAAGTTAATTTTCATTTGGACCAGCACGATTCAACTAACCTAATTGATATGATCAAATTTGTATTTATACTTGAAATTTTGGACTAGGCCTAGGTTCCAAACTTCTATGTTGGCTAATTAGTTTAATTAACATATCAAATCAAGTGAAGGTTAGGTATTTTATTGGTTGGGATGGCTTGGTTCTCCTAACCTAAATCGATCCAAGTTCAATCGATGTAGAAAGAGGTACACCTTTGAGCTAGAGGACCAAGAGATCATACGAGTAGAAAAAAAATATGAACTATTCTGCAGTTGAAATAAATTTTGAAAAATATATGAAGGCTTTGAATAAATAAGATGATATCATATTTAAACAAAAGTTAAGAGTATAATTGAGACTGAGATATGGTAAAAATAAAAATAGTTAGTGAGTATTATGCAATGATTATACAAGTTTCAAAACACTAATTTAAAAGGGAATTTAAGTCAACACATGCTCAATACATGAAATAAATCAAACTTAAAAAGATGAAACGAATAAATTTTATTCTGACTCCTCTGTGATTTGACTTGAGTGGAGTTCTAGGGTAAAACATAAGGGCATTAAACATGGATCTACCTTAAAATCTAATATTGAATTGGATCAATGGTTGGCATTGTGAAGAAAGGCGAATCACTCTTTTTCTTTTCTTTTTTTTTTTGCTAAAGCAGGTATTTCATACATTATGTGTACGAATACGCCCAATAAAGTCAGAAAACAAAACATCGCGGAGTGCCTGAGGCAGTTCCCCCTCTTCTCCAGGATGACTAAGCTGGTATGTAGCACTTGCCATGCATATCGAAGGCCTGCCCATGCAGCCCTCAACTCTACACCAGAGACTAAAATGTCGAATAACTGACAGCTGCCCGCTGCCACTGTCATGCCCCAAATTTGGATCATAACATGTGTTAGATATATGCCCTAGAAGCCAATCTAGCTGACACATTGTTAATTCTAAGACATAATTTTATACTTGACTATTTATTATTGAATAAATAAAAGGCAACTTTTTAATTCATATTATTTATGTGTCTATGAATCGTCCAAGAATTAATAAGATGATGATGCATATTCTTAAGAGTTAAGAATTTGAGCCATGCATCATTGGTGATTAATTTCTAAATACTCCTGATCAATGGATCATCACGAGGACGGTGATCGATCCGATGAGATCAGTGCACATATTGCTTTCCTTATGGATGGACGAGACTCGAGTCCACGGTGCAGCGACACTAAAGTAATAGTGCAGGTGCTTGTTAAAGAACAAGGGTACTGAGCGTGACCAAGATAAGAAGTCACTTGGATGTCTATCCACTCGTCAATGACTTGCTTGATGTTGCAGTAGTGTGACTAGTCCTTTGACCTGAGGTGCTTCGGCTACTCACGGTGAGGTTATTATAGTTTGACTTCACATATACATGGTCTCTAGACATATGGGTCCGTGCAGTGCAGATTGGCTGCAATAGGTTCACTGTAGGAGTAGGGTATGCACCTATATGAAATCTATCGATCTTAGTAGATAAGGAGAGATCCTATGTGATTTATAAGACTGAGTTCGTAGGACCTCGGCCGGGGGCAGTATGTCAGTGGAGAAAGAGTTTTCCACTCTCGAACTTAAGTCGAATAAATCTTAACATATGACAGACGATGGGGTTTGACGAGTTGTCCATGACCTCCGTCCTGTAGGGATCCACGATAGTAGGACTGTATCATACGATAACTGCACCTAGAGGTTCATCATTCCATTCTGCTGGGTAGCCACTACATGCTGCTAGGTGTCACTGGTGGATGGTGAGACTCACAGGGAATATCTTGATGATCGATAAACCCTAATGAGTTGAGTTGGAACTGTTCCAACCCATTGAAAGGAGTTTTTAATGATATTGTGATAGAGATCATAATATGTCTCACTACCAGACAGAATAGAACCTATGGGGTCACACACGCTAGAGGTATTAACTGATCCGATGGTTGAAAAGTGATTATGAATCACGAGTAATCAATTTGATTGATAATTAGTAGAAGAAGGAACAATGGAAATTAATTAATTGGACTTAAATACAAATCATACTTGGAGTAGGATTTCTGGAGTCCTAATTGGATTAGGACTGGGAGTTCTACTTGGAGTAGGACTGGGAGTCCTGCTTGGAGTAGGATTCCTACAATCCTAATTGAATTAGGATTTTGAATTCAATTTGGATTCCTACTTAGAATAGGATTCCTAGAAGTCCTAATTGGATTAGGACTTCGGATTCAAATTAGAGTCCTAATTGGATTAGGACTAAAATTGAATAAATTCTAATTGTATTAGGATTTCTTATGTCCTAATTAATTATTATTCTAATGAATTAACAAGACTCCTAATTGGATTAGGATTGAAGAGTTCATTTGAGTTATAATTGATTTGAGTTCTAATTGGATTAGGACTTACCTAGATTAAACCCAAATGGTTCATGATTTGGTTAAAGCCTAATGAGATTATGACTAAACTAAATAGGGGCCTCCTAATCCTCCTTAGAGGAGGACTAGGGCAAGACAAGAGGGAGGGGCTCACGCCCCTCCTTCTTTTGCTTCTTGGTGCGGCAACACAAGAGGGGCCGGCGCCCCTCTTAAGGAATCTAATATGGAGCTCCTAAATGTTAGGAGCTCCACATCCTTTTTAAGGAGAAGAAGGGGGCAGCAGCTAGGGCATTGAAGCCCTCCTCCTTGTGGCCATACGCCCCCTCTCTTCCTCCTCTTGTTTCAGCCGCAAGCAAAGAAGGGAGAAAAAGCTCTTGGCGGCCCCTCCTTCCTCTCCCGTTTGGGTTCCAACGCAGGGGAAAGAAAAGGGCTGCAGTCAGGCTTTGATTCTTCTTCAAGATTCATCCTTCTTCTTCCTCCTCCCAAGCACATTCAAGAGTTGAGAAAGGGAGGAGATCAGCCATCAAAACATATCTCTGCAAGGGAGCTAGCACCCCAGGGAGATTGGAGCATTTGGATTGGTCCTCTGCTTCATGTGGATACCCGTAGAGGCCGGACACGTGTGCGGCTTCAAGCGAGCCTTCTTCCTAAACCACGAACTTCAGTTTGCGATGATCATCTACCCATACAAGGTGAAGATCTGATCTTCCTAATTGTTTTAAAAGTTTTTAATCCTAATCTATCTACGAAGGGTTTATGAATAACGTTCATGAGATGAACGTCGATCCCGCGCATGCCACTTCCGCTGCATCTGAAAATTTTTTTTAATTTTCTATGGCATGGGCGGGTTCCCAACAACATGGTCGTGCTATTGCAAACACATACATACAATAACATGAAGCCATTTAAAATTTTATAACGAAAATGAACAATTTTATTTACAAATGTCATAACAAGTTTCATCAGAATGGAACGGTACAAGGCTTCTAAAGTTTTAACATTTGATATTCAATTTTCCCAAACCCTAAAGTATGTCAAGCTCCATGATCTTAGCAATCTTAATAATCTGGAAAAAAATGAATAAAGTAGTGCGAGCTATATGGCTCAGTAAGTAATCATGTACAATCTTACCAAATCAAGCATAATGTATTTCATGCTCGTGTATCAATATAAGAAATTAACAATTGTAACAAAGTAAGCCTTTTATATAGCATATATTCAAATCAGACACAAAATAGAGGATGCCCAATCATGCAAGTTCATAAATATGAATATGCATTATATAAAATTCTTGACATTATTCATGCTTTGAAATCCGTACTCTTGGATGAGGAGTGCAGCTATGGTCACTATTATACCCGTGATAGGGCCGTAATCTTTATCAACTATTATTTTCCATTGGCAGGGCCTACACCAAGCTATTATACCGGCTGACGAGGGCCGTAATCTTTGCCAACTATTATTTTCCGTCGGTCGCGTCTACACCAAGCTATTATACCCATTGTCGAGGGCCGTATGCCGAGCTATTATAACCGCTCACGAGGGTCGTACATAGCAATCTAAGAGTTCATAAATCATATCATGCTTTTCATAAATCTTACTTCATAAGTACATTGAAAATTGAATAATGACATCATAATATGCAAAAATCCATGATCATGTTGCAACTTCATTTTTCCATGTATCTTTCTACATTATCATAAATCATGTGTATACAATATAATAATTACGATGAATGTCATTAATCTAAAATCATGCAACACTAGCTCCACATGCTTGATTCTAATTTTCAGAAACATAATAGTAATATACAATTTTATATTCAATTAATTTCATATATTTAAAAATAATAAGATTATGTTAGGGTCACTTACCTCAATTTGCTCACAAAGTCTTAGGTTTAGATGACAATTCTCCAATACCTAGCAATATCATCAAATTATTTGTTACTTGCACATTCACTTTCTATTTATTTAAACTCTTTTCTTAATTAAAATCATTTACAGCCTATATATAGGACTCAATTTCTGGTTCAGGCCCATAGTCCAATTCAGTTTCTTGTTCAGGTCTAATCCAATTTTTGGTTCAAGTTTGATTCAATTTATGATTCAGGTCTGATTCAATTTTTTGATTCAGACATGATTCAACCCCTGGTTCAAATCTATTCCAACTTCTGATTCAGACCTAATTCAACCTCTGGTTCAGGTCTGATTCAATTTTCTGATACAGACCATATTCAACTTGTGATTCAAGTCTAATCTAATTTTTGGTCCAGATCTGACCCAATTTTGGATTCAGCCGTGACCCAATTTCTCTAATCTAATTTCTGGTCCAAATATGACCTAATTTTAGGTTCAGGTCTGACCTAATTTTAATTTCTGGTTTAGGCCTAATTTAACTTCTAGTTTAGGCCTAATTATAGGATTCTTCTATTTAGGCCCAGTGACATAAATAGTAGGTTTACAATCAGGCTCGCAGCCCAAATACTCTTTTTTTTGGTTCGAACCAAGCCCAGTTACAAGGCTAATATTATTATTTTATTTTATTTATATTTATTTATTATCTTAATTCTCTATTTATTTATTTACTATTTATTTATGTTTTTTTTCCTTTCTTTTTCTTTTTTTTTCTTTTCCTCCTTTTTTTTTCCTTTTCTTTTATTTTCCTTCCTTTCTTTTTCTTTTTCTTTTCTTCCTTTTCTTTTCTTTTCCTTCCTTTTCTTTTTCTTTTCTTTCCTTCCCTGTTTCTTCCTGAAACTTCCCCGCTCTCCTTCCTTTTCTTCTTCCAACTTCTTCACAAACCTCTCCTCCCTTTGGGTGCAGATGGCTTGGATATCCCACGTCCGGACTCTGTGGTGGGCTTGTCGGCGAACGCAGCTCTAGGTGAGGGAGGCGGAGATTAGGGGGGTCGTCTGGGCTTTGGGTGAGGATAGAGCTCTGGGGCCCGATGGTTTTTCCTCAGTCTTTTTTCGGAGATATTGGGGCATCATTGGAAGGGCAATAGTGGAGGCAATTCAGCTATTCTTTGAGTCAGCAGTGATGGCAGATGATTGGAAGGCGACCTTTGCTACCCTGATCCCGAAGCGGCGTGACGCGGTGGAGCCCGGCCACTTCCGACCCATTTGTCTTTGCACCACCCTTTACAAGGTGGTAGCGAAGATATTGGTTGGTAGGATGCAGCCTCTCCTCCCCCGTCTCATCTCTTTGGAGCAGAGGGCTTTCGTCGGTGGTCATAGTATCACTGAAAATGTCATGATTGCTCAGGAGATGATGTGGGACTTGCAGCGTGCTTCACGGCGGCAGTCTTTCATGGCAGTAAAGCTCGATATGGAGAGAGTTTATGATCGAGTCCGATGGTATTTCTTGCAGAAGGTGTTGGTGAGCCTCGACTTCCACGAGACTTGGATTGCCTGGATTATGGGATGTGTGCGAGGGCCATCCTTCTCCATCTTGGTCAATGGCGCACTATCGCCTTTCTTCCGATCGATAGTTGGCCTACGCCAAGGTTGTCCCCTTTTTCCATACTTATTTGTCGTCTGTGCTGATGTTTTGTCTCGCGCTTTGCGACATGCTTGTGGGGTGCGGGCGCTAGAGGCCTATACTCTGGCCCTCGGCGCCTAGCCGATCTCTCATCTTCTTTTTGCAGACGACTGCCTCTTACCGGCTAAAGCTCGACCAGGAGATGCCGCGATTCTTTGGAGTATTCTGGACGCCTACTGTTCTGCATCGGGTCAGAAGGTGAATCTCCAGAAATCAACTATCATTTTCAGCCTGAAGACTGACATACGGGTTCGACAGGAGATCAGGGGGCTACTAGGTATGCGGGAGCAGGATAGACCGTGGAGTTACCTGGGAGTTTCTATCACTGGGAGGAGGCTGCGGGTCACCGATTGTTTGGATGTGTTGCTTCGGGTGCAGCAGCGGTTGGAGGGTTGGAGGGCGGCGTCACTTTTCATGATACATAGGGTGACCTTGGTTAGGTCAGTACTATGCTCCATGCCAGTTTACCTGATAACCAATATCGTGGTCCCAAAGACGGTGTTGAGGAGGATTGAGAGGTTGGCTCGGAGCTTCATTTGGGGGACCTAGGGTGGTGGCCGCGGGGTGCACCTGGTGGATTGGGAGTCAGTGTATCGACCGACTAGGGCAGGGGGTCTGGGCATCCAGTCTTTGCTGACTAGAAAGGAAGCGTTGATTGCTCGGCATGCAGCCTGGGTTGTTTTGGAGCCACAAAGTTTTTGGAGTCTGGTGATGTTTGTCTGGTATAGTCCTGTTGGCAGTAGAGTGGATCCTGTGGGGGATCGGAGGGCATCTCCGATTTGGCATGAGATGCGTAGATATATGCTTATGGTCACGACGAGATGTAGGTGGTTGATAGGTGATGGCTGGAGTGTGGACGTGGTGGAGGATGCCTGGGTGGATGAGCTCCCCATGGGGCGGTGGCAAACCTTTGTCAGTGTTGAGGTCGTGGAGGGCCTTCGGGTGTGTGACTTTGCTTCTTCCTGGTGGAGGGACGTGGGATACCCAGTTGATCGGTCAGTTGTTCGGCGAGCCGCTTGCTGAGCGGATTCAGTCGGTCCCAATTCTGGAGCATCCCTGCACAGATGACAGGGTTTAGAGCTCTTTTTACAGTTTTACCATCAGGGCCGGCCCGAGTTTTAGGCAGTTGCCTAAGGCCTTGGCCCAAAGGAAAGCCTCTGGAAGGCAAAGAGAAGATAACCATAGAAGGAAGGGAGAAGGCAAAAAGAGAGGAGAGGAGAGGAAGAGATTGAGAGAGAGAGACAGGGGGGGGGGCCAAGAGTCCCTAGCCCTGAGGGTGCGGCGAAGGGTCGCTCCTGGGCGGAGGTGGCGAAGGGAGTGCCGAGGCAGTGGACGTGTCATCGGATGTCTCCCCGTGAGCTGGAAATGTTGTAGAGGCGATTCTCTGAGGTGGTGGATGTCCCAGAGGAAGAACTAGAAGGGATCCGATCGGAATGGCGGAGTACCACGGTTATCGTGAGGAGCCTAAGGAGGAATATTCCGATGGATTGGGCGGCCAAGGAATTCAAATGGGTGGGGCATTTGGGATACGATGCGGAATGCTTCCTGCTGATGGACGAATTCATTGCTGTTCGGTTTGCCAACGAGGAAGATCGTGAGGCTGCTATGTTGAACGGCCCGTGGATGCTTGCAGGTCAGCTTCTTGCTATGGACCGATGGCGCCCTAACTTCGTCCCTAGTGTTGGAGGTGTCGGCAGGGTCATTGTGTGGCTTCGCTTGCCGTGGTTGCCATTGGATTATTGGAAGAAGACCATGATTCTTCGAATAGCTGCAAGCGCTGGTAATCCTCTGGCGTTGGACAAATTTACAGGGCAGGAGAGGCGGTTCGGCTTTTCCAGGGTGAAGATTGAGCTGGATTGCTCAGCCCCACTCAAGCCGGATACCCTTGTGAGGGGAAGATCGGGGGGGGGGGGGTCGAGGAGATTTTCTGATAGGGTTTCATCTATGAAACATGCCGGCTCCTTGCACCAAGTGTGGCAGGATAAGGCATTCGGTGGTGGACCGCATTTGTTCTTCATCGTCGCATGGGGCGGCGGAGGCGGGGGAGCCTTGAGGGAAAGGTAAGGAAGTAGTAGAATCGGACCCCCTAGAGGACGGAGTGCAGATAAATGGGGATGGTGGTCCACCGGAGGAGCTGCCGACATTCGGACCACGGATGGTCATGAGCCAAGTTCGAAATCCACGGTCGGCCAAGGTGGCAAATTAGAGGAAGGAGATGGCCAAGTCTGGGGCAAGGCCAAACTCAGTGCCTACATCTCCTCGATCCGGCAAGATCTTAGCCGAGAATCGGCCGGAAGCTGGTGCCTCTCTGATTGACCTTGATGGGTGGCAGAAGCCTTCTAAGGTTGCTCGGAGGAGGACACTAGAGAAGGATGTCTCGGAAACTGGCGCGGGCACGAACAAGGCCAGACCGAGTCAACCCGTCCAGGGAGTCGGAGCGGGGGCCGAGTCAAGCAATAGGCCGGGTTTGAGCGAAATCACTCCTGCTCTGAACTGAGTTGCGGGCCAGGGCGAGGGCGGTCCGGGAATTGGAACTAGTCGGATTGGTGACAAGGCTGATCCCACCGAGTGCCTGAGTGGCTTGGGTCCAAGCCCGATGAAATGGAGTAGGAGTCCGCGTAGACCCACGTTCCAGACTAAGCAGGGCCTATCTTCTTCGGCTGGGGGGTTAGCACCTCGACCAACGGTGAAGGGACGGCTGGGCGGAAGTTTCCGCCGGAGGAGTAGAAGTTCCCCTCTACCTCTCTCGGCTGTGAGCAATCGGCCTCCCAGGGGGGAACGAGACGACGCTGCAAGGGCCCCAGGGAGGAAGGTGGCCAAGGCTCTCTTGGTGGCGAACCTTTTAGTCTTGGGGGAGGTGGCGCCGGCGAGGACGACTTGCAAGGAGGGGTGTAGCGAGCGACCCGTAGGGTCGGGGGTGCCCGGTTATCCCGATTCCAGCAGAGACAAGGCGATGCTATCCGACAGCTCCGTGGAATCCAAAGTAAAGCAACCATGCCATTTGGCACGGGTGAACAGTGCTCCATCCCCTGTGTCTCAGTTGTGCATGGGGAAGTTCTTGGATGGGTTAATTGGCAATGGTGGGAGAGCTTGTGGCACCGGCTTGAGGCCTAATGGGGAGCAGATGGGTGATACAATGGGAGAAGACAATGCTCCAAAGATCTCTGCGTGCCATATGGCACAGGCCGATGGTGGAGGGGTTCATCACCGAATATTGGTTTAGATGATGGAAGCAGCTAAGGGATCGAGCCCTGTAGACGCGGCTAGTGGAGGGGCTTTGGAAGAGGTGGTGTTTCATGATTGCAACCCTGGGGGAGTGAGTTGTGATGCATCCTTGGGTGATCAATGAAGGTTCTCTTATGGAATTGTCGTGGCATGAGGAAGCCCTCCTTTGCCTCGGCTTTTCACAGGATTGTGCAAATGCACAATCCGGATATTTGTGTGTTATTTGAGACCCGGCTATCGGAGGGTCTTCAGAAGGCTAGGAGAGTGGTCCCTAGGTCGCGGGGATTCTGTGCAGTTGAGTCTCAAGGGCTGTCGGGTGGCATTATTATTACTTGGATGCAGGGATCATGTAGATTGGACATCTTTCATGTTTGTAACCAAGAGGTGATTATGGTGATCTCGGAGGGCAGTAGAGATCCTTGGGTCCTTGTTGTGGTGTATACTAGTACTGATTTCAGGGAGAGACAGAGGTTGTGGGAGGAGGCATCACAGCTGATTAGTCAGGGCCATCCTATGATGGTGGCGGGTGACTTCAATTGTATTGTTGATCCTCAAGAGAAGATGGGGGGGAAGCTCTTTTCTTATGAGAGGAAAATTAAGGAGTTTCAAGATTTTTTGCTAACAAATGGACTGATAGACTTAGATTTCTCGAGCCCTAGGTTTGCATGGTGCAACAATCAGTAGGGCCGGGCTAGAATTTGGGAGAGACTTGACAGAGCTTTTGCGACAGCTGGATAAGTCTAGAGTTTCTTGGATCATCATGTGAGACACTTGCCCAGGATTGCGTCCAATCACAACCCTTTATTGGTGAGCACAGATGCATATTTTTCCGTCCACCCGCCTTTTAGATTTGAGAAGCTATGGCTTACCCCCGATCATGGGAGATGGTGAGGGAGGCATGGAGTGTTTCAATTAGGGGTGATGCTATGTATCGGGTGTCTCGTAGATTGGAGTTGACGAGGAGACGACTGAGGTGGTGGAAGCGAGAGGAGGTGGGAGACATTTTCAGGAGGATTGAGGAGTCGGAGGAGGCCGTTACCAGGTTACAGGCTCAGGAGGCTCAGTGCGGGGGTCTTTCGGATGAGGAGATGGGGGAGCTTAGATCATTATTGGCCTTGCATGACGCTTTTCTTAGACAGCAGGAGATATTCTGGCGACAGAAATCGAGGGTACAGTGGATAGTGGAGGAGGATAGAAATACTAGATTTTTCCATCAGGCAATAGTGATCAGGAGACATCAGAATAGGATCAGAGTTATCAGGCGCGAGGATGGGCGGCCATCTGAGGATCCGGATATGATTCAAAGGACTCTGGTGAGTTTTTTCAGGGCCAGATGGATAGAGCAGACTACGGGCATGAGCCCAGCGAATACACGGTCGCCATTGGCCAGGGCGTCAGAGGAGGAGACTACAACATTGATCAAGCCGGTGTCGAAGAGAGAGATTAGAGAGGCAGTGTGGTCCCTCGGGTGAGGGGGGACAAGGCTCCAGGACCGGATGGTTTTCCACCAGTACTCTTTCAGAGACATTGGATGATTGTTGGACGAGATATGACGACGACCATACAATAGTTTTTTATCACGGCAGTGATAGCAGCTGACTGGTATAAGACTTTCATTACCTTGATACCGAAGCGGCAGGACGCTACGGAGCCGAGTCACTTTCGTCCGATTAGCCTATGTCCGACTCTGTACAAAGTTATGGCAAAGATTCTTGCCGTCAGGTTGGGAGATGTTCTTCCTAGGCTTATTAGTCCGGAGCTGGAGGCTTTTTGGAGGGGTGGAGTATATCTGACAATGTGCTTATTGCCCAGGAGTTTATGTTTGATCTCGGTAGGGCCCCGATGAGGAGAAGCTTGATGGGGATCAAGCTTGACATGAAGAGGGCCTACGACCGGATGAGAAGGGACTTTGTGCAGCAGTCTTTGCAGGAGTTTGATTTTCATGAGACATGGATTAGGTGGGCCATGGGCTACATTCGTGCTCCTTCTTTTGCTATTTTGGTGAATGGCTCGCCATCCCAATTTTTCGTATCATAAGGGAGGTTGCGCCAGGGATGCCCCCTCTCTCCGCTATTGTTTATTCTCTGTGCGGATGCATTGTCCAGATACCTTCGGCGGGCAGTGGCCAGTCAAGAGTTGGAGGCCTACGGACCGGTGCTGGGGGCCCCTTCGATTTTCCACTTGCTCTTCGTTAATGATTGTTTTCTGTTAGCCAGATTGTCTCGATAGGCGGCCTGGGTTATTGGTCAGATTCTTCAGAACTATTGCGCATTATCGGAACAACGGGTCAATCTGACCAAGTCTGCTCTTAGGTTCAGCCCGAAAACTAGAGTGGCGGGGAAGCACTCTATACTGGAGATTCTGGGGGTGGAAAAGCAGGAGGGCACGGTGACATACTTGGGGATTCCTCTCTCCGGCCAGCGACTGCGGAGTAGGGACTGCATTCCCCTTGAGCTCAGCATCAGGCGCCAATTAAAGGGCTGGCAATTGCATTCACTTTCTATGATGGGTAGGATTACTCTGGTCCGTTCAGTTCTCACTTCGGTCCCTATCTATCTACTTGCTAACGCCATTATCCTGGTGGCGGTCTTGAGATCCCTTGAGCAGCTTTTCAGGAACTCTATCTGAGGGAGGAGCAGTAGTAGAGGTGGCTTGCACTTGGTGGCTTGGGAGGTTTTGTGTATGCCGATCAGGTCTGGTGGTCTGGGGGTACAGTCCTTGGTGGCGAGGTGGGAGGCTCTAGCAGCAAGACATGCAGTTAGATTTGTGCTTGAGCCCGAGAGTATGTGATGCTCACTATTGAGGTCCAAGTATGGTGCTTTAGTTCCTAGGGTGTGTGCTGGATGTCATCACTCTCCGGTCTGGAGGGAGATGTGTGCCAGATCTATGGTGGTGCTGCCGGAGATCAGATGGGCCATTGGTGATAGTCAATCTATTGATGTGCTGGAGGACAGCTGGATGACCGAGTGGCCGATTTGTCGTATGCCGACCATGATGGACTCGGCGAGACTGGCAGGTTGCAGGGTTAGCTTTTTGGGGAGCAGTTGGCGGAGATGGTTTTGGCTATGCCAGTCCCTACCGGGGGGTGTTTGACAGTCTAGTTTGGATGCCGACAGGACAGTCGCGGGTGTGAGCTAGAGATCTTCACGCACTGATCAGCAGGGAGCCGGCGCGTCAGATTGCTGGTGGTTGGATATGGAGACTGCGAATTCACCCTCGTGTAACACTCTTCATCTGAAAGGTGGTCTGGGGCTACCTTCCAACCAGGAGCTTGCTAGTTCGACGCGGCATGCGAGTCTCTCAGTGTTGTGAGGTGTGTGCAGATATCGAGGAGACTACCGAGCATGTTCTTCTACAGTGCCCTAGGGCCCGAGAGATATGGCGATGGTCACCGGTCCCACTACCTAACTTGGTGGGCTCGGCACAGGACCTGATTTATGTGATGAGAGATTCCATGCGGAGCTCCAGATCTGCGGAGTCGGGGATTCTTATGGCGTACTTGTCCTACCACATTTGGCTGGACAAGAACGCTAGTCTGTTTGAGGGGAGGTAGTCGCCTTCGAGGTTGATGATGGATAGAGCATCACTGCAGGGAGCTTATAGAGGCTGCCTCTATGTTTTCTTCTAGGATAGCTAGGGATATCTGGGGTACTCTCTATGCTGGTTCAGCGCTATGATTTGCCTTTGTTTCTTGGGTACCCCCGTCCCTTGGCAATCTCAAAGTAAACTTTGACGGCAACAGGTCTGTGGATGGTGTGACTGGCGGGGTTGGATTTGTGATCAGGGATCACCATGGTAGGATACTTACTGCAAGAGGACGACGCATGCCAAGGCTTATAGTAGTCGGGGCAAAGCTGCGGGTGGCTTGGGAGGATATATCCTATGCCAAACAGGTACTTGATACCGAGCGGGTGTACCTCGAGGGGGACTCTGTTATAGTGATCGACTGGATTCGGAGGACGGACAGATATGGTGATGGTCATCCTCTTATCCGGATGATGCGCAGAATGGCTCAGATGATGGGCGAGTTTCAGGCTGTACACGTTTTTAGGGAGGCAAACATGGCAACTGATTGGGTCGCCTCCTCTGTAGCCCGGCATTCCGAAGATTTTTTGTGGATGTTTGTATCAAACGCTCCTACTTCTTTGTCTTTATTACTTTCTCGCAATCTGGCAGGTTGTACTCATGTTAGAACTATATGAAATGAGTAGCCGTTTATACCAAAAAAAAGGGGGGGGGGATATGATGGGTTGGGACTTTTATTAATTAGATGGAGTGAATTTCTCATAATGCCCCTACTTTCTCTCATAGAGAGGTCCCTTTCTGGACAAATTCTTTCCTTTACCTCGACCATGAAGTGCCATGGGATAACCTTTTCCTATTCTGCTCTCACTTGACGTGGTAAACAGTATTGCCAAGCATTATCTCAGTTATTTAATCAGTTTCATGGGCCCTTCTTCTTTTAGAGTTGTTACTTTTCCGTGCTTCTAATCAAGAATTATATTAGACTGAAGAGGCTTCTTGTCTATCTTTGTTAGATTCATACATCTTTGTTGAAATAGTGTACTTGACAGCTATCTATTTCCATATCATTTTTTTAAGTATTTTATACTTATTAAAAATTTTATTATTAAAAAAAAGGCCTTATTCACTGAATTCAACTTAGGCCCCCAAATGTATTAGGCCGCCCCTGTTTACCGTCAGAGTGGCTGATGTCTGCCATGCAGTGCAAGGTGGCGAGTTGCGAGCAATGGACCCTGGGTGGATCTGGCGGTTTGGGTTGCACCCTAGGATGGCCTTATTCATGTGGAAGGTTGCGTGAGGTCGCCTACCTACAAGGCTTCTACTGTTTGAGAGGGGAGTAGGCGTCTACCCTCAATGCCAGCTAGATGAGTCGCTGGATCATGCGATATTCCAGTGCCGCCGAGCTAGGAGGATCTGGAGGCCAGTAGGATTCCCTATGGAGCTTTGGTGTCATGTGACGTCATTTTTGCAAGTTTTGGGCCGTCTGGCAAGGGTCGTGCAATCTACACCGGAGGCGGTGAGGGCGACCTACACTGCTTACCAGATATGGTTGGCACGGAACGTATGGACTTTTGGGGAGTCTAGCCCCCCTCCGGGGGTGGTGGTGGAGTGGGCTAGGATGCTTACAATGGAGGTCTCTCAGGCGGACCACTCGGATAGACCTTTGACAGCTTAGGACATTTGGAGCTCTACGTCTGCTCTTAGAGCGCCCCATATGGTATTTTTCACCTGGGAGCCCCCACCCCCAAGTTTTTTCAAGATCAATTTTGATGGTTGCGTCCTACAAGGTGATGTGAGTGGTGGTGCGGGCTTTGTGGTGAGGGGCCTAGACTCTAGAGTGATTGCTGCCGGGGTTGCCAGCTATTTGATACCTCGGTACCTGGGGCTAAGTTGAGAGTGGCTTGGTCTGGACTGTGTTATGTGCGGTATGCTTTGTAGGCTAGGATGGTCCTCTTGAAGGGTGATTCTGCGACGGTCATTTGGTGGATTCAACGGGCGTTCAGGGGGGTCGGTGATTACCACCCGTTGCTGAGGGATATTCGGGCTATGGCTCGAGAGGGGCTAGTCATTCAGGCTAAGCAAGTCTTCCGGGAGGCCAATACGGTCGCAGATTGGGTGGCTTTTTTTGTGGCCCCCCACTCAGGTGTACACCTATGGGTGGGTAAGGCGGAGTTGCCTAGTGTTCTCCGAAATATTTTGATTTTTGACTTTTTTGGTTGTATCCGTACTCGTATGGTATGATACTTCCGTATTAGCAAAAAAAAAAAAAAAAAACCTCTCCTCCCTTTTTTCTCCTCCCGCGAAGAGGGAAAGGGGAGATCCCCTTTTCTTCTCCCGAGAAGGGAGGAGGGCGAGCTCGGAATGGGGCCGACTCGAGGCCAGTGGCCCCATGTTCAAGGATCCACTGGTAAGTAGCCCTTTCCTCCTCCTCCTCCTCCTCCTCTTCTTTCTTCTTTTTTGTTCTTCTTTTCTTCTTCTTTGCCTTTCCCTTCCCTTCTCTTCTTCTTCTTCTTCTTTATTCTTCCATCTCCCTTCTTCTCTTTTGTTTTAATTCTTTCTTTTTTCTGTTTTTGTTTCATGGCTAGGCTAGATCTAATCCAACAGAGCATGAATAAAGGGATCAAGGGCTTACCTAGCTTCGTGAAGGGTTGAGGTGCTTTCTCTAGTGGCTCGACGACCTCCCACTCCGACGACGTTATGCCTGATCCGGCTTCTAATCACAGAGGAAGAAGAGAGTGAGGGGTGATAGAGGTGTTTCTAAGGGGGTTTCTAAGGCTTTTTGTAGCCATCATGGGGAGGGACGTGAGGAGGAATGGCCACCTTCATGGTGGCCGCCTCTTCAGTGGGCGGTTGTAACCATCTGTGGTGGAATCACCCTTTGAGTCTTCAAGTGGACTGCCAACTTCGGTCTATTTGAAGGCCCAATAGTCATAGCCACCACTCTAGAATTCGGGTCCTTGATGATAAAACCCACACCTCCTTTCGTGCCTTCGTCCGAAATAGACCCATCAAAGTTAACCTTGAGGAAGCTCGGAGGATGGGGGCTCTCAGGTGAGGAACATCATATGAGGTGCTGCTTGAGTAGAATGGGAACTCCAGATATCTCGAGCTGTCAAAGGCCCTTCTGAAAAGGTAGCATAATTGATCTCCGCTGCCTGTGCCCAGGCGCACTCCGCCACGAACCTCGGTGACATGCTGCACTCGTCAAAAGTTCGAGCGTTCCTTACCAGCTAGATCTTGTATGCTGTGCAAGTCGCTCTAACAGCCTCCTGGCGTGTTCGTGGGCTGCCTGACCATAGATGGATGGCCTATAAGAATTGATCCCTCTGACTTTAAACCTCCCACGAAATCCTTGCTAACTGCTAAGTCCCCCTCGCCCATGCGCACTAGAATAGCGCATGGTCCATCGACACCGCACATCCCGAACTCTAGGAAATTTTTAAAACCACGTCTACTAAGCATCGATCTCGTCGGAAGGCGTTCCCAGACCACCTTTCATTAAAATAGTGCAACCCTTGGGTGAAGTCCGAAACGCTAGATCCAAGCGCACTCCGACCTCGGCTCGTGCTCCTGCCGGAGGACTCAGAAGAGATCCCTCACCCTAATGCTGGTCCTACACGAGGTGCTCCAAACCCGAATATCCGATCTCACACACTCCGGCATCGGAAGAGACTAGACCTTCTCAGTAAGATGCACCCCAAACAACTGATGCAGCCTGGCATCACCCCACTCTACCCTTCTAGGGCCGAGGAGGTCACCCACCCACAGTCCTTCCTCTGCCTCAATGTTAACTGTAGTCGGCCAACGCCTCAAAGGGAGGGCATCTACCCATGGGTCTCCTGCCACATCGATGCTCTGCCCATCATCTATCAGCCATCTGGTGTTTGCCAAAGTGGTTGGCAGGTACCTTCCGATCTCTCGCCACATAAAGGAACATCTGCGCTCACTCCGGGCCACCCCCTTAGAGCCCGCTCAAGGTGTATCTGGCTGCCATAACCCGACTTCAGAACCCCCATGGCTCCAACATAAATCGTACCGCATGTCGAGCAATGAGCACCTTATGCCTTTTCTGGAGAGGCAACACCCCAAGACCGTCCTCACTGTAAGGTAGGTAGATACTCTCCCAAGCCACTAAGTGCACCCCGTGGCCCCCTCCATGCGATCCCACAAGAAGCTCCGAAGTAGCCGCTCGATCCTCATCAGTACTATTTTCGGCACCATAGTGTTTTCCATGAGATAGACGAGCATGGAGCCCAGCATTGATCTAACCAGCGTCAATCTGCCCATCATAGAGAGAGACGATGCCCTCCAACCTGCTTTGGACATGCTGCACCAAACTGGAGCACTCAGCCACCTACAACCTCCTGTTTGTGATGGGTATGCCTAGGTAGCTCCAGGTCCCTTCCTGCTATAGCATCTTCAGTATTCTCTGTATCTTCTTTTTGATCCTGCACTTTGCTTGGGCTGAAAGAGATGGTTGACTTCTAAAAGTTCACTCGCTACTCTGTAATCCGCCAGCATGCCCCTAAGGATCTGTGCATTGGTTGCCTGCGTCTTGGCCAAAAGAAACAATACGAACCCTTTATTTATTATCTCATGCCTAATATTTTATATTCTACTCGCCCGTGCCGGATCACACATGCGAGCAATCGCGCTCCTAAACCGTCCTCCAGCTCTCGCCGGGCTCTACTCTACCTATCTTTTAAGGCCCCTGCGCCCTCCAAAACCCTCCGAAACCCTAGCCATGGCGAAATCCCTCGACGAAAATGACGTCGGCATCTCCTGCTACGTCTCCTCTCTCCCCGGCTTCCGTGGCGTCTTGAAGCAGAGGTCACTCCTCTCTCATTGATTCGGCGCTCGCTGGTGTCTCAAACCCTAGATTCTCAATGTCCGTTTCTTCTGATCTCTTTCTTTTTCTTGGAATAGATACTCGGATTTCATCGTTAACGAGGTAGATCTTGATGAAAAGATCGTTCATCTCACCTCCTTCGATCTCCCCCCTGAAGTAAACTCTCCATCCTTTGTTCTTAAACGTGATAAGAGTTTCATCTTTTCTCATTTTTCACCATGGGGGATTTTTTTCTCGTATTTATCTTGTTATTCAGTGTACGGAAGTGAAAGAAGAAGAAAATCCTCCAACGAGTGGCAAAGATTGCGCCAGCGAGGTTGAATCATTTCGATCCCTTTGCGGTGACCACGATGCTGAAGCACTGAAAGGACTTCTTGAGAAGATCTTGTCTGGGGTAGAAGGTGATATCGCACCAATTGTTCTTTCTCCAGATTCTGATAAGTCTCATCGTGCGGTTAGTTTCAGAAGTTTGATTCTTGAATTCATGTTCAATTTCCTCTTTGAAAGATTCAAATTTGTAATATTTAAGCATTTTTAGGAAGTTCATAACTTCTTCAAGAAGAATTTCAAGTTCTTGGTCACGGATACTGTCGAAGGATCAGAAGGGGGTTCAAAATGCATAAGGGTCAGATTCTGCTCAGTGCAGGGCGGAGGTCGTAGCAGGAGAGGGAAGAAGAGGAAAAATATGGGTGATTCGGATTTGAAAGACGTCATGCCCTTTGATAGCAGAGGCTCGGACAACTGGCCTGAGAATCTCGGCAAGTTTCTAAGGTCGAAATCCATCTGTGTTTTTCTAGTCCATTACATGGGTTTTCTTCATTTAGAGTGATTCTGTGGTAGCAGTTTATAGTTTTAAGCCTTCTGATCTATATTGGGTGGTAGATAATGCTGCATTGGTGTTAAAGAGCTCTTTTAAGTTTTCAGACGAGTATAATGTTCAATCGGTTTCATTTTGTAACAGAGATAATGCTGTTGCTTCTTTGCGTTAGCATTGTAATTGTATTTTTTGGCTTCATCTGATATTTCTTTTTTGTTTAAATCATACACATATCATCTTTACATGTGTTTTTCAGGTTTCATCTTTATAAGGAGAACAAGGACACCCAAGAGGCTTTAGGAGTTATTGGCAAGATGCTAGGTTTTCAGGTACATTACCCTTTTCATCTTATCTTAACTGGTCAGTTGTTTTTCTCTATTTTTGTCAAAAAGAATATGATTGCAATTTTGACACCATTTTTTATGTATTAATTGGTGACTGTAATTTTTGACAGCAACGTTCATTTGGGTTTGCTGGTACAAAGGATAAACGCTCCGTATCAACTCAAAGGGTATCATCATTTCACTTGATTTGTTGTCAGATTGCTCTTGACCGAATCCATTTAATGATTAAATTATGCTTTGATCCTTACATGAATTTATGTCCACTTGCTTGTAACTATGCTACCCTAGTTGCACTTGACACATGATTTTGTTGTGCGGATGGTCTGATCATACTACCTTGTCTTACTGTAAAGGGAAGATATCTATTTAATTGGTGTATCATAATTGAGCTGGATGGTTCCATGATTTTTACTGCAAGTTTTTCCAGGACACCTTAACTTGTAAATATTCACGAGCTTAATAAATACATACTCATATACTGTCTGCTGAAACTTTGTATCTGTAGGAGGATGATTTAATTTTCTTTGACTTCCATAACATGAATAGATATCAGATGCTGCTTTTCTTTAGATAGGTGTAGAAATGTATACAATCTGATTTTTTTTTAAATTGATACTTGATTGTGGTTAGGAAACAAGAGGCACTTTCTGAAGAGGTTCACAATGTTTCTGCTATATGCACTTTTTGTTATGACAATTTATTTCCAATTATCCATTAGTTTGCTTGGCTTTGTACCATCAAGTCTAATCATTGGAGGTTATTTTCTTGCTTGGACAATTGAGGGAAAAGAAAAGTGACAAACATAAAAATCTAGATACAGTTTATGTTGCCTCTGAGAAAGAATATCAGAGCATGTCACAGTTAATATGATAACCAGGAATGTAATGTGTATTAATGGATATCTTGCATGAAAAAGAGCACTATCAAGTGTCATAAGTAATTGAGTGAGAGAAGGGAACATCCACTTGTGGCAGTACCAGTGACAAGTGAAGTTGTAGTTCTGTTGCATAGCCTTATTGTTCTATTCATGCTCTTATACAATCAAATTTGTTCAGGAATGCATTTATTGCTAATATCTTGGAGGTATGATAGTTAAGTTATTTGCAGATAATATTGCTTTTAATTGACTAGAAAGCTTAGATTTATAATGAACTGTTAATTGGAATTGTGGACAAAAGAAAATGAACTAATAATCAGGAAAGCCAATGTGGTTCATGAAATGATATGCAACTTCAGTGGGAAAAATGGTGAACATATTTTCAATTGAAGTTGATGGCTCAAAGATTTGCTAGTGCAGTCGCTACATTTGAATTATTGTATATACTAATAAAATGGGATGAGGAGATATCTATAGAACTAGTGACCGATTGATGCTCTGGAGAATGAAATTGCGATTGCTGCCTTCCTCTGCTATTTTCTATATCCCTGTACTAAATAGATAGGCAGGCAAAATTTTTTCTTTAATTTTTTTTTTGGATGATTTATGCAGGTCAGCAATCTCAAAGTACATAATAACACTGCTAATGTTATATTCACCAATATGCTACATAAAGAGGGGCCCAAGCACATCAGATGAATATCGCAGATATGGGAATTGAATTTGAGGTGGATGCATGTCCAAGCTAGGTAGAATATGGCTATATGCAAGTACATTAGTGGAAGCTAGGAATTACTCCAATTAAAGACGGGTAATGATTGAATTATATAGAATGGGCATGTGTAGTGAAAACTTAAAGAGACCCTATCAAGATGGGAAGATTCAATTTCTGATTAAGAGGAAGGATAGAGGAGGCAAAACCAATAAAATTTTGAATGGGTATTACACAAAAGGATTGGAAAAATCTTGGATTGGTGCATAAGTTAATCCTTAACAAGAACAAATGGTGAACAATTCATTAATCTGACCCTAATACATGAGATGGTATGTTTTCATTATGGTTATATATGGTTTCATTTCATGGTTTAACTTAGTCATCAGCTACATGACAAAAAGAAGGTGATGTGTGTGCCACGAGATAACCTTGCTTCTGGAATGATAATAAAGGCATATGTTCCAATTATGACCCTTAAGAATTTAGGGTATGTGAACCATTTATGAGATAATAATGATAGATCTTCAGCTTGGAGAAAGGGCCAATGTTTTCAGGCTTTGCTTTCTTTTTTGCTCCTTTATATTTTATGCTTTCTAATGACATTAAAAAACAACTGTTCTCATTTTTTTTAATTTGCTTGTAGAGGTGCGAGCATTACATATTTATGTTGTTGGGATTCCTGGATTTCCATTTCATTTTTCATTTGGCCGAACATTCTGTTCGAAAATTTTCTATTTCTGTTAGGTTACCATATTCAAGCAGCACGCAGAAAGGTTAGCTGCTCTGAACGGCAGATTGTTTGGTATTAAAGTAGGAGACTTTTGGTAAGAGCTATGCATCTTGTTTATGTTCTTTATTTTTCTTATAACTGTTACAACAGCATAATGAGTTGACCCTGTAAAGATTATTTTCGTCTAGCTATGTGAGGGAAGGGCTTGTTCTTGGTCAGTTATTTGGAAATCGCTTCACTATTACTTTGAGGTACTTTTTCTATTCTACAAGTTGATATGCTGTTGGCATAGGATAGTCCTTTAAGTGCTTTTTTTTCCAAAATGTTTGACATATATCTAATCTACTACATATCCGCTTAGAGGTGTTGTTGCAGATTCTGAAGATACCATAAAAGAAGCTGCCAATGGCTTGGGAAGGAATGGGTTTATTAATTATTATGGTTTACAGGTAAGTTTTACATGTTAAAAGTGAACTGTACATTAAATTCTCTACAAGCTTTTCATTTACAATGTTCATTTTTTTATTTCTGTCCTCTGTTAACCTGACTAATTCTGGAATTGTATCAGCGTTTTGGAAGTGGTTCAGTACCAACCCATCTTATTGGAGCAGCACTGCTTCGAGGAGAGTGGAAGGGTGCTGCAAATCTGATCCTTGATCCAAGGGAAGGAGATATCCTCAAAATATATTCCTTGTATTTAAAAACTCATATAACTCTGATGCACCCTTGTTACTAAATATTTTGTTTCTTCATAACTTAATTTTATTCAAACAACGTGATATCATAAGGGAGGCTCGGGTGTCTTATAAGGAACATGGTGATATTGATTTGATACTAAAGAAGTTGCCTCGCCATTTGGTTGCTGAGAGGGCTATTGTAAGTTTTTTCCATAGAATATAGATTTCTATTGCATGCATAAGTTAGTCCCTTGGGACCCATTTCTTATTTGCCACAATTTATTATTTACCTCGCTATCATTATTTTCTGTTTATTATCTAGTGGTAAGATGGAAGAAAAATTGAATTTTTATATTTTTAGGTCTTTGAAATTCTTAGTAGCCATTGTTGAGTTTCATGTTAAAGGGCCCTATGATTCATTTTTCTTTTTTTTCCCTCCATTATGTGTTTTGTAGTTTGTGGGTGCACCAAAAAAGCGACTTTATCGTCATGCTTCTTTTGAAAATTGTTAGAGAATCTTATTTTCTGGTTAGATATTTGCCCTCATAAGTAAAGCTGTGTTAGCTATCTGATGTTTACAAGGGAGCAATGAACATCCAAGTCCTTAACCATGATAGGTCATTAGTGGCGGTTGATGTCATGTATATGCCCAATTTCAACAGGTAGGCCAACCTATGAATTCTTATTTTCATCTTGCTAATGCCAGGACATCCGCAATGAGTAATTGTCTGTGACATAGGATACAACTAGTAAGTGATACTATGCTCTAAAATGGTTGTAGGTGGGCAACTAAGTCATAGGAAAAATCAAAATTCTATAGAAAATGTGCAATTTTTTCATAAATTAAATTAGGAATACAGGGAAAGTAACAAATTCTGAGGATATTAGTGTATCTAGAACCTTGCTTATGTCTAAGATCATGCTAAAAATAGAGTTGGGTTCTTTTGATGTTTGACAGCTGAACCAAAGATGCAAGAATTTGACCAGCTTGCCAGCCATTTGCCATTTGTTGAGATCTTTTTGAAAATGCAAAATATAAAAATTTGGAGCAAAACAATTTTCTATGGCATGAATTATGTGATTAAGAGGGTGAGCCTTGGAACAACGGTAAGTTTTCTCCATTGTGGCATGGAGAGTGCGGGGTTGGAACACAGAAACCTCTCCCTAGACTCAGGCATAAGGCTGCATACATCTGACCCTCCCTAGACGTCGCAATTGCAGAAGCCTCGTGCACTAGGCTACCCCTTTTTTAAGAATTATGTGATTAAAGAAGAAAATAAAGACATCATCATGTATAGGTTTTTCGGCATGCATCAACTATTTAGTTTAGATGGTTGCATGCCGAATCATTTTTTTGACGGATTTTTGGATTTACTATCTCTTTTTACTTGATCTGGATTCCTGTTGCATAAGAGGTGCGTCTAGTTGCTTTTAGCTTATTTTAAATATGTAGAAAATATTCATATTAGTTTGTTGTGATTCAAACCGACATGAGAATTCTCTAGCTGTCTTTTTTAGGCAGGGAGGTAGCCTTAATTACTCCAAGTGGTGGATTTCACTTCTTTCTTTTTCTTCTTCCTCCACCACCACCGCCACTACGCGCGACTTTCTCTTATTGTTCTCAATCACCGTATTTTATATCTAAAGCTTGTTATGCTGTGAACTTACTGAGAGATTAGAACTGAGATGAAGATTTGGGGGTTGTGTTACATGGATGGCTGTTATCATGATTCCATTTTGCATTCACCAATAGCAGAACCCAAGCAGTGCTCCCCTTTCTTTTTTCTTTTTGGTTTTAACATAAGCATTCATTTAAAGCAGAAGCTTCTAAAGTCTGAATCATTTCACAAAGTTGTGTTTAGAGGAATGAAAGTGAAGTTATTGCTATGTCTTAAGTGTTAAAAGATGATCTCAATTTTTAAAGTATCTTCCATTAGTCTCTCACTTCCAATACCTAAGCAACCATTTCTGTTAGTTGCAGATTCTAAAAAGGTGTGATATTGCTTTCTATTTTTTTTCTTGAGGGTTTATATAGCAAGTATCAAAAATTTTATATTTCTTAATAATCTCAAAGCCCCTGAAAAACCCAGTATTCCACAATGAGCCTCCCTGGAAATTGTGTAGGAGATTAGAGCGGACAGGGACTTGTTTAATGTAAAATTTTAGTTGCTGCTGGTTGTCTCAAAAGGATAGGCACCTTTAGTAAGAGAATACCAAGGAAATGTTCTTCAAGGAATGTTACTGAAGCTGCAGCCATCCGATGAAATACAATGTTATGTAACAAATCTCACAAAGGTTTGGAGCAAGGTCCGCCGTACCGGTGCTGGTCGGCGTACTGGTGGCGGGTCGGACTGGTATGGTACCAATCTGGTCCATACCAGCCGGTACAATACCATACCGGTCTGGCCCGAAAGGATGGGTTTTGAGTTCCGAGGTTTTTTTTTTCTTTTTTTTTGAAGTGTTGTCTCTGTTGGATCTTAAATTAAGTAAAGTTTGATTTTTTTATTGCTTTTTTAATAATTTTGGATGTTTCTATGTTTAAATTTAGGGTTGAAACATAAATAGTGCATCTTATTACTTCCTCCCATTCCAAATGATAAAATAATACACATAAAATATCTTCAAATTAAGATACAATCATTTACATATATTTAAAACACTCTTGGATATTTAAAATCGGGACGAGTGCCGATGGCTCTCGTAGATATCCGAATCATAAGTATAATCAGGAGGAAGCAGATCAACCCAATCAGAAGGAACGCGCGCCGGGTTATAAGAATTGTCAGATCTCTCGCTCACGCTCTCTCTGAGAGGTGTCTTCTGATTGTGTAGGGGCCTATCCGAATATGGTGGAAGCAAAATTCGATGCACTATATCCATATTCGTTTGGCTGAGGCTGTAGATAATAGAATACATATCCGTATGCAAGCTCATCTGCAGCTGTATCTGTTTTCCTAAACGACGTCGAGGAGCCCGTCTTTTATATCCAATGATATCCTCACGGACTCTATCAGATGGTCGACCATGGTCCGTATCCTGTGTAGCATCCATAAATTGGAACTCACTGATGAAATGAAGACCACCCTCCGGCTATCTCTTAAGTACCATACTGTCCTCCGCTCCCTCCATGGCTAGAAGATCCATCACCACCAGAACCTTCATCGCTGCTGGTCTGTCTCCTCGACACTCTTCATTGGGACCCTTTGTTTTTCTTTCTTAGCCCTCTCTGCTTGGATATGTTGCCCTCCTCTGCAGATGTATCTTGTCTTCCTGAACGATCTCGAGGAGCCCATCTTCTATATCCAATGATATCCTCACGGACTCTATCAGATGGTCGACCGTGGTCCGTATCCTATGTAGCACCCATTAATTGGGACTCATCGGTGAAATGATGACCACCCTCCAGCTGTCTCATAAGTACCATACTGTCTCCGCTCCCTTCATGGCTAGAAGATCCATTACCACCAGAACCTTCATCGCTACTGGTCCAAGTCTCGACACTCTTCATTGGGACCCTTTGTTTTTCTTTCTTGGCCCTCTCTGCCTGGCTATGTCGCCCTCCTTTGCTGAGCATTTCTCAATCAGCTCTTTAGGAGGATGTCTCGTACCAATCATGTGGTGACTGGCTCTTCTGTGCCTGCGGCTGATCAGCTCTAGGAGTGCATGAAATATTGCGCTCAGCTCATTGCTCTGGATCGACTGTAGCCTCAGTGGCTATGAAGCTGACTGGTCGTGAAGGCGATCCTAGCTTGTCAAGCTCGGGCTCCTGCTGCTGGCCCACAAGCCAGCCGAGCAGTGGATCATCGTCATCATCGGTGAAGGTCCTGTAAATTGGATCTGCATACTTGAGCTCCGCTTCCTCCTGAATGCACTTTAGCCTCAACCGCAGATTGTAGTGCACATAAACAAGGTTGTATACTGCACATATACAAGACTATCTTAGCATAATTATATAAGTACATTCATCACTATAATTATCAATGTTCTTGCTTACCTGCTAGATGTAATTTTCTACCTATTTGCACTTCCCACTGTCGCTCGTTGATGTTGATGTACGACTAGCAATGCGCTGGATCAGCCTCCACAATCTGATCCTTTGCCTTGACCATTATGTAATACAAAAATTCCTTCCGGGGATAGATCTTGTTATCTACTTCCCTTAGCACTTCATATAATGGTTTGATAGCATTGACTATTGCAGTGGCCCGCTGCCAGAATGACTGTCTCGTCACCATGTCTTCTATTTTGTTTCCTTCAGTGCCGGCATAAGAATAGCTACTTTCATGCCACTCGGGACTGACAAACATCTGACGTAGGTCTCCTTTCTTCTTGAGAATGCTATCAAGTGCGATGAAGTTGGTAGCAAACCGTATGGCTCCTAGTCTCAGAATCTTTTTCCCTGCATACTTTTTTATTAGTGAAAGAACCCAATTATGGTTATAAATATACCTAGTGATGCGTTGGGTTGTCTCCACCGTTTGCTGCACCCTATGGATCCTTCCAATGTCCATCAGTATGAGATCGATGCAATGTGCAGCACATGGAGTCCAGAAAATATGTGGTCGCCGCTCCATCAAGATCTCCCTAGCAGCCTTATATTGCATCCCATTATCAGTGACGACCTGCACGACGTTCTCCTCTCCTACCAGATCAATCACATCCTCCATAAGTTTCACGATATAAACAGTGTCGTGAACATGAGCCGAAGCATCAACCGACTTGTGGAAGGTCTTCGCATCACAGTATGTTAGAAAGTTGATGCTCCGCCTGGTCGAATCGGTCCAACCATCGTACATGATGGTTAGTCCATATATGGGCCACTTGCTCTTATTGGAGTCAATCCATTTTTCCAGCTTCTTATTGTTGTCAAGAAGCTCACCGTAGATATCTTTGGGGCCTGGAGGAACTACACCGAGACCGGCAGCTTATATGGTGGCAATGGCAGACCTGTAGTACGTATTGTCTGCCACATTCGCTGGGATGTGGCTGAAATGGAACCAGAATCCAATAGTTCGCTACATAGTTTTCTTCTTATCCTTCATCCATATTGTGACTACTCTTTGCTGCCTTGAATCTTTGTTGAGAAGAGCATGTAGATCTATATCATGAATTGTCGTTCCTTATGAAATTCCTCTAGATGACTTTTTTCGGCTACCAAAACTATCCAGCATAGATGCAATCCGGCCACGTTCTCTGCCGACGCCCTCTCTAACTGGAATTGTCCTCAAGAACTTTGGATCTTGCCTGGTGCTCCCAGAACCGCCATCCGACTCGTATGCAGAGGGCCCAAATCGAGCCCTATGCATGGCTATCTCCTTCTGCTGCCGCTGATCATCCAGACTTGCCTGCATGGCTGTCTAGATATCTGCCTCCTCATTTAGATCCTCAACCTTCTCTGGCTCCTTAGAGTGATAGGAAGGTGGCTTTGCCGCTCGGCGATCCACCTCCGCCCTCTTCTTGGAAACCCTCTTCTCCGCTTCTTTGACCTCAGCGAGATTCTGCCTCATCAGCACACGAATCTCGCCTGGACAATTCGGGCACGTAGCAACCTCATCGGAATTTTCGGCTAAGTGTTGCTTCAACCTGCTTACCTCTTCTCCTTTGAAGATCTTGTCACAATAGTTGCACTGAAACTAGTGCTGTTGCCCCTCCTCCGACTCTTCGCTCATAAGACCAGCCAATATCACGCTTTGTAGGTTTGGTTTTTCTTAATGGCTCCATTCCTACCATAAATGTACAACATATCAAAAAATCAAGCCAAAATAGAAAATTTTGGCATGATCTTATTTTTTTAAGCAATTTATAAACTATTTTTTTAAGCTATTTATTAACAAAATTAATGAAATAACATAGGACAAAGAAACCACACCTTAAATAGTTACCGCTGGATTTTTTGGGAAGGACCTCCTCCTGAATTTGTGGGCTATCTCTCAAATCTCCCCTTCTCTGGTTACCCCTCAGAGGCTCGCTGGATTTATGATCTTCCTGGATGCTCTCGTTCGGTTTTTATAGCCGAACGAGAGAGGAATGAGAGGAGCAGATTAAGTGTCGTTTTCATCGCCTGCTGTCTTCTTTCGGCCATCAAATTTAAAAAAAGAAGTGGCCGTTGTCGGTCATTTCTTTTTTTTTTAAAGAAAGAGAAGTGGCCGAGGCCACTTTTTTTTTTTTTAAAACAAAGAGAAGTCGCCTCTCGGCCACTTGTTTTTTTTCAAAAGAAAGAAGTGGCCAAGAGGCCACAACTTTTTTTTTTGAAAAAAGAAGTGGTTGACAACGGCTACTTTCTAAAACCACGCGTGGCGCTGTGGTGGTTACAGAAAGAAGTGGCCGTTGTCAGCCATTTCTTTTTAGCAAAAAAAAGGTTGTGGCCGAGAGGCCACTTCCCTTTGTTTTGAAAAAAAGTAGCCTTGGCCACTTCTTTTTGTTTTAAAAAAGAGAAGTGGCTGGAAATGGCCACTTCATTTTTTAAATTTGATGACCGAACGGAGCCAACGGGCAATGAAGACGGCACTGAATCTGCTCTTCTGATTCCTCTCTCGTTCGGCTATAAAAACCAAACGAAAGCATCCAGGAAAATCATAAATCCAGCAAGCCTCTAAGGGATAACCAGAGAAGGAAAGATTTGAAAGATAGCCCATAAATTTAGGAGAAGGTCCTTCCCAAAAAATCTAGCAGAGACTATTTAAGGTGTAGTTTCTTTGTCCTATGTTATTTTATTAATTTTGTTAATAAGTAGCTTAAAAAAATAGTTTATAAATTGCTTAAAAAAATAAGATCATGCCAAAATTTTTTATTTTGGCTTAATTTTTTGATATGTTGTACATTTATGGTAGGAATGAAGCCATTAAGGAAAACCGACCCTACAAAGCGTGATATTGGCTGGTCTTATGGGCGAAGAGTCGGGGGAGGGGCAACGGCACTAGTTTCAATGCAACTATTGCGACAAGGTCTTCAAGGGAGGAGAAGTAACTAGGTTGAAGCAACACTTAGCCGGAAATTCCGGTGAGGTTGCTACGTGCCTGAATTGTTCAGGCGAGATTCGTGTGCTGATGAGGCAGAATCTCGTTGAGGTCAAAGAAGCGGAGGTGGATCGCCGAGTGGCAGAGCTACCTTCCTATCACTCTAGGAAGCCAGAGAAGGTTGAGGATCTAGATAAGGAGGAGGTAGATATTTAGGCGGCCATGCAAGCAAGTCTGTATGATCAGTGGTAGCAGAAGGAGGTAGACAGGCATAGGGCTTGATTTGGGCCCTCTGCATACGAGTCGGATGGCCGTTCTGGGAGCACCAGGCAAGATCCAAAGTTCTTGAGGACAATTTCAGTCAGAGAGGGCGTCGGCAGAGAACGTGGCCGGATTGCATCTATGTTGTATAGTTTTGGTAGCCGAAAGAAGTCATCTAGAGGAATTCCATAAGGAGCGACAATTCATGATATAGATCTGCATGCTCTCCTCAACATAGATTCAAGGCAGCAGAGGGTAGACACAATGTGGATGAAGGATAAGAAGAAAACTGTAGCGAGCTATTGGATCTTGGTTCCATTTCAACCACATCCCAGCGAATGTGGCAGACAATACGTACGACAGGTCTGCCATTGCCGCCATATAAGCTGCCGGTCTCGGTGTAGTTCCTCCAGGTCTGAAGGACATCTACGGTGAGCTTCTTGACAATAATAAGGAGTTCGAGAAATGGATTTACTCCTACAAGAGCAAGTGGCCCATATATGGACTAACCATCATATGCGATGGTTGGATCGGTTCGACCAGGCGGAGCATCAACTTTCTGACATACTGTGATGCGAAGACCTTTCACAAGTCGGTTGATGCTTCGGCTCATGTGAACGACACCGCGTACATCGTAAAACTTATGGAGGATGTGATTGATTTGGTAGGAGAGGAGAACGTCGTGCAGGTCATCACTGATAATGGACCGCAATATAAGGCTGCCGGGGAGATCTTGATGGAGCGACGACCATATATTTTCTGAACCCCATGTGCTGCACATTGTATCGATCTCATGCCGATGGACATTGGAAAGATCCGTAGGGTGCAGCAAACGGTGGAGACAACCCAACACATCTCTAGGTATATTTATAATCATAACTGGGTTCTTTCACTGATGAAAAAGTATGCAGGGGGAGAAATTCTGAGACCAGGAGTCACACGGTTTGCTACCAACTTCATTGCACTTGATAGCATTCTCAAGAAGAAAGAAGGCCTACGTCAGATGTTTGTCAGTCTCGAGTGGTATGATAGTAGATATTCTTATGCCGGCACTGAAGGGTGCAAGATAGAACACATGGTGACGAGACAGTCATTCTGGCAGCGGGCCACTGCAATAGTCAATGCTATCAAACCATTATATGAAGTGCTGCAGGCCGTAGATAACACGATCTACCTCCAGATGGGATTTTTGTATTACATGATGGTTAAGGCAAAAGATCAGATTGTGGAGGCTGATCCAGCGGATGGCCAATCGTACATCAACATCATTGAGCGACGGTGGGGAGCGCAAATGAGTAGAAAATTGCATCTTGCAGGTAAGCAAGAACATTGACAATTATAGTGATGGATGTACTTATATAATTATGTTAAGATAGTTTCGTATATGTGCAGCATACTACCTAAATCCGCGGTTTCAGTACAACATAGATGGAATTGGTATGGATGAAACACTTTTGGATGTTTTACGTAATGTGATTTACAAGATGGAGCATGATCCAGAAAAGCGGTCTTATATCTTGAAGAGATAACTATGATTTAGTAATTATCAGCATGTGTAAGTATACCGGAATCTTCAATTATTAACATGGTAGAACATGTTTCTTTTTCACAAAGCAAAATATTTAGAGAGGGCAGCTACAGTTTTGGTCAACAAGTGGCCGTCGTCAGCAAACACACTATGAATTTAGGTACGTCACACATCAGAAAGACATTCACCTGGTTTTACTTGGTTACTAATATGGGACTATCATATATGTAATTTTTATAAATATTTTTGCAGCTGAATGGTGGGTGCATTTTGGCAGATCCACAAGAAATCTAAAGCGGATCAGATCCTCTTCCAAACGGTCTCCTCTAGTGGTTGTGAGTGCAACTGGTCCACCTTCGCCCTCATCCACAGCAAACAAAGGAACCGTTTGACACAAAAGTGCCTCAATGACCTTGTTTATGTGCACTATAATCTGCAGTTGAGGCTAAAGTGCATTCAGGAGGATGCGGAGCTCAAGTATGCAGATTCGATTTACGGGACCTTCACCGATGATGACGATGATTCACTGCTCGGCCGGCTTGTGGGCCAGTAGCAAGAGCCCGAGCTTGATGAGTCAGGATCGCCTCCACGACCATTCAGCTTCATAGCCACCGAGGCTAGGGTCGATCCAGAGCAATGGGCTGAGCGCAATATTCCACGCACTCCCAGAGCTGACCAGCCGCAGACACAGGGGAGCCAGTCACCACATGATTGGTACGAGACACTCCCAAAGAACTGATCGAGAGATGCTCAGCAGAGGAGGGCGACATAGCCAGGCAGAGAGGGCTAGAAAAGGAAAACAAAGGATCCCAATGGAGAGTGTCGAGGAGGAGACTTGGACCAGTAGTGATGATGGTTCTGGTGGTGATAGATCTTCTAGCCATGGAGGGAGCGGAGGACAGTATGGTACTTATGAGACACAGCTGGAGGGTGGTCTTCATTTCATCGGTGAGTTCTAATTTATGGGTGCTACCTGGGATACGGACCACGGTCGACCATCTGATAGAGTCCGTGAGGATATCATTGGATATAGAAGCCGAGCTCCTCGAGGTCGTTCAGGAAGACAGGATACAGCTGCAGATGAGCTCGCATACGGATATGGATCTATAATCCACAGCCTCAGCTTGACGAATATGGATATAATGCATCAGATTTTGCTTCCTCCATATTCGGATGGGCCCCTATATAATCAGAAGACACCTCTTAGAGCCAGAGCGTGAGCGAGAGATCCGACAGTTCCTATAACCTGGCACACGTTCCTTCTGATTGGGTTGACTTGTCTCCTCCTGACTATACTTATGATCCGCATATCTATGAGAGCCATCGGCACTCGTCCCGATTTTAGATATCCAAGAGTGCTTTAAATGTATGTAAATGATTGTATCTTAATTTGAAGATATTTTATGCGTATCATTTTATCATTTGGAATGGGAGGAAGTAATAAGATGCATCATCTATGTTTCAACCCTAAATTTAAACATAGAAACATCAAAAATCATAAAAAAAGCAATAAAAAAATATCAAACTTTACTTAATTTAAGATCCAATAGAGACAACACTTCAAAAAAAAAAAAAAACTGCTGGAACCCAAAACCCGTCCCTTCGGGCTGGACCAGTATGGTACCGGCCCGCCACCGGTATGCTGACCGGTACTAGTACGGCAGACCTTGGTTTGGAAGTTTTTGAATTATGAGTAATCAATCAAAATGACCAAGGCTAATATTGCTATATCATAATACTGTCAATATATTGTTCTGCAATGATTAAAAAGATAATCAAGCAAGTCTAGGATCAAGCTCAAGGATGAGTTTGATACAGCAGGAGCATTTGGCATAGCATGAAATGAATAAAAAAATATATAAAACTAAAGAATTGCAATGGCCGGTCAGTTGTTTGTTTCCTAACTGATGTCCCAAGCAAGCATAAGCATTCATACATATGTCTAAATAAAAGTAACCTAATTGTACTAGGCAGTTATGCATAAAAAATGTCTAGATCGATCATGAGCAAAAATTTAGTGTTGGGATGATTTTTCGTTCTTCTATATTTTGTTTAATTTCTTTTTTGGAGTGCAGTGCATCTGTGGGGTTAGGAGTTCATTATGGTTTAATTTAATCAAGTTTTTGTAGTTTTGAAATCCTAGGTGGTGTACTATGTTGGGTTTTCACAAGTCCATTGTTTGCAGTACTCATTATTAGTCCCTTACCTTTGGGATATCCATGTCCCTGACTTAGCCTGATTTTAGCCTACAGTTTGCCATTTAAAAGCCTGCCCATGCGCGTCTCTGATCACAACCTCTGCTGCTCGCGACTGATGAGTTATTGTATTTCCATATTTACTCTTTGCTTTTTTTAGGGGGCATGCTTTCCGCTGATGTGGTCCTCCCTTAGTCCCATGCCTCTGGGATATTCATATCCTCAACTTAACCTGATTCTAGCCTACAATTTTCTCTGACCTGCCTATGACAGTCTTTGATCACATCCTCCGATTCTCTTCTGCTGTCTACCAACGGGCTACTGTATTCATATTTCCTCTTTGCTCTCCTTTTGGGCCTGTCATCTAGTTACAGAGTTTCCTTATCCTTTCTTTAGATGCATCATAAATATTTCATTTTTATATCAAAATAAATCTAATGTAGGCAACTGGGATTCTTAATATTTTTATGAATATTTTATGACCTTCATATAAGCACAAGATATATCCTGCTTTTGTTATGTTAATCACAGATGAAATTTAATATGAAGATTCTTCAGCTTGTGTTCCATAGGCAATCATTTTTTTGCAAAAGGGCTCCGTGTTTGTTGTTTAGTAGTTATAGGCTACCAATATCATTTTATAAGTACCATAAAGAGTTTTTTTGATAATCTATACATGCTATTCTTTTGTTCTCTTCTAATCTGCAACTCTTGGTGTTTTTCCCCCTTTTCAGCTTCAATTCTTAAAGAAATGCCCTGGTAACTATCTGCAGGCACTGAAGGCTATACCCAGAACCCTGAGAATGATGTATGTGTTCATTTCAGAAGTTCATGCAAATAAGACATTTTCCCTAGTGAATCCATAATTGATATCTATGACAAGAAGTTCTTGTAATGCTAGATAAAATAAATTTTGTTTTCTATTTTTTGAAAAATGAATATTGACATTCAGCTAAAAACGGTCTTCTCTTATGTGCCACATTATATGTGTGATGGTCTAACTAATACTACCAGCATAATGGCTCCTGAGCTTTCATTTATCATAAGCACAAATGATTGCATGACTCTTATCTTGGAAGATTGTCAAAAAGTTAATTGTTTTATTGATGGATATTTTGATTATGTTGATTAGGTTGATATTTCAGAATTTTCTTATTGATTTTGGAAAGCAAAAAAGAAATCTGCCTAGAAATCAAATTGATACTTATTTAATATCTCATATCGTGTGTTGTTCATGCCATTTTCTTTTAAAGTCTCTGCCACCTTAGATTCGTTGGTGTAGTCAGACAAGGATGGCTTCCTCAAATACAATGAAATATTATGCAATGGCAAGTACTCATCTATGCATATGTCTTGTGCTAAACGTATTACATTTCATGGAAGATACCTAGACACTTAGGCAGTCCTTGGGGTTGGACTGCCTTGATGCTCAGACAATATGCTATGCATAGGTGAGATGGGTGCCCTAGATGCCAAGGGATATTAGGCAACAAGTTCCTGGGTGTGTATTCTCTATATTTTTTTGAATAGCCTGCATACTAGCTGTAAAATATAAATATTAGTTTTTGACTTATACTATGTATTAGTGCATGTCAGCTGAAAAACTTGGAGTATCCAACTCAAGGTTGGTCGAATCGGTATAGGGGCTCGTATCGGTCAGAGACTGGTTCGGTAAGCTACCGCTATATACCGTATGAGTCGAGGTGTATCGGAGATGAAAGATCGGGAGAAGAGGGGAGAGACCCTAACGCTAACCCTAGAAGGAGGAGAACAATCAGAGAGGGAAAAGATGAAGGGGAGAAAGAGGGAGAGGGAGAGGGAGAGGGAGAGGGGGAAGGGGGAGAGAGAGGTGTACTGAGGGGGAGGTGTTGACTGAGGGCTTGGGCGTTGGGGTTGATCAAGGGAGAGACCATCCGATTCATCAATTAAGGGAGAAGCATTGGCATTGATCAATGTAGATTGCCGAGAGAGAGATCGTGGAGAGAGAGAGAGAGAGAGAGAGAGAGAGAGAGAGAGAGAGACCCAGAGGGAAGCTTTGAGAGGCCGCTTGTTATATAAAAAAAGAAAAGAAGTAGGGATCAGATGAAATTGGACAACTAGCAATGCCGGCAATCGACTTGTCCAATTTGGTATGCCTTGAATTGCTTGGTTTGGCACGGTTCTACGAACCTTGACCAACTCATCTTCTTTGTCTTTCTTGAGTTAAATAGGAACTAGAGGATGAACGGCTAAAATAAGAAGGATATTATTATGGCAACATGGAACATCATGTACATATACTAGTCTCTCTCTCTCTATATATATATACACACACACATATATTATTCTTCTCGCATATTTTTTTTCTTCTTTCCATTTCTTCCTTCTTTTATTACATAGAAACTAAACTCATATTAGGTTCCACCTTTTTTTATCTTTCAAAGTAATCTATCAATCCACTTAGAAACCTTATGCTGTCAATTTTATAATACTTATCTTGTAATCTTTAGTCCCCCTGTTTGCTTAGTATCTAGATGCTTTAGGTTAAGTTCTTGCGTGTTGCAACCAAAAATTTGGACCTAGGTAGCTATCAATGCGAATGTTTCTCCTCCCTTTCTCTCTCACAAAAAAGAGAAGACACCATATTCCTCTCCAAGCCAGATTTATTTTTGGTGGACTACTATCAATTGTTTTACGCCTATATCTAAATGCTAGTTCATTTGCTTTGGGCACAGAAATTTTTCTGCAACTAGTAAATGATTAAACACCATTATCAAAAGAGTGTATTACAAAGAATGTTACACTAAGTGTCTCCTTGAACGACCTTCAAGGATTTAGGTCTGTTTTCTCAATTAACTGTTTGTATTTTGACATATTGGGTCATCTACACTACTTATTGAAGGCATGTTGTTTGTATTTTCATGTATCTTTTTTGACATTTTGAAATGCAAAGAAGGTCGACCTTTGTCCTTAATTTTGATAGCTGTCTGAATAGAAAAAATAAGCTCCTTTTTCAAGGCACAATGTTTACAAGATCCGCAGTCTTGGTGCCACGCTGCATACTTGTAGGAGATCGATATGGTAGGGCACGTACCTACCTGTACCAATCATACTTGTTTTTTTTATTATTATTTCAAGGATTTTAAGCTTTCTTTGTTTAGTTTTTAGTGGGAAATAGGGTTGTGTGAATTTGTTTTTGATGTTTAAATATAATATACTTTAAAATTGGGCTTTTATTCGAAAATCAATTCATATGCAAAAAAATTAATCAAATTGCTTTATGAAAAGGACAACAAATAGCATGCTAAATCCTATGCATGGCACTAATTTTTGGAATCTAACATCTCCTTTATTTTTTTTTTATTTTTATGTAAAAATATAAAAATTAAAAGTTATACCATTGTGTATATTTGACTAAGATTTATAACATGTCACGAATTCATGCAAAAATACAAAATTTGGCATGATTTGTTCATGATTTTTCGATTTCTGCCCATTTATGGGATGTAATAAGGAAAAAGGGAAAAAGAAAGAGGAAAACACTTGGATCAAACTTCCTGCTCACCCTTTTCACTCTCTCCTACCTTGAAATAGAGAGAGAAGAGCGCGTCAAGCCTTTTCTTCCCCAATTATTCAGGCTCCAAATTGTTATGGGGCCCTTACTGGGGAAATTGCTCAGAATCGAGTAGGTCTGGGTGGTTCAGCCCGGTAAGGACTTGTTTGCACTAGTTCAAGCTAAATACCATATTGAGGCCATGAGGCGGCCTAGTTTGTGGTCGGTACAATATTGTATACCATTATTTAGATGTCTATTGTTATCTTCATATTGTTGTCCACTAATGAAATTGAGTGCATAAAAAGTACATGTAGTGAAATGTATTGCTGAAGGTTTTTATGGTGCACTTTTTAACGAGTTTTGTTTATTACTTTAATTGTTTCTATTGCAATTCTTTTTCTTTTATAGGTATGTGCATAGTTACCAAAGTTACTTGTGGAACCATGCAGCTAGCAGGAGGGTGCAAAAGTATGGTACATTCTTGGCCCTTCCTTCCCTCATTTCTGTAATGATGAGAGACTTGTTCGTGGTATTGTTTAAGAAGGCCTGTCTGTTTGCCTTGAAGACATTTGAAGGATACCTCAAGGCTGATAAATTGCTACATAAGTGAGGCAAAAACTCTGAACAAAGAGGATATATGTATTGTTTAAGGACCCAAAATATTTGATGTTATAAAACACATTGAAAGGATTGGAGACATTTCCATTCTAGTTAGTGTCACCTCTATTAAAGGGTTGCTTTAATGACATTGAACTTGCAACTGCTGATTCTTAACAAAATGCTGCATTTCATTGTATTGATTTCCCTCTTTATTGATATTTATCATATGTGACAGGGATTTCACAGGTTGTACTAGGAGATTTGGTATTTTGTAAAGAAAGCTCTGCTAGGGAAGTAGCTGCTGTTGACAGCTCTGAACCTGAAGATGATTGCAGTGATCCATATAACTGCCTACCTGATACATCTGAAGAAGCAGTTCCTGAAGAAAAAGTTCAGTCTGTGAAGGTGAATTTTTACTAAGATTTTTAAGGTCCTTTTATGCAGCATTTTCTACCACTGTCATGACTCAACTTGCTAGCAACCATGATTCACACATTAATATATATCTTCGTTCAGTAGAATGTTTTTACATGTATGCATGTATGTGTGTTCTCATAACATGAGTTTCTTGAGCTCTTTGTTACATATCCGACTTTCAGTCACCATTGATGAAGCAATACAGTGCAGAGTTTCTTTTACTCAGATCAATCCATACATTGTCTTGTGACAGACTGTTGATTCTGAAGATCTTCTTAAAGCAATCTATACATTTGAAGATGTTGTACTGCCTTTGCCTGGGTAATGAACATTTTTACTCTGTGTAAACTTTGGCTGAGGATTGAACATTATTCTGTGTTTCTGCTATTTTCAGTTCAAGAATTCTCTATCCAGCAAATGACATTGCTGATGTGTATCATGACATGGCAAAGAAGGCGAGTCAAACCTTTCTGAAGTTAATCTTTCAGATATTAACTGCAGCTACTTATTTAATATATCAATTGTCTCTGGATTTGGATCTGTATAATTTTTTCAGTTCACATCCTGTTTATTTAACTTTGTTGTCATTTGCTCTTTTGCCTTATTTTTTGTAATTACCATACAACTGATTCTGCATTCAGTCATTATGACAATGAGCGGTGCAATTTACCCTATCCTACAGCGAGAGTTATGTATTGGTTGGATATATCAAGAATTCTGGAAGTATATTGTACGCTAATTTGGGTATGAACTCATTTTTGCAACAAGTGCCTCTATGCAAATGATTTTGAACAAATATTGACTGTGATAACATAATTGATTTGGATATGATAATATGATATTCTGTAAAAATAGTGAAGATTATGGACTTTGGTGGATGATGGTGAAAATATCTATAATCACAAATACCTTTAACCAAACTTCTTTAACTAATGGAATCTTACTTTGGCTTTATTGGTTTCATGTGGGTATGCTATTCTTCTTTAGCTGCATGTAGTATCTGCTGTTGTTATTTTTGCGAAAACCTCATGAGCAGGAAGTTTTCCCTGACAATAGCAGCACAAATTTTCTTTTGTTGCAGTAACATTTGGAGTGTGCTTCTAAAGTTTGTAGAGCTTGGCTAATGATATATATTATTAAATAACTTGGCAAAATGTCATGTTTCATGTGTTCTTGAGCTAATTTTGGAGTTTGGATGAAAAACTAGCATATTGAATCATCTTAACAAAAAATATTTTTTAATATTTTGTCATAAATTAAATTAAAATATGAATATATTAATTTAGTTAAATTATTTTGTCCTGTGCTCCATATTTTCTTTTTCACAGTGCTGAATCAGACATGTAGACACATGTCAGAATGTGATTATTGTGTATGCGTTAATGCAACACTATAATTATGACACATCTGATGAGACAAACTTAATTGAATGTAGTGAGGGTTTTGTGCAGCGAGCCGGGTACATCTGCAAATGCTCATAGAAAAGGCCAAAAACAACTTCCCTTAAGGATGATAGTAGTTGGGTTTCAGTCAAAAGGAGAAGGGCTGGCCTGAGAAGAGAAGGAATTTGATGAAGCATGTAGCAAGAAAGGATGTGTGCTGAATGAAACTATTGGATGATCATATACTATATAAAAAAATCCATTTGATGGAATTTCACTTGTTGGATGGGAAATCCATGGATGAACATGACTGACTTGCGTATCTCAATTTATGTTTTGTTCTCATGTAGTTGCATTGATTGAGAAAAAGGACTTCAATTCACCTGTGGGTTTATTTGAAACTGAAATATTTTGGAAAGGATTCATCCAGACATCTTAACCAAGTGACTGATGCTGTCGCCCTGTTTGGACATGCATGGGAGGAAAGAAAAGAAGGGAAACGGGAGAAAAGAGGATCAAGGAAGAGAAGAGAACCTTGGACCCAATAAAGGAAGAGAAGAGAACCTTGGACCCAAGCGAAGAGAAAAGAAAAGAAAGGAAATTCCTTTTCTCTTTGTAGGCCTCCACTTTCCGAGAGATTTAAAAAGGGGGCCTGGAGATAAATTTCTCCAGTTCTCTTCTTTCCTAACTTTACTATCCAAATGGAGGATTTTAACTTTCTCTCCTGCTCTCTCCTCGCTAAATTCCTAGCTAAAGAAGAGCAACTACTTTTCATTCTCTTTTCTCCTTGCCAAACCAGGGATTCTTTCTCTACTCTTTCTTGGTCTTGTCTCTCCAATTTTCTCAATCCAACTGGGGTGTACCAACTGATGTTTGTTTCTGATCATATCAAAAGCCAAGAAACATATTTAGTTGGCTTAAGGTGTCTTTTAATGCTACAATTAGTTCGTTGAGTGGACTTGGGTACTGTTTAGAAGGCCAAAAAGGAACTCAATAAGTTTGATATTTTTTTGGATCAGCTGGTCTAAAGATGGAATAGATGTACTGAAGAAAGCTTAGAGTGAAAGGAAGGATCTAAGCTCACAAGGAAATCATAATCATTAGGCCTTGTGTTTTTTGTTCTAGTGATGCACCTGCATCAAAGAAAAGAAAGGAGCAGAAATCACTAATGGGCCTCGAAGATTTACTTTTGAAAAAGCATCATCCTTTAGAAGAGTTGTCTAATGTATCTTTTTTCTTTCTGTTGATGTTTGCTAGGTGCTACCTAAATTTTCAACTTAAATTTTCATGATGACTATTGGTTTTCGACATGATGGGGAATTCGTTGTAGTGATGAGTCACGAATTTTAGACCAAACAATTGGAAATTGGCTTGTGAATAGTATACATTGAATCTGATTGTGTGTTAATGTCCTTTTACATGTCCTAGTTGCACAAGCTACTATTCAACATGAGGCCCTCTGGAGCATGTCTTTTATATAAATCAGTGTTAATGATGCCTGGGTAAAGGTGGGCATTATCAAAGTGCTTCAAGGAAGATATAGATAATAAATTTTAGCTGAACCAAATAATAGTTCAGCAAGTGTAGTGAAGGTAAGCATCTAGTTACAATGGAGAGACAAGATGGTAGATTTACAACTTCATGAAGAGATGGGAGGATATCCCTGTTAGAATTAGAGCGGGGTGGATGAAGTAGAATAATGTTATGCATTTGACATATTGTGTCACTTGAAGATTTTTCAAGATTTTTTCATTAGATGTGTCTCTATTCTTTGATATCTAGAAATATATCCCTATCTGCTGCCTATTTATTTTTAGTCAAAATTTGAAATCCTAACTTATTCCCGAGTTAGATTTTATAAGCTATTGTATTTTCTTCTAACATGTCTATAAATACCTGTCTTGACTAAAATGTCCTTTTTGATTTTGCATATATACTTTTCTGTTCCTAATATTTAGAAAATACCCACATCTTTCACTTATATAGATTTCTTTTTTACAAAGTCTTTATGTCCTTATTGCGAGACTTCATGAAGAATGCCTGGTAGTTCCGATCTCTCTACACCCAACAACTAGCTACCAGAAAAATGTCTTCCCATTACTAACAGTTCCATGTGTAAGATACTGAACCTTTAGACTAGCATAAAATATGTTTGTTCCAATATGCTATATCATAGCATCTCTATCTGACAACAAATTCAAAGATGTGTTTTGAGTAAATTACTACTTTACATAGACATCACATGCAAGAACAAATAACTTTGTTCATCAATGCTTTGACAAAGAATTGCTAATGATATTCCTTAACATACTAATCCAGTCTATCATTCTCAATTGCCCCACTTAATATGGGTATGTAGAATTATAGATGATGCCGATGTCGTTTATGTTTTACTGAGAACATGTACAATAATAGTTTTATTTAGTTACAATAATAATGAGAATATCACTATAACAATCTTGTTTAATTATGATAATAACGAGATGTGGCTTCATGTTCTTACAAGTGAACCTCTAAAACATAGTTTTATCTCATTCTCACAAATATATTCTGATGCATGAGCGAGGGAAATTAATTTAGGAGCTTGCCCCTATTTATGACTGAGAAAGATCATGTAATGAATATTAACCATTGACTAACAGAGCATCGGAATTATGTGCTGACTATGTGCCATGAGAGGTGGGATTAATATGTACTTGTTCATCAGTGAGGGCATATCTTCTCTGCAAATAGCCTTTTGGCCAAGTAATTGTGGACTGCTGTGTAATTTATGTCCTCTCTGTTGTTACTAAACAGGTAGGCCAGACTAGAGTTCTGGATTCTATATCAGTCAAAAATCAAATAAAGCCAATATGGAAATTGTATTTTCAAATCGTCAACGAATAGAGTGCCTGTTCCATTTCATGCATGCAATAGATTTATTATAAAATATTTTCAGTTTCCATGCATGCAATGGATGTAATGTCTCCTAGTTGTTACGAGTTAGTGTTATAAGTATTCGTATCCCATCTTGAACTTGTCTCTAGATTGCAAAAGCAATTGGTATCCCAGATTATCAAAATTGTTCATCAATCAAAGGATGATGCATGTCAAATTCATAACCCATAATTTGATAACCTGCCTTGAGTGGAATTTGAGGGTTTGGTTAAATTTTCTATCAAACCATGATGATGAGGGCAGAAAATAATGGACTGAATTTTTAAATAACAATGACAAAAATTAAGCATATGAAAGGTAGAGGTATGTTTCTAAATATATGCACAACTTTGTATGCAAAATTTCTTGAGAGGCATGTGGGTCAGAAACTTTATAGACCTTTGTTAGTAGAATTTTTTACAAATGCAATTAAAATCTAACTTAAGGGCATAAAAAGGAGGATTTCAAAATCTTAGCAATGAAAAAGAATGAAAAAGTAAATAGGCAAAAGATAGGGTTGTATTTTTATGTGTCATAGAATAGAGGTATATAGGTTGTAAGTTCTTTGTGAATCAGTCCGGGGGGGGGGGGGGGGGGGGCGCAAAGCATCAGATATAGATATAGACAATTCTGAGATGGTTGTGTAGCTTGATTAAGAGTATAAATTAAGAGGTGCAGATAGTGGATAAAGTTAGGGTAAACCCCGCTACCTGTAGTGTAGTTCAGATATTGGCCTGGTGGGGTGTTGAATAGGATTGGTGAAGGAAAAAGGGAGGGAGACAAACAAAGGGTTCGCTAGAAGTAGCAGGAAATTATTAGTTGCTGGTTTGAATTTCGTTGAGAAACTGAAAAGGGAGACAAACAAATGATTGGCTAGAAGTAGCAGAAATGATTAATATCTGTCTTGAAATTTCATTGGGAACAGAATGTGTTATCTGAAAAGTGGGAACCATATATAGTTGAGCTACATTTTATTGGGTAGTATTGAGTCCAAAGCTTGCTGATACAAATTGCAAAGTACATGGTAGGCTATATAAAGTTGAGAATCATGATCAACAAAATCCGCATGCTTAACAACCCAAAAAATTAAATGTTTTAGGGCTTTCATTCCCTTCCATCAGTTGGTTAATTGAAGGTTTTCACATACAAACACTTTGCTTTCATGGGAATTTATTGAGAGTAAATGCAAGTAACAGCTAGTTCTGATGATAGTTAATAAGTTATCTTTAATTTGTCATCTACTACTTCTAGTTTTTCCTTTTTCTGAATTCCGTTTTGATGTTTTCACTTCAACATAAGTATCCTTGTTGCTCAAGGATACTGTTGATGTTCATACTTAAGATTATAAAACTTGGTCCTTGTATACCTAACTTTTATTTTTTATCAATATTGGGTCAGACCATCATTCCCAGTACAAGTTCATATATTTTTACAATTTCTCTTTAGATCTTTTCTCATTGTCTTTTACGCTACCCATTTCTTTTGAAATTTGAACAATAAAAAAAATAACTTAACATGTTAAAGGGGGGACAAAACATGCTCAAAAGATACATTCTAAACCTTGATCAGGTGACACTTTCCATTTCTCAGAGCTTGGCCTTGGATAGAAATCAATGGTGAAGTTGAGTCCATATAGCCAGCTCCAATTGCCAGAAAGATTGGAGTTTTTCTTTGTGACGCCCTTGCTGATTTTTTGTTTTTGAATGACCCAGGATGGCATCAGCTTGACAGAGAGTGTACACAGTGCCAAGTAAGTTGCTGTATCCTCTGTCTCAATATATCTAGTAAGCAATGCAATGTTTTTCACTTTTGCATGTCCTTTGTTTTTTCTATTGCCATAAAGATCATGTGTTGACATACCCCACCTTTTGCTACTATATTAATACTCATAATATTTGTTGCAACCAATGATATTGCTTGCTCCAACTCTTAGGGAATTTTCGATTACTAATATGAGGGGAGGTTACAGGCAGGTATTCCAGCGCCCGATTGATTATGTATGGTATGCATATCTAATTTGAATCCTCTGTTTTTTTCCCCCTCTTCCCTCGATGCATATAGTTTTTTGTATAAAATTTGTTACTTGTAGAGAGAGATTGAAGTATTTGTCCTTGTGTGGACAGGGGATTGTTATCATATACAGATGACACTGTTCCCTTGGCAGAGACTGATTTGGATATCATACATAAAAGAAAACCTGCTGATCTGATCAAGGAAGAACTGCATGCCAATGGGAACTTAGGAAGCCAAAGTAATGATTTTGAATCACAGGGTTCAGTAAGCAACCATGTGGCTCAGGATGGAAGCGAGGGTGGGTCATTACAAGTTGAGTCCATTTGCAGCTCTGATGCTCAGCCATCCAAGTTGGCTCTAAAATTAGGATTTGCTCTGCCAGCTTCCTCCTATGCCACAATGGCTATAAGGGAGTTGCTGAAAATGTCAACTTCGGTATGTGCTTGTTACTTTGGATGTTCCTTATGCAGGCTAGTTTTGTACAATTTTAAAGTGATGGACTATTTTGTATTTAAGTGATGATACTTGTCCATTTAAAAGAAATGATCCTCTGATTTGTTAAAGTGGGGGTATTACTAGATTCTCTCTATTTTTCCATTATGTAAATATGTGCATGTATATTTCTTTGAGTGCTGCTTCTTCACGGACCCCTTAGTGTACCCTGAACAAGTGCCATATCAGATTTTTTGTGCACCTTACACGGGGATAGGTGGTTCATGAATGGGCTTTATTGCCCATTTATCCCTGGTGGCTGACAGGAAACTAGGTCGGGGTATGCCAAGGGGTCCCAAAAGCATTTTTCTATTTCTTGCTTTGTTACTATTGTCATATATAACTTATTGTCACTGTCATTTGATGAATATCATGCTTCTGCTGCATCATAATGGTGTATTTATAAAATGTGTAATACAAATGAACTTTATTGGAAAATTTTGATGGGAAATATGTGATTATTTCCTAGAATCTGGAGTCAGATTCATATATGTTTAAGTGGATGTTGCCATAAGTAAACTTATTTTAGAACCAGAGTTCTTTTTTTCTTGGGGATGTGTGTGTATGAAAAGGAGAGATTGTTTAGATTATTTTATCTTTTATGAAAAAAATTTGCCTGCTTGTGCTTCCACATTTTATATGGATGATTTCTATTTCCTGCACAGCATGACTGCCTTTATCAGCTTCTCAAGGGAAATAAAATTTTACAGTTTTAAGATTTTTCTTTGGTTAAATGCAGGTTGCTCATCAGAAAACAATGAACCCTTGAGCTTGAATATAACCCCCTAATTTTGCATGGGTGTTAAAAATTTTTGGAATCTTATTTTGAGGTTGAATTACAGGTGAGAAGTACAGGAATTGGGTAACTCTCTCTCTCTCTCTCACACACACACACACACACACACGGAGTATCTTCTTTTATTATAGTAGATCTTCATGGGCAAGGGAATTATTTGTGGAAGCCCTCAATGCTGTCTGATTCTATGCGTGATTCCCTTGAAATCCAAATTGTAGTCATCTAAACTTCTCAATTGACTGTTTGGCAGTGAGACTCTGACAGTTTATCCAAGGACCCAATATGCATGGCAAGTTCCGAACAATAGTGGATTGACATTTGGTTTATCAAGCACAACATAAATGAAGCCAAGTAAGTTTTCTGGTCACCAAGATTGGCGAGACCCCATCATCTGTATCAAGAGCAGATTTCTTCTGCTTCGCATCAAGTAATCAACTAGTGCACAAGGGAAAAACTAAAATTGCTTTTTCAGTATGGTTAATGGTTTTGGGTATATTTTTGTGCTTTTGGCTGATTAATAATGTACCATGGAATTAGTTCTCTGTCAAAGTAAAGATTGCATTGCGACAATATTCAGGGTTGTTCAAGAGACAGGCCTAGAATGGGTGCGTTGATATGATCTTACATGCAATATTGCATACTGCTGCTTTGCCTTTGCCCTTGGGTTAGCTTTGGTGGAGTCTCTGTTATGCTGTACCCAATCTTCCAATATCTATTGTTTTTTTCAATAGTGATCCTCGTGAGATATCACCGAATGGTCAAAACGTATTTTGCAGGTCTGGATAGGAACGCGATCCATATTTTGAACCTTGCAATAGTTTCTTTTTTTTTTTTTGGTTAGTGACGATGTACGGCATTGTTCTTTTCTGCATATCCGGTAGACTTGCCTCTTCCATTGTTGGACGTAATTTTCTTATTGAAAGCAGGTCGGTTATGTCCACGTCGTACCACCCGAAGTTGCTCTTAGCCAGCTTCTTCTGACGGTAGCAGCACTTATCATTTGGCCTTTGATGTGGGAGAGATTGACGTTCTTAAACAGTGATTTTCTTAGGGGCTGTTTGGAGCCTGCATGGCAAAAGTCATATTGCAATTTAAGCTGCAATTTAATTTATGGTAGTTGACTCGGAAAAGAGTTTGACAAAACAAAAGAGAGAGGTCTCTATCGAACACCTTTCGAGCAGATGTTAAGTTGGGAATACCAAACATGCATCCGAACATCAGTGTGAGTGTGTTATGGATGAAGAGGTAGGTGTCGAAGTTGTTAAAGATCTTGAAGATCTAGACATGGACCTGGATACTCATGGGGACGACCGGCAGGGATTGCGCATGGTCGTGCAGGTCTTGAGGAGTATGGAGAAGGTGAAGGAGACTGGAGGATGGCAGGGAAGGTGGTTCATGATGTTATAGAGGTGGAGGGGGGTGGTTAATGGCGGAGGTGGATTGGAGAAGAAAAGAAGAGGCATTAGAAAATTCTTTTTTAGAATTAAGATATCTACTTGAGAGGCTGCAACTTTATGGCCATTTTGATTGCAAATCGACCTACTATAAGATAGTTTTGGGTTATAGCTCTAATTTGAGTTGCAAGCATCCAAAAAAAATTAGTTGGCATCTATCTCTTGAGCTGCATTCAGCTCTGGTTGCAGGGCTCCAAACCGTCTCTTGGATGCAGCCTTGTAGTTGGAGATGCATTGTAACTTAATTTGTAGTAATTGACTTGCAAAGAATTTCATTTTTTGTGTTTGGAAGATGGTTTGAGGAAAAAAGGCATTTTTGATGGGCATTCTGTTGAACAAATTGTGAGCGGTGCTTGGTCAAAACACTGGTGCTTGGACAAAACACTCGATCTACATGAAGACAAGGAGGTTACGGATAAAGATATGGATATTGAAGATACTAATGGTGGGGGTGTAGTCATACATAGACTTGGATGTCCATAAGGAGGGAATGGATAGTTGTGAGGCCTTGTGAAAAGTGGAGAATATGGAAGAGATGGGTGGTCGGGGGACTAGAGATGGCACATCACAGCACAAAGGTGGAGGGATCGGGTGGTGATGGAAGAGGTGAAAGCAAAATAGAGGCAAAAGGAAAGAGTTTTTTTTTTCAATTACGGTATCTACTTGAGCAATTGCAACTTGTCTTGCGGTTATTTTGACCATGAGTTTACTTATTACAAGACTATGAGTTTACATAACTTTGAGTTGCAGCTGCTCAACTTATCGTGCAATTTAAGTTATACGCATCTAAATATGTGGATTGGTTTTTACCTACAACTTGAACTGCATGTGGCTTCTTTTACAGGGCTCTAAATAGCTTCTTAATGAATTCCAAGATGCAATCTACGGGCTAATCTTAGTACTCTTAATCTTAGAATTGTCTGCGGTAGTAACCATTGTAAAACTTTCATGGTTCTCGAAATACCATTATGCCTTAATTTCTTTGTAATGTTTGAAATTTTTTACTATTGTTAGAATATCTCTACCAAATTAAACCCTTAACTCTTTCTGTTAGAAATTCCACAATCGCACGCATCAAGGCTCATGAATTCCTCAAGTCTCTCAAAGATTCGAACCCCTATCTCTACGGCATATTTTTCTCCCAAAAAATCACCGGCTAAAACTCTTAAATCTGTTAACAGACTTGTTCTCAAATTATATATTTTTTTTAATTTTATAAAATAATGAGGTAGGATACAAGAGGTACTTTGTAATCCATCCTCGTTGATTACCGATCACAATATTAGAGAGAAGTAACACAAGAGTCTCCTGTAGCCTCTAGAAATCTAACATGCTAACAATGGATTTTCTTCTCAAAAGCATTATGACATTGGTTTTAAGTTCTGGGCTATCGTGATCTCTTGCTTCACTGGAGCTCTCCAAAAATTATTTGGACAATAAAATTTTGACTTTAAGGACTAAATTGGGATTACAATTTAGGGGGTGGGGCAAGGTGTTACGGTGCTTCTAAGTTTACCGTATATAATTAAACTATTTTTTTTTTTTTTTTCGGTACAACAGTTGCTTATACGAATTTTGCTTGAGCACGGCCAACAAAATAAAAAAAAAAGAGAAAAAAAGAAAAAGGAAGATGACTCAAATATATGACAATCCAAATTCCAAATTACTGGACAACAATAGGAACGGCATCGAAGATACTGCATACGCTCGAGTTAAGGGAGTGCCTTCCAAATCTTGAGCTGCGTCACGATTAAGTCGAACCAATAGTAGATCATCACATCAGCAAAATGGGATAAAAAAAAAAAAAAATCTATATCACTTTCATTCAAACCAGACTTACCCTAGGTTAATTTCCTCAACCTTCCAAACGTCCCTCTCTCTCTCTCTCTCTCTCTCTCCCCCACCCCTCCTCGGCGGGGAGCCATGACCTTGCGGTGGAAGTCGGAGCGCTGGGTGAGGACGAAGGTGGGGCTAGCAGCCGGCCGGTACTCCAACGCCAGGTGGTCGGACTTGTATTGAACCCTGCATGCGTTGCATAGCATCTTCGATCCCAATGGCCCCCATTCGCCACTACGGTGTCTTCTCCCGCACGCAGTGCGTGCACCTCCGAACCCTGCTCTCCACCGCGATCTACCCCTCCCCGCTTCTTCGCCCGGAACGGTGGAAAATCCGAAGACGACGACGACGATGATCGTGAGGACTGAGATGGTGGTGGAAGGGAGGACCAGGCGGTGGCGAAGCCGGTGGGGGCTCAAAAGCGCTTGCTCCTGGTGCCCCATCTGGGGACCGAGGGCTTTGCCTGGAGGTGCACATCGCTGGCTACGGCAACGACGTCGGCGGCGGCGCTTGGGTAGGGGATGTCGGTGTCATTGGAGAAAGGGCGGGTGGTGGCTGTGACAGTGAGGGAGGGCTCTAGTAGGAGGAGGAGGTGGGCTTCTGCTGAGGGGAAGAGGGAAAAGTCGAGATCATTGGTGCCAAGGGTGTCGACGGAGGGGAAGAAGTCTTTGTAAACAAAGACTCTTGAGAGTTTTCTATTTATAGAATTTCAGATGTCTTTTCAAGAGTCACAATTTTTGTGAGAATCCGGAAAGCAAACCTAAGCTCTTGTGAGAAGCGGCACCACCTCCACGTTCCTTTGTGCCTCCATTATTTAGACACTTTAAACTTCATTAAGAATGTAATTCATCCCTCTTTTAACGTACTGGACAACACTGCGGCACAACTTTTCATAAGAAATTTTTTAAGAGGAGTGTACAATTTATATCAGTGTTACTAAGTCACTTATCAACAATTTGATTTTATCCATTAAACATTTGACTAGTAAATTTCTAATTTTGGATTGGGTTACCATTGTTGGTGACTAAAGAAAAAGATTTTAGCCCCATCTCATTAGATGTTACCCTTACCACTTCTTTAAGTAGGCCTTTGGTAAAAAGGTTAGCCAAGTTCTTACTCGACTTCACATATGTAATCGTTATTACTCTATCACGTATCAATTGTCTTACAAACTCATGTTTTAGACTTATGTGTTTAAACTTGCCATTGTAGGTACTACTGTAAGCTCTTGATAGAGTAGTTTCACTATCACAAAGAATAGAAGTTGGCAGCATTGGATTAGGCCACAACTTAATATCCAATAATAAGTTTCTAATCCAATAATAAATTTCTGCTTGTCACATCTTATACAAGGGCATCTAATCTTATCACCACTACAATACTCTAATTGAGTAAATGCAAACTCAAGAAACCCTTTAACTCCATCATAGAACTCAGCTCTAAATGTAACCATTTTCATAAAGTCGGTGGTACATCCAACTACGATCAAATGACATGGTTCTTCTAAAAATCAAATGACAATCAAGAAGAAAGTGAAAGAGATCTTATATATAAAATAATCTAGACATAAATCAATGTCTGCTTTCTATATTTGCTCCTTGTATTTGCTTTCTAGTTCTTGCTATCAACTAAAAAAAACTGCTTCAGCTAAAGAAAAGACCCTAATCAAGAGAAAGACACCTAAGGCATCAAGGCAAGTTAAAATTACCCAAACAGTTTAAAGCTAAAGCTAGGGAGAAAATCCCTAGTGAGTTTAAGCTAACCTCAAAAAGCTTAACATTAGGTTTCGTCATATGGGAGCCAAAAATATACTACTCTATGAGCAAGTAAACATAGGTCAGAATAGCCAATGTCCAGAGATTCTATCTCAAGTCTCCACTTTGAATAGTGGATTTGTGAGTGCCGGAACTGCATGGCTTATGAACATCGAAACAAGTAATCTATCTATATATCTACATTGTATCGCTCCAATCTAAGATCCAGAAATCCAAGAAGTCTGCACAAAAAAAATCAAGAACACAAATGTTTCTATCGCTAATCAACAATCTCAAACCCATCTACCAAGATCAAAAACCATCGTAGAGCAGTTCGAAACAGATCACACGAGCCAACCAAAGCTAATCTAATTAAAGAACATAAAAAGACAACCATATAGGAGGAAAAAGAGAAAAAATACAAACCCTGGGATTACCTTGTCGCCTTCTGGGATCAAAGCGTCCAAGAAAACCAGATCCAAGTAAGAAGTCACGTAAACGAGAAATACAAAAAGGTTACCATATTCAATCACACTTTGCAAGCAAAATCACCAAGAGAAGGAGCGAAATATTCTGTTATATGGATTCAAAAGAAAAGAACGATGCTCAGATCTAGGGCATTAAAAGAAAGAAAACTTTTTGTGCTGATCGAAACTAGATGAAGCAAAAGCAGATGAAGAAATGAAATGCGAATAGATTTAAACCTCCATGGAGAGATCAAACAGACAAGAAAATAAAACTTTACAGGGATTGAGAGACGAGAAGAGAATCGCAGGAGGAAGCGGTGATCTTTCCTTCAGACAGGAGCGGAGAATATAAGAGCATGGGCAAAAGAGGCAATGGGTTTTCTGGAGAGCGATTGGGATTTGGGCTATCGAAGGAATTTGGGCAGGGCGGCGGGCACACTTAGTTTCATTTTGGATTTTCCTCTTTTTACCTTTTTTTTAATTTATAATTACTCAAAAATAATATTTTTAATATTTTTGGATTAAAAAATAAATTTGGTGATAGAAATTTATGTCAATAATCCGTTGCTGCCAAAAATAATTTTTTAAAAATTTATAAACACTTGGGTTATGATTTTCGCGACGGCTGAATTTGTCACTGTCTGGTTACAATTTCGGTTACCAGTTGTGTGACAGATACTCCGTCACTATGGTGTTCACTAAGTTTTGGCGCCCACCCTATCCGCATATTCTGTGACCGGTCTATCACTAATCCGTCACTAAGTTCACACCACGGTGACTAAATTTCTGTCTCTCACTAATCCGTCATAAATAGTGACCGATAACGGGCCGTCACTAGTGTTCCGTCACTATACACTTGTTTTCTGGTAGTGCAAGTATGTTTCTTAGATGCCCATGAAATAGCTCCACCACCAAGAAGGAATAACCATCCAGTTGTAGATTTATTATCTCCCATGTTAGATATCCAACTAGCATCTGTGTAACCTTCAAGTGCAGTAGAAAATTTATTATAAAGCAACCCGAGTCTCATGGTCCTCTTAAGATAACCAAAGACACTGTTGATTACCTTCTAATGCTCTCCACTGGGATTATTTGTAAATTGACTCAATTTACGAACAAAAAAAGCAATATCCGATCTAGTACAATGGATAAGATACATTAAACTACCAATAGCACTAGCATACTCAAGCTGTGCAATTGCTGTACCGGACTTCTCAATTAATTTAACACTTGAGTCAAAAGGTGTGTTAAATTCTTTATAACCAAAATGTTTGAATTTCAAAAGCATCTTCTCAATATAGTGTGCTTGACACAAAGCATAGCCCCCACTATGTTTTCTAACTTTAATTTTTAAGATGATATCAACTTCTCCCAGATCTTTCATTTTAAAATTAGAATTTAGATACTTCTTAGTTTCAAGTATGCCCAAAATGTTTGTACCTATGATCAATATATCATTGACATACAAATATATTATCACACCATTTTCTGTTGTACACTTTGAATAAATGCATTTATCAGCACCATTATGGAGAAACCCATTAGACAAAACACATTTGTCAAATTTTTCATGCTATTGTTTAGGCACTTGTTTTAAACCATATAATGATTTATTCACTTTACACACTTTATTGTCATTTCTGAATGGACAAACCCTTCTGGTTGTTTCATGTAGAACTCTTCATTTACATCACCATTTGAAAATATAGTTTTAACATCCATTTAATATATTTGTATGTGATATATAGAAGACAATGCCATAAGAATTCTAATAAGAGATATTCTGGCTATAAGAGCATATGTATCAAAGTAGTCTATACCCTCTTTTTGTTTAAAACCTTTGGCTACTAATCTGACTTTAAACGTCTGCATAGAATTATCTGAACCATATTTTCTTTTGAAAACCCATTTGCATCCAATAGTATGATGCCCCTTTTTACCGCAATTGTAACTTTTGCCATTCTTTCTGTTCCTTTTGTTGTTGGGATGGTTCTTGGATGTTTTGTAATTTTTCTTATTTGTATGGCTAGATCCGGCCTCAACAACCTGAACATTAGAATTAGACAGAATTTCTCCTCTTTTATCCCTGTTACGAGATTCCTCTTCGATTCGAATATGTTTCTGAATTTGTTCCAATGAAAAATCTTCTGCCTTATGCAGAAACTTCTTCCTATAATCTTTTCAAGATGGTGGAAGTTTTGCAATAATTGCTCCAACCTGGAATGATTCAGGAGGACTAATTTTGAGAGCACATATTTTATTAACAATACCTTGTAACTCATGAACTTGATCGAGTACAGGTTTGTTATCAACCATACAAAAATCAAAATATTCAGCAATTAAAAATTTATTTGTACCTTCTTCTTAAACCTTATACTTGAATTCCAATGCTTTCCAAATTTCTGTAGCAGACTTCATTTCCTTGTAGAAATTATATAGACGATCAGACAAAGCATTCAAGATGTGCCCACGGCATAGAAGTTCGTCTTCATTTCGCCCTTTCCTCCTTTTTGTTTTGGTTCAGGGAGAGGTGTAAGATTGGGATCCAAAATATAATACACCTTCATTGCAGTGAGAAGAAAAATCATCCTGTCTTGCCAACGACATCTTTTGAATGTAAAATTCAGTTTAAGAAGTGTATTGGTTAGATATCTCTACAGTTATCAGCGCGCAAGCATTTGTTTGCACATACCGTAACCAGAATTAGTATGAGAAATTATTTGGGTTGTGACATTTTCATTGCATGAATCAATAAGATGCATCACCTTTAAAATCAGTGTCGGTCTTGCTATGTAAAAGCTTAAGCATCATAGCAATAAGGCAGGCTACTTGCCACCTTAGTCCTAGTTTTTCTGGCTGGCCCTTCTTGCTTTGGTCAGATATTTTAAAGATGACATAACGATCAGAGGCCTGTTATTAGGTTGAAAGCAGGTTGTAACTCAAAAACAAGGTTTGCAATCTCGGACTATACCGCCCAGTATGGGGCATCACCGCACTGTACTAGTAGCGTACCAAGACTCAGCAGATACCCTGTATTGAGTGTCAGAACTAAGGTATGTATCATAACAATGATTGATAAAGAGTGTACTGGTTGGACACCGCTACGGTGTCCAGTCCTCATATTGCAAACCTTGGTTTTGAGCTTGTATGCATCATAATCTCACACTTTGATTCATAATTTAATTCTATATGGATGAAAGAAGCTTATTGTGGGGGACATCTATCATATATGTTTCTAAGGAGAATTAAAGTGTTAATGAAAATTAAGTCACTTAAGGTCATGTGATGTTTGTCCAATTTTAATATCAGAGTCCATAGTTTGGAATTGATATTGGGCCATCGTGCATGTCATCCTAAACATCGTTCATGATCTTTTGAATAATTTGGAGTTTGTATCAGCTTGCGCCAAGATAACTTTTGAATAATTTGGAGTCATGATCTTTTGAATAATTTGAGATACAAGTTTTACAATTCCTTGTTTTTCTAACCCGTAAGATAACTTCTGTTAAACAGAGCAAATATCTAAGCCATTTTCTTTTTTATCTTTCCTGTTGTCAGATACGTCGAAAGATGGGGGAAATAATGATCAACCAGGAAACTTCTAATGATCTGAAAGACTAGGTGCAAAAATTCATTCCTGAAATGATTGGAAAGGAGGTTGAGAAGGCAACTCACTGTATCTATCCTCTACAAAGTGTATTCATAAGAAAAGATTCTGAAGACTCCTAAATTCGATCTTGGGAAGCTGATGCAGGTATTGTTCTGCTTGATCATTAACTTTTTGTTTCATGTCACATTTATCTTTAATATCATAATGCTAGAAACTTTTTGGGTCATTTCTTGGCCGCATGTGACTGCAGAGATCTTCTGATCTCACACGTCCATCGAACATTTTGCGATGCAGTCAGTATAGTTACTATTATTCCTTCCGAAGTTGTTCTAATTTATGGGTGTACAGGGTCAATGGCATGTTGATGGCGTGGACCTTGCTGTCTGTGCTAGCTTTAGCAAGATAGAACTCGGAAAAAAATATGTTGCCTTTGCTATAATCTCCTAGAACAATCTTTTGCTGCGTGGCCTGCAGATCCATGAACATTCTGGGGAAGATTCTGGTGTGAAAATGGAGAGCCAGCTGAGGAACCAATCGCAGGGGAAGATACAGAGATTGTTGGAGCTTGAAAGTGTTGAATTTTCATTTCATTTTCAATATATCTTTTGTCAGCTATCTTTTGATTTCTGATTATTAGTTTAACACTTTACAGTGGATGTTTTTGCGGTCGTTTCTTGTTTCTGGTTTGAGTGTTTTTTTCCCCCCCCCATTAATTGTGCTATTAGCTTCCAACACTGCTAAACATTTCTATGTATACCATGTCATTTTCTTAATCTGAAATTAAGCGTTATTACCATTTTTGTGGAAATATTAGTGCTTCTCAGGTTATTTCATTGTTGACTCCATTATAGCTAATAACAGGGTATGATAGCTAGTCAATAGAAAACAGGGTATGAAAGGCAGTCAATGAATAGTCCAGTTGCTTGTCTAGGGTATTTGGAATTTTTGAGATCTCTTTTTCTGCCAAGGTCTGGCTAGAGTAGAACCAAGCAGTTTGGCGAGTGCTGAGATTGCCACAGGGTTATATCCTATGACAAAAGAACTAATTCGTGGTTGACTTGCTGCAAATTTATTGACTACTCCATGCTGCTTTATTTGATGCTGCCTTTGGGAACTTTTTGAAAGGTTAATCTCGATGCCATGAATGCTGCTAGTGGTTTGAGGAAGCTGCTGCCTGTCAGTCTTTTGAATGGCTGAGCGGGCAAACTGAATTGGTATCATCAGCCTATTCGCTTGTATACCCAGTGATGGGTGTCTATGGTGACTTTGTTGATGCTGGAAAGGTGGCATTGAGAATCAAGACCTACTCAATTGATGATGGCAATTTTGCCTCTTACCCGAACACTTACGAGTGAATTATTACAACATCCAATTCATGGAGGAACTACAACATTCAACCAATGCAAACAGCTGCTCCGACCCATTTGGTGGTCCTGAGACTATGATTCGAACTCGTCAACCTGCTTGTCAATTAGATTATTGTGATCCATGCAGGTATTTAGGTGCACATATATTCATCTTATGCGGTGCAAGCTCAGAAAATGATGCTTTTCTGATGAGAGAGTTTTGAAGAAGCAACGGCAGCAAAGAAGGGACTCAAGATGTCAGTTTGCGAACAGAAGCTCGGTACCCAGATAATTAGAAATCTTTGCGTGATCAGATTTTCTACATGCCTGTGTGAAAAGGTTACGAACTTTCTTTCTTCTTCAAACATGACAGCAGAACCATGAACCAGCCTAGATTCATCTCTCTGCTCAGAATAGACATGTCATAATTTTTCTCTACCATCTGACAGTCGAGTTTTCTATCTCTACCAAAACAGTTTCCTGGCAAGAGAGATGAATTTAGCCGTACGAAACAAGCAAATGCAGCAACTGACAAATCTTGTTTCAATCTACCATTTGATACAAATAACATTCTCAAATTATGTTAATGACATGACATGAAAAGCACTATCCATCCTTCCCACGAACAACAGCGACATCCAATACATGTTTGCAGGAGGATAAACAATACCATAATTATGTAAGAGAAGGTTCAGCAACTTGATACTGCAGCTTTAACATCTCAAATTGTGCTGCAGGGTTTATATGGACGACAGGATGATTTACCAATACCATAAATGGAAGCTGTGGGAAAGGAGTAGAAGCTTGTGTAAAAATTTAGGTAGCTATTGATAAGCATCATTGGAAAATTACAAAGCGGACAGGTAGCTGGAAAGAGGGTTAGTATTGTGTTTTTGTGGAGAATTCCATACTGAAATAATGAATGCACATAAACATCCACATGAATGCATGTGTGCAAAGAAAATTCACCTAAACGGCTTATATGGATCAGGCCGACATTAATACTTTCCTTGCTAAATCAGAACTACTTATTTATGAATCTCAAAATGAAGACTTCTCTTAGAAAATTAGACAATATAGAAATAATTTACTGCATTCATGAAGCTTATCAATAGTATGCTTGCATGAACCTTCTCTTCTGTCAAAGCTGCAGTATCAAGTGATCGATGCAGTAGGAAAAAGAACTACTCATCCTTTGGTTTAAGCCTGAAGCAGCCACAAGTAGGGGATTTCTTCTGTCTACGGCTGTTTCTCCTTCCATAAAGATAGTCCCGCAAATAGATTTTTGATCTTTTTCCTGCAGCTCTTGTTCCCTTATTTGCATGTTCTTCCTCAAGTTTCAGCAACGTATACTGGATTTTTTGCAGCTCCAGTTCCAACCTTCCAGTCTTTTCTGACACCCTCTGTGCCCGTTCTGAGATTATCCTTTGGCTTGTGCTCCCCATCTCTACATTGTCCTCAAGCAAATTGTCAGAGGATGAGATGAAGTCTTTAGCCTTCTTTGTCATCTTGCTGTTGGTATCAATCAACTGCGAGATGATTCCCTCAGCCTCTTTCAACTGTGCTTTGACTGTATCAAATTCAAAACCTCTTGGTTTACTAACCTCTTCAGATGTTCCCATATTTGCTTTCAGTTCCTGTACACTTGCTTGAAGGACCAACAGCCTCTGAGCATCAGAAGAAAGCCTCTCAATGACCCTTCTGTTCCATTCTTGATGGGGTTCCATCATAGCTTTTTCGGGTAGCTCCAGCTTGTCGATGCCCAACTCTTTTTCATCCAGCAGTTCACAGATAGGTTGCTTGCCCTTTCCTTCCTCCATTGCTTTCATCTGGTGATACTTCAAATCATGCACTGTAGTTCCTGATGGAGTTATCTCTATGTAATTGTTGCGACCCCTTTCAGTTGTTCGCCATAATTCAAGTGTCTGATCATTAGATTTGGCATTTCCTGTCTCTCTTAGCCCATATGAACCAACACTATTGCCATGTCGTGAAGAATTTGAAACAAGATCAAGTTGTATATCCTTCATCTTCTGCTCATGCTTCACTTTAGTGATTTCATCATCTGAGTTTCCCTTTGATTTGAAGCCTTCAATTTCTTTCCTTGCAGCTTCCAGACTATAATCCGAGTCAAATCTTTCCTTCCCTAAAAGTCTTCCAGCATCCATGACCACCTTCTGGAGTGCTTCAACTTTGGCATGCAATTGTTGCAACTTCAGAATTCCTGTCAGATCCATGGCACAATTATCTTTGATAGGTTGTTGATTGCTCTTCTTACTCTGAAGAGGCACCAAAGAAACTTCCTGGAAAAAAAGATACACATATTGCTTCTTTAGAAATCATGACTTCAATCAGCTCAATTCTATTACTGGAAAAAAGATACATAGATTGTTCCTTTGGAGATCATTTTTTCTATCAGCTCAATTCTGTTATTGCAGAAAAGATACATAAATTGTTACTTTAAATCACTAATGTTTTCTATTAATGTTTATTGTGAAAAAAGTATACATAGATTATATTAATGTTTTCTTTTTTTATTACAATATAAGCAATACTTCAAGATGCATTCCAGACATAGCAAAGCCAAGCCAAGACTAGCCAGACCAGTAAACATGACTCAGGAATAATATCCATGAGTTGATAAATCAAACAAATGTGTTATGAGTTGAATTCCCATGTGCTAGGGGTAAGAGAGTGGAATAATGTTGGTTCATGCAAATTAGTGAACTGAATTGCACTACAAATACGAAAAACTAGATGAGACTTCACTTTATTGCCATTCTGGTGTAAAGTTACCTTTATTTCTTGCTTTTCTGATGAACTAGGATTGGCTAGCGTAAGGATGCGCTCTTCCAGCAAGGCAACATCACCCCACAAAGACATGACAAGGGGAACATATGCAGTTAAGTATGTCTTAAGTTCTCTGTTTTCTCTATCCTGAGCCTCCAGTTTTTCCTTCAACTCATCCATATACACATTTCTTAGAGTGATTTCCTCATTCAGCACTTCCCTTTGTACCATAGCACTTATCTCAAGGCTATCACATTTTGCTGTTAGTTCAAGCACCTTTTCTTCACAGAGCGCTGCATTGATGGTGGTAGATTGAATTTCAGCTAATAATGTTGCAATTTCCTCCTCAAAGGACTTGACCTCATCTCTTCCTCTCCACAGTTCAGAAGTCAGATGCTCTTCTCTGCTTCTAACCTCTCCAATCTCTTTCTGCACTCTATCAAGTTCTCCTTTCAACATCTCATTTACTTGATGAAGACTTAGAATCTCATTTTTCTTATGGGCATGATCTTCTGACAAAGTGAATATCTTCTTCTCTAACTCTTCTCTTACCATCTTATCCTTATTAATATCTAGCTTAAAGCTCTCAATACTTCGACATAATTCTACTGTCACATCTTGTGCTTGTTGGATCTTTTGATTTGCTTGTAACAGCTCCATGTCTTTCTGTATTAGAAGGTTCCTTCCTGTATCAATTTGTTGGTTCAGTTGTTCACAGACATGTTTTAATGCATCAAGATCATTCTCAAGCATCACCAAACGCCTTCTGCACTCACCCAGATTAACAACCAAGTCCCTAAGACCTGCTTTTTCAACTTCTAGATCTCCCATTTTTAAAATCATTAGTCTGTTCTCCTGGGCAAGCTCATTTCTAGCCTCATGAAGATAGTTCACATCATTTTTCAATAATTGTAGCTCTAATGCTTTCTCAGCACTGAAACTTCTGAAGATCAGGCAAAGAAATTCTAGGGCCATGGCCTCTTCAAGGATGATTCTGTTTTCCTCTTCCAATGTGTTCTCTTTCACCCTCAAGTCATCAAGTCTCTTTGACAAGAAGCAATTTTCTTCTAGTAACCTATCAATCTCACTTTGCAATGAGCGACGAACCTGCAGAAAATCTGATAACCGTCCATAAAGAATCTCCATTTCAGCCTTGAGTGCTTCCTGTCTTTGATTACCTGATTGCATATCCTGCCTCAACTTTTCATTCATCTCAAAGAGTTCATGCCTTTTGCCATGCAACAGTAACAGTTCCTCAGTCCTTATTTTAGATTCTTGCCCGAGAACCTTCCTTTCTGATCTCATATCTACCATGTGCTTTCCAAACTGCTCCAGAAGGCCAAAAATAACTGATTTCTCAGAAAGCAGACGCTGTTTTTCATCCTTGTCCTCTGAACTAAATTTCAGCAAGCATCTAATTTCATGCAAAATAAGCTGTAAAAGTAATTCATCTTTGATACCATCCAAAGACCAATCCTCCTCAACTATTAGAGTTTTTAATATGAGACGAACACCATCCCTCAGCTTTTCATAATGCAACGACAGAGATTTTAGATTTTTCTCTTGAATGTGGCGATCCTGGTCGAGTTGCAAAATCAAATTTTCTGCATGGCTTGATGTCTCTTGATGTTTCTGACAAACTTCAGAAAGAACTATATTTTGTTCTTTCATATCACACAAGCATCTCTGCAAGATGAAGATCTCAATTTGGGCACTTAAAAGTTTATGCTGTTCCACTTCAAGCTCCTCCTCTCTATACTGAATTTCTCCTTGTAGGCAAAAAAAATTGTGCTCTAAAGCACTCAGCTGACTCTTGTTGGACTGGATAACAGTTTGACGCTCTTCCTTTTCAAGATTCAATAACTCCTTTAGCTCCATTATTTGATGAAATGTCAAATTTTTCTCCCTCTCTAAATTCAAGTGTTTGTTTTCTGATTCTGCATACTTAACTTCCAAGTTTTCCAGACTCTCACTAATGCTTTCTACCTGATGCACCAACATTGGTCAGGATTTATCACCAAGTAAACATTAATAAAAAAGAAGAATACCGGGACAACACATAAGATGATTTTTTTTCTTTTTTTTTAGGGAAAAAAGATCATGTAATAGTCAATAGGTCAAAATCTGAAAATCAGAAGAAAAAATAAACATCCAATTCCCATTCAAATGAGCTAAAGGACAAGGATGGATGATGCGGGGACTTGAAGGAAAGAGGGAGGAAAAGTCCTTGAAACATCTACCTGAGACACAAGAGCAGTCTTTTGAGCAATGAGTTCGGAATTTTGATCATGAAGAGATCGACAATATTTCTCAAGGCCTTCCAGCTTTCCTCTCAGATCTTCAAGTTCGATGTTCAGATCAGATAGGGAGTTCTCCAAGAATGTATTTTTCTCCAAAAGCTTCTCCATATTCCGAGCAATAGCCTCTATATGGGAGACCAGCACAGCCTTTTCAGATAGATGGATGGAAATCTTGCCACGGAAATATTCACAGGAGTCTTCTAATGTCTTTATCTTCTCTCTTAATCTTTCTAACTCGACATTTGCATTTGAAAGAGAGGTTTGCACAAGAGCATTCTTCTCTGACACTTTCTCCATTTGTTTTAGGTTCTGCAAATGAGCAGCTTTTTCATCTTCATGTTTCTTAATGATCTCCTTTAGTTCATTATTTCCATCTTTCAACTCCTTAACTAATAGCTGAAGGGACCCTACATTCAAATTCACTCCTTGTATTTGCTCCATTAGTGCAAAATGTCTCTGTTCTAAATCATTTCTACCTTCTTTTAGACGGGAGAGCTCTTCCCGAAGAAGTTTGTTTTCCTCCACATGCAGACCCACTTCATCTTCAAGTTTCACTATTGAATCTTTTAAGAAAATTATCTCATCCTGCAGATTGATTATCTTTAAAGCAGAAGAAAGGTTTTGTTCGTTCAGTCTACCATTTTCCGCCTTAATCTTCAGTAGTTCTTCTGAGCTCACTTTGCTTGGTTCGATGTCCTTCAGCTTTTCGATTCCACTTTGAATTTGCAGCGCCAAAAGCCTCATCTCTTCTTGAGATTCAGCATGCAGCTTCTCCAAAGCACTTTGAGCCATTTCAGCCTGCAAATTTTTTTGTTTTTCATCGTTGATGGAAATGTGGAGTTTCTCCAGCTCTTCTTGCTTGACATTAAATTCTTCCTGTTGCTCTTTTTCTCTCTGCCTAAGAGCCTCGAGTTCCAACTGTAGCGATTGATTTACTTTCTCCAGTAAAAGGCATTTCTCCTGTGCAACATTCAGATTCTTAGCTCTCATTAACATCTCATCATTAAGCTTTGTAATGTCTTCTTGGTTGTGAGAGACTTCCATCTCCAAGTTAGCTATCCTTTCCACGGATTGCTGGTATTGAAGAAAGGCAGCTTCCTTTTCAGATTTTACTTCAGACATGGTGTCTTTCAGGCTTTGTGCTTCAGTTTCAGCTCTGCCGGCACGGACTGACTCTGATGTAATTTGGCTCTTAAGATCTTGATTTTCTGTCAGTAACCGGGAAATTTCTTTTTTCAGTAGCTTATATTCTGACCCTTTTCCTTGTTCCTCATGGAAATTCAAGCCTCGTCTTACCCTCTCCTTAGTGGTATTTGGATAGGTAGTCTCCTCTCCAACTGCTAATATCTCATTCAACTGTGAGGGCACACTCAATGCATCCTTCTGTAAGTCATCAGGGTTGAACAGTTCATGAATGGGTGGAGGCATCTTAAAAGAATAAGGATCCTCCTGCAAGGCAGAAGATCCAGGTGGGGGCTCATCGGTCAACACTAATGGGATTTCATTGGGGAATGCTTCTGCCATTGTTCGATGAGCCTGGCGAAGTGCTCCAGTTGCATGATCATATCTTTCTGCTAAAGCACGGTATGCTCGGTAAAATTCCTCCACCAATTTCATAATCTCAGGGCGTTTCCTATAGAACATTTCTGCTCTTTTCGCGAAGGAATCAGCATCTTCTTCTATGAGCTTGATCATTTCTTTGATCTTGTTGTCCATGTCTGTCGAGGTAAGTAAGTGCATAATCTTAGTGAAAATATATAAAGATGCAAAAACATTCCATAACCAAAAAATGATAAGACAAAAAAAAAAGAGGGAAGCCAAGACAAGTTTTCAATACTAAGTTAACAATAAGTGCACAAATACACTTTTGTTAACATAAATTATGAAAAGGAGGCCATGCATGCAAAATGCCAAGCAATAATAACAAAGGAGTAGGCTCTAAATGATCGATCAACTGACATCTATGTACAAGTCTTTGGAGAAAAGCTTCAACAATGAAAATCTCCTTAAACATGATCCTTCAAATTTTTACATCAAATTAAAATAAAATAAAACAAAAATCCTCCTGCAAACTTGTCACTGAGAATGTATTCCTTTTATTATGAGCTTGAACAAAATTCTCAAACCTTGTTAATGATGAAAAGTTGAAGAAACCCATGTACATGCATACATAATGGATAGATATCAATTAAGAAAGCATACTTTAATAGATAACAAACTATAGATGAAGCAACAAAGATAGAACCATATTGGCAACAAGTGGAGTTATGCTCTGTACTACTTTTATTTATCTCATCAGGAAAGCTATGGACTGCTCTATGAGTTCTGAGCTACCTAACTAACAACCATTAGTAGCCAGCCAAAGATTGTACAGCCATCATAGAACCTGTCCATGGCACAAATTTTTTGCCTTGGTTGAACATTCTGTATCATCATGGTGAAATATAGGAATACCTTTTGTGCTGCTAAATATGAGATTGAAAGAGAAACATAAAGGGGAAAACCAAGGCAACATCATTCTCTTTGAGAAGTGTGAAATCTACCTTTTTATCAATTCAGTACTGTCTATGACCAGCATATTTTGCCAAGATAGAAGCTAAATAGCAACATCATACTTTACATTCCTAGGTTTTAATGGATTTACTTTATCCTAGTTTTATTCCTTGCACAAACATTCCACAATGCTGCTCTGGCTGTAGCCACCTCTTTGTCAATATATCTAAATGGTGTTAGGCCCACTCTTCGTTCATCTCTCCAAAGACACATAGATATGCCTAAACAGATTCAATTTTGTAAAACCTAGTTAATTAATTTTTGAAAAGTAAAAAATGTGGTACTTAATGTCCACAATATTTCTACAGGCATGCATGCACGGACAAGATGTCTATGGATAAATTTGTGCCAGTTGTTATATATGTATTATTGTTAGAAGCATTAAAGGAAGTTGAAATATAGAAGAGCAAGTACAATCATGTTCTACCAAATCTCAACTAGTATTATTTTCTTATCAAGTTCACCAAATTACAAGTTTCTTGTTAACCAGAAAATGGTTGACCATGTAATTAGCACACAGAAAATACTAACAGGAAGTGTCCATTTTGTACAATTTTACACTTAAAAGGAAAAGACAGGTTCCCTGGCTTCATTAACTTTATATAAGGAAGAAGGAAACAGGGTAAAGAAAGTTATTCAGCTGCTGGAAGAATCAGTAAATGATAGATAGGGTTCAACTGACCCATTGGAGGACTCCCAGCAAGTCTACCAAGGAAGCTTTACGCATAAACACTACATCCATTTGGGTCAAGTTACAACTAAACACTATCTGACGAGAGGTATGAAGAACGAAAAGTTCATAGTCCTAAGACGAAATGTATTCCCACACTATGGGTGCCAATTGGTTCAGTTGACAAAGTCAATGAGGACTGATGCCAGTGACCTGGGTCCAGATCCCACTCTCACCCAGTTTCAAGGCAATCTTCCACCTGTCCTAGTTCTTGAAAGAGAGAGAGAGGAGGGTGGGATGTTACTCTCAGAATCAACACAAAAGGGGGGTCAAATGTACTTTTCCAGCACTTCAGATGATTGAACATCTGAATATATGTAGACTCATGGTAATTACTGCAGTGATTCCTATAACTTTTAGAAATATGATTTACAAAGAGTTAAATGCAATACAGATTCTCTGCCTTCGTTTAAAAACTCATTCATGCAAGAATTTGCTTTTGGACACTTCATCCAAGTTTACCTGTCACTGAATAAAACTAACAATGTTGTTCTCTGTTATCTATTGGATTTGAAGTCTCTTAATAGTTTTGTTCCTGATCCTGAACTGTAAAACCAAATGCAGCTGTTCAATTTTATAACTGGAGGCATTATACAGTAATCTGATTGTGAAAGAGAACTCAGTCTTGAGTTTGATAAGAAGAATAACTTTGGCAGTACAGTGTTCAAAATTTTGTAAAAGCTTTCTCCACTGCAACTCTATTTGTGGCATCAAATGGTAACAAAACAACCATACAGAGAAAATGCTTACCTGCAAGGTTTTCCTGGAGCCATTTAGAATTCTTTGGGCTGATATGACTAGCCCACCACCATGAATACAAGCACCTGGATTCAGCACGTGGCAACGTTTCCATGACTCCAAGCAGACAAACCAATGCTAACTGTTCTAGTCTCCAAAGCCTCAATCTTTTCACCAATATAAAACCCTAGGTAATAGATCCAAGCCAGGAGCAAAACATATTTTCCAAACACAATTCATAAAGCCACTCAACTCAATGAATGCCAACAAAATGTATGCGAAGCCTTGTGTTCCTAATTGGATGAATTTCAAACCACCTATAAAGCAATGCAGATGAGATCAGGTTTGGAAATGCAAAAGTAGATATAAAACTCTCAGTGCAGCATAAGGAAGACCTTATTGGGGTAGTAAAGAGTAAAAGAACCCAATAAGTTAGTTGAATAATCGCTTGCTTGCACCAAAAATCACCTGATCAACAGCAATCACATCAGAAAACAAGAAGTAGGTCACTGTAGAGTAATGTTAAAGATATCAGTAGAAGACAAAGGAAAGATAAAGAATATCAATTTTTTTTTCTCACCTCCACATCAAGAAGCAGAAACAAGACCTCCTTTGAAGAAAGCAAACAAAGACTCCTCCTTCAACAGCAGTTCACATAATTTCAGCAACCACATTCAAAACCTCGGTAATCCTGAGACTGAATCCACCATCTACAACTCAGTTTCGATCAAAACATGGAACAAATTGATTGCTCGAAGAATAGAAGCTCAACCGAAAAAGAAATCAGACACAGGGACAGATAACAATTGCGGCTTGAGAGCCAAAACCCAGGAGAAATATCCCGAAAATCCTACTTTCTGCAGCAACAAGACTCCATGATCAACCGAAACCATAACCAAGCCACCACAAAACCAATTGACTCAGTGTTAGGAATTGATGAAAGAACAAAAAAAAAATCCAAGACATTAAATCTCCGTCGAAACATTATAACTACCGAATCTAAGGCACCGAAAATGAAACAAACACAGAGGCGCACAAGAAACGATATCTCTGCAACTGAATTTCAATCAAAACATAGAAAACAACAATCAAGGCATGGAAGAAAAATCTTTTACCGTGGAAAAGAGCGAATCTTTCTTCGCTAAGCAGCTGTACCGAAAGATCCAGCCGCTTTTCCATCCACTATCAACCCATCCCCGTAGCAAAATAGAACTCTCTCTCTCTCTCTCTCTCCCCCCTCTGAGTGAAGATTCTTCTTATTTTTAATACCTCCCCTGTTTCTGCTCTACTGGCAAGAGGAAAGCAAACCCAAACAAAACAGGACCAAGGAAAAGAAGAAAAGAGAGAATAAAAAAGACAAAGCAGCGAGGCGGATGAGTCAAAAGGAAAGGAAACACTGTGGGAATTATAATTCTGGGTGCCAGGATTGGTAGATTTGTTGGGATTGAGACTGTAATTCGAGGAATTCCGGGCGGTAACGGCTCGGAATAATAATGCAGTAAATTAGGAAACGTATAACCACCAACTCCGGCAATCCGGCTCGCACTGAATCTTTACCATTATAGTCTCATCACATCATTCAAACAAAAAACAAAAAATATAGAGATTGAATTGCTGTCTTTTGTCATCACATCGAGTTGGTTGTAGTTGCGTTTTTTTAAATTTGAGCACTCAAGCTTCCTTCCTACCTATAATAATTTTTCTAATGGATAGATTTCTTTATGAATTGGTAATGATGTGATTAACGAATGATAGATGATTAATACTGAGATGCATCCCCAGGTCATTACAAAAAGCTTTTCATGATGATATGGCATTGATGGATTGATATGATTCACGAGATGGCAAGAAAAGCTTGACTGACCAACACTCACTCGAACGAGATTTTTCATGCTATCACTGTTGCTTTTTTTTTTTTTTTTTTTGTTACAAGGGCTACTTGCCTTACTTTAGTGTAGGAGCAACCAATAAAATTAAAAGCTACAACTTGACTTAGGTACGAAGAAAGAACTCTCCAGTGTAGCCAAAGTACCTCTCTAGAGTGCTGCGCAACGTAGGATGCAATCCAGTTTGCGGCCTTCTTCGTCTTCTAGTACACGTGCACTATCTGAAAGACGCTACAATCTCTCAGCATCAGTCTGATGTCGCAAAACAGGGGGACTCCCCTCCCCCCTCAATCTCTCCTTTCGTATCTAGTCGATTGCTGTGGCTGAATCTCTCTCTAGGATGATGAGCTCGGTCCCCAACCTCCTCATGCAGCCTAGATTCAACTAGTTGGGATGGCTGACTTCGATTGGAGTACTGCACTTGGTTTACTGCAGTAGCTTTGCTTAATATGATGTGGTTATCTTTTTCTAGTGTCCATCATTCCTAGATGGTATAGCAGATGAGAAACAACTAAAATGAGAATATACTTCAACATGACTTATAACATTGATCATAGCAAGAATTATTTGGCAATGAATGCCATGATTTCTGACAATGTAGTTACATGAGGAGAAAAAGTATGTCTTCATGCTTCCTGGACTGTATGAATCAGCTACATATAAGAAGATCAACTGTTACACAATAATAAATTTTTTTAATGTAAACTGGCACATTATGATAAATTCTATGGAGATAGACACACGAAAAATAGGAGGCATATTTAGAGACAATAAGTTCTATCTACATTGTCCTAGATGTAGATAAAGAATACTTTCTTGATGATATCTAAGGTAAAAGAAAAAGGCATATTAATTAATCATCTAGACTTGCAACTGGAGATCAATAAAGCATTCTTATAATTTATGAATTAGATAACATATATGTCTATGATAATTTCATGATCAACCACTTTTCTTATCATAATATCCATATATTGTGAACTTATTTTTTTACTTTCTTACAAAAATACCATTTAGATTGGGTGGATCGTAGAAAGTTGCATATCCTTTCATGCCATTTATCAGGAGGCGAATAGTGTTGCGGACTGGGTTGCCTCTTATATAGCGGAGCATTTAAGTAGAAAAATCACGATACTATTTCTTTTTCTCTTCGATATTTTTTTTATTTTCTAATTTTGTTGGATGTGTTCATGCTACGATTGTATGGCTCTTCCTGTTGATAAAAAACATATATATCATTTAAAAAAATAAAATTGTTCTTAGAATTGATAATATTCTCAGTTAAGCATAGGATACTCCTCTTGGTGGAGGGGTCTTAATCTCCAAGGTGTGCCAATATTCGGTTGATCTTGACCGTCCAACTAAGTTTCTTCTTCAGTGCCCTTAGTGAAGAAGAAGACGTGGTCACGGTTAGCTTACAATCACCAGCAGTCACTGTCCCCCAACCATTTCCTTTGTGATGCGTGGCTTCAACGCCATTTTCCAGTAGATCAAAGTTATTTAGGTACGTGACAGAGAAGTGAGGATAATATATTGATATGTGAGCCTGGGATTATAAGAGATGATCACATATCGTGCCTTTTTCAAACGGGTTCGATGGATGCGAGTGCCGACAGCCAACCTAGAGCCAGTTAGGCCTTAAGAGGAAAATTTTCATGCTTTTTCTTTTTTGTGATTGTGAGGGAAATAAAAAATAATAATTGGCTTGGATCTCGAGGTAAAAATATAAAGTTAACGAGGAAAATATCTACTCTTCTTAATTAATTAGCTAGGAAGTATTGCACGATTTTTTAAAATTTTTTTATCACACTCATCTAGAGGTACAATTGAGCCAAGCTGGGTCGAATAGATAGAGGCTTGAGCTCAACTCGGTTCAAAATATTCAAGCTCAAAACTCGATCGAAGATAAATCAAATCTTAATATCCAAGTTTGAGCTTGACTCGGTTGGGACAAAAAAAAAAGCAATCAACTCAAATATCAAGCTAACCATATTTAAGCTCGAGTTGGAGCTCAAATTCGATCCTTGATCATAATTAAAGATATAATTAAAATATAATATAGTATCATATAATATTTTAAAATATTAAATTAATAATATATATTATAAATAAAATAAAAAAATATTATTATATATATATACAATTAGGCTCGCGAGCCTTCGAGCCAAATATTTTGTTATTCGAACTCGACTTGAAAAATTATTCAAGCTACTTGAGCTATGTACAGTTGAGTCGAGCTCGAATAGCTCGCAAGCTAGTAGGCTCATTTGCATTTATTAGATTCTGTCTGGTCCCAACTTGGACCGGAGAAGATCTTCCTCCAATCACAGTCGTCCATGATCAGCATGATGATTGCGACAGGCAGATCAGGGGCATGCATCATGCGTACAAATTGCATTCACAACTAGATAAACCCACTCCAATGAAAAAGTCGAGAGAAAAAGCTGTGAAAGTCCAATTTATACAGATGCGTGAACATCTTAGGAGGTCTTTTATAGGATAATTCTGAGAGAAAATAATAAAAAAAAACCAGTAATGAGATACTTCTATCATATGCCTTTCTTTGCAACCTCCTTTACAATTTTCACCAACTACTACTGGTCCGGGATCAGCCCTCGTGGTGGTAGCTTTTCTTTCCCGGGAACTTTTGTCGGCTGTGCCACTTTTTTTTCTTTTTATAGACAGAATGGAACTATTCCCCACCTACCACCTTGCACTCGTCCAAACCAGCTCAGAGCCTAGTCCTTGGGCAAACCGAGACGCAGCTCATGGAACCACAACTTAATATAATAGAGATCCAAGCAAGGGCCCACGCCCTTTGAAATCAAGCACCAGCCCCTTGCCTGAGGGGGTCATACTCTTTTGCTCCATTTACTTCTAAGATGCAACTAACTATATCTTAATCATGATTTGGTTTATGCATGGTTCTTCCTAAAAAAAACAAAGATCTATATCATTAAGATGATATTGGTTTCGAGCAAAAATTTTGATGACAGTGTTGATTGAGCTCTAGAAAATGCATGTTGTGTTAACCAAGTCCCATTAGGAGACTAAAGGTGGCCCACATGCCATGTATTTTAAACTTATTATATATTATGTATATTATCTTTATTTTTAAATTTGAGATATTATGGATAAGATTATGAGAGTTTTATCCGGCCAAAGAGCTACCCACTCCTGATAGAGTGGGCAGTTACCACTTTCTTGATGGTAGGAAATGGGTTAACGTATGTGGGCAAGGGTCTTAGTTTCAGATTCAAATTTTGCTGGTTGTCAAGATTCCAGATTGTCCACTTCAGGATATGTTTTTATGCTAGCTGAAGGTGCTATATCTTGGAGAAGTACCAAACAGACCATAATGGCATCATCTACCATAGAGGCATAATTCATAACAAGCTTTGAAGCAACTTCACAGGCTAAATGGTTAAAGATTTTTATCACAAGGCTTCAAGTTGTGGAGTCAATATCAAGGCTGCTAAGGATTTACTGTGTTAATTCGACAGCGATCTTCTTTTCAAAGAATGACAGAAGTGGGAACAGAAGTAAATACATTGACATAAAGTATCTCACTATCCGGCAAGAAACAAGAGGTTGTTATTGAGCATACAGGCACAGATTTTATGGTTGCAGATCCCATGACAAAAGCGCTCTCAATAAATGTTTATTCTAAACATGTAGAGTGAATGGGATTGGTTGGTTCATTTTGTACCTAAACTGTTTCTTATTTCATTTTGTACTTGTTTTGTCCATGCAGTATTTTATTTTGTGCACATAAAGTATTTGCTCCATTTGTATTGTCTTTGTGACAATGGAACCCTAAATAACTTATAGAAAGTTGTTTATAGGGAATGGTACCACTTAAAGTTTTCTTAGGAAGAAACATGCACCATGATACATGGAAGGAAATGTGAACAGGAATTACATAACCACCATATTTTATGTATTGTATATCTCTAATAAAGTTTGAGTAATTTCAATTGTGGCCATGTCCAATTTTCAATCTCTATTATCCATACTAAGGTGTAGCATGTGGGCCAAGTAGAAAAATGTTAACCAAGTCCAATTAGAAGACTAAAGGTGGCCCACATGCCATGTGTTTTAAGCTTATTATATATTATGTATATTATCCTTATTTTTAAATTTGAGATATTATGGATAGGATGATGAGAATTTTACTCAGTCAAAAAACTACCCACTCCTGATAGAGTGGGCAGTTACCATTTCCTTGATGGTAGAAAGTGGGTTAACATATGTGGGCAAGAGTCTTGATTTCTCTGATAAAAGGGAGCCTGTGAATACCACCAAAAAAAAAAGAGATAAACTCTTATGAGAAAATACAGAGAAAGCCAAAAATATTGCCCAAAGTTCTCCATTGCATAACCAAGAGTAAAGGCTTTAGATTGTGTTATATCATCCAGAATTTAATTTTAGTATTTGAACAATCATGGCTGGAGATACATCTTCCACATCATGCTTTCGTAAAATTCATTAATTCTCTCAATTTGTTTACATGTTGCTATCCAGTGGCAGAGTTCATTGGAGGAGGTTAGAGAAAAAGAATTTAACCATGCATCTTATATTACACTCAACTCAATCCAAAGAGTTCTAGTGCAAATTAAGTTTGTATATCAAAATTAATATATCTTATCTATAACATCATTAGGACATACATATATTATTATGCCATAGGTTTCTGATATATGCTGATATGCAATCTTCTCAACCATGCCCACAAAAGTTGGTATAACTCAATTTCAGCTGCATGCTTCCATGATGTGTGCATTTTCACACCAATTTTTCTCTATAAAGAGATGAACTCTTTGTTAGGAAAAGAATAGATGGTAAGAAAGAACTTATCGGTTGAGGTGTGTTGTCACTGTCCTTAAGAATAGATCGTGCTCTTTGGATAATGAATCTCGGTGTAGCAGCTAATGGTGGCCTATCCTCCAGGATACAACAACCAAGTCACTTCAAGCGTACACTTGCAGATGCAGTGACTAGTGAACAACCCAGAAGCGCTCAGAAAAAACAGCTTCTTCAAATGCCTCTGCCCCCTCAGGGGGAGTCCTTACAAGTTTGAAAAAGAAAGTCCTCGTTTCGTTCGGCTTGGAAAGCCTCACTTCACTTGTTTTTTGAAGCGTGGATTTTCTCTATGAAAAACGAGTTCTACGGTGAAGAGCCCGGTCAAGGCGACCTTATTAAAGAGAACATTCGGGGCATCCTTTTTTGCTCTTCTCTTCTGGGAACCCTCCTTGTGTCCCTGGGGATTGTTATCTGGTTCAAGCTCTTCGCCGTTCAACTGTTAATCCGTACCTATCCACCCGGAGCTTCATGGGCGTTGCCTCGTTCCCTACTTTCCTCTTTCTTCCCTGAGGGCATTACTTTCCTTCCAATAGAGCCAAACGGTCTAGCAATCTTCAATCGAATAGCTGATGAGGCGATGATATGGACAATCAACGAAAAAAAAAGAGGGTCGTCTCAGCGAAAGGAGATCCTTTTATGTTCGACCATGTCGATTCTAGCTTTAACTTAAATCGCTCCACTTTCGGGCAAGTCAAGTTAGGGACGCTCGTCAGTAGAGCTTTCAGTTTGCTTTCCTTTTTTTTTGCATTCACGCCTTTTAGAAAGAGCTGCTAAATCGACATTCTCGTTTAGATGAGGAAGATATGGATATGTTTATTGTTATTTTAAACCTCAGTTCTGATAGGGTTTAAAAAGAGAAGGAAGAGATATTTTTAAAAGGATACGATGTTTACCAAAACACAAAAACAAGCCAGACTCAAGCCCAACTCCCGCACCAACGTAGGAGAGGTCCCCCCTGCGTGCGATGATCGAGCGCGACACACCGGTTAACCCGTTTCCAGATCGGATCTGCCAATTTTGCTTTCGACCTCCATTGGGCTCGTGCGCGCGTGGGCTACTTACTTTCTTTGCTTCACTAGGTTAAAAAGGTTGAAGACTCTATAAAGACTATTTGAGTTTCATCTCTTTCTAAAGTGGGACTAAAGAAAGTAGGTGGGCTTAGAATTTTGAAATACTGCAACAATCCCCCACATATTTCAAAATTTAATAAGACAATAAGAAAAATAAAAGACATCAAAGAGCGCAAGAGTTCAATGCATCAAAATGGTGTCTTTGAAACTATGAATCATTTCTAGGACTATTAAGTATGACTTACAAAACTTTGGTGAAATATAAAATTTCTATGAACCAAAAGTCCTTCATGTAAATCAGTGACCCATAGACCACATTGACCTCCCAAGTTCTGAGCTTGTTCTAAACAGATTAGTGCGAATAGGCCATGCACCTTACATGGATATTCATGAGTGCTTTAGAGAACTGCCTAATTCTGATAGAAAATGGCCCCACTCCCACACCCATATAGGTGGATCCATCAAATATATACTGCAGGTAGACACACCATCCAAAAGAACTATGGTATCCATTAAGAGCTTTACCTCCTCTTCATACACTACACTGCACTATCTACACTATAGGGAGGGATTCTCAAATTTAAATATGATAGTGCACTGATTGTCAACTAGCGACTTGTTATTGCCCATATGAACATAATTCATCGGATCTCCAATCACACATGTTGGGTTTCCGTCATTATTAACTTAGGTATAGGCATAAGTCCCATCCCCCTCGATGTTTTACTCACTAGTTTTCTACCTAGTAGTTTTGTCAAAAAATCGGCCAAATTCAACTCTGACTTTACAAAATCAAGGAATATAATCCCATCATCAAGCAGCTGCCTTACAATATTATGTCTCAACCTTATATGTCTATTCTTTCCATTATAAACTTTATTCTTAGCTTGATATATAGCAGCTTGGCTATCATAAAAGAATAGACACAGAAGGTGTCGGTTTAGTCCATAATAGAATATCCCCCACAAGACTTCTAAGCTACTCAGCTTCAGAACCTACCTTTTCTAAAGCAACAAACTCGGACTCCATTGTAGGCCGAGCGGTGCGTAATAAGATCTGTCTCTACCAAGTTAGCATTTGGTTTAGCGGATATATCATTCTTTTCTCAAACCTACATTGATGAGTATGGTGTCCAGGTTTTCCACAAATAAAATTAGTTCTTTTTCTTTTAAAAGCAGGACATTAGAACTTAGGTTTCTTATCGTTTTTGAGATAAGGCTTCTTGGGCCTTGAATAAGACCCACCTGGTTTGCTGACTATCACATTTGCCTTGGAAGATATTTTCTTGGCCAATTGTTCTCGGTCTCTAACACGATTTTGTTCTTCAATTCTAATATGAACAATAACATCTTCAAGACTTATGTATTTTCTTTTGTACTTCATGTTGTTTTTATAATCTTTTTAAGACTTCAGTAATTTTTCAATCAAACAACCGGCTAGAAAAACCTCTTGAAGTGTTATGTCTTCATTTTTAAGATCAATGACCAGCCTATAGAAATCATGGATTTGGGATGACACATCCCTATCTTCGGACATTTGAAAGTTTAGAAAATTTTCTATAGCATACTTCTGTACTCCAGCATCTTCTAACACATTTTTTATTCAGATTCTCTCAAATTTCTGCAGCTTCTTTGTATGAACAATAGATATCAAAAAGTTCATTGGACAGTATACTCAGAATTGTGTGCTTACAGACTTTAATTCCATGTTCCCACTCTTTGAGTTTAGACTCAAAATCTTCTGACCCTTCTATCGATTTTAACTGATTAAAGTACTAAGCAAAATTAATCATATCCAATGCAGAATAAACATGTTCTTGCCATCTCTTAATATGCATGCCATTGAAACTCTCAATTTTAGATGTATCAAGAATTGATCTAGCAGTAATCATAGCAGAATCCATAGCGATCTATTCTTAAGATTGTTAGAAAAAGAATAGATGATAAGAAAGAACTTATCGGTTGAGGTGTATTGTCACTGTCCTTAAGAATAGATCGCGCCCCTCGAAGCCTTTAGAAATCACGGATTTGGGATGACACATCCCTATCTTCGGACATTTGAAAGTTCAGAAAATTTCTATAGCATACTTCTGTACTCCAACATCTTCTAACACATATTTTTTATTCAGCTTTTTTGTATGAACAGTAGACATCAAAAAGTTCATTTGACAGTGTACTCAAAATTGTGTACCTATATACTTTATTTCCATGTTCCCACTCTTTGAGTTTAGAGTCAAAATCTTCGGACCCTTCTATCAGTTTTGACTGATTTAAGTACTAAGCAAAATTAATCATATCCAATATAGAATAAACACGTTCTTGCCATCTCTTAAAATGCATGTCATTGAAACTCTTAATTTTAGAAGTATCAAGAATTGATCTAGCAGTAATCATAGCAGAATCCATAGTGATCTATTCTTAAGATTGTTAGAAAAAAGAATAAATGGTAAGAAAGAACTTATCGGTTGAGGCGTGTTGTCACTGTCCTTAAGAATAGATCGTACATTTCTATCAGTTTTGACTGATTTAAGTACTAAGCAAAATTAATCATATCCAATGTAGAATAAACACGTTCTTGCCATCTCTTAAAATGCATGTCATTGAAACTCTTAATTTTAGATGTATCAAGAATTGATCTAGCAGTAATCATAGCAGAATCCATAGTGATCTATTCTTAAGATTGTTAGAAAAAAGAATAAATGGTAAGAAAGAACTTATCGGTTGAGGCGTGTTGTCACTGTCCTTAAGAATAGATCGTACATTTCTATCAGTTTTGACTGATTTAAGTACTAAGCAAAATTAATCATATCCAATGTAGAATAAACACGTTCTTGCCATCTCTTAAAATGCATATCATTGAAACTCTTAATTTTAGAAGTATCAAGAATTGATCTAGCAGTAATCATAGCAGAATCCATAGTGATCTATTCTTAAGATTGTTAGAATCTCGGTGCAGCAGGTAATGACGGCCTATCCTCTAGGATACAACAACCGGGTCACTCCAAGCGTACACGCAATAATCGAGCGCGACGTGCCCGGTTAACCCGTTTTCAGATCGGATCTGCCAATTTTGCCTTGGATCTCCATTGGGCTCATGCGCAGGTAATGACAGCCTATCCTCTATGATACAACAACCGGGCCCGATTAATCCGTTTTTGGATTGGATCTGCCAATTTTGGCTTGGATCTCCATTGGGCTCATGCGCACGTAGGCTATTTACTTTCTTTGTTTTATGAAGTTAAAAAGGTTAAAGACTCTATAAGGACCATTTGAGTTTTGTCTCTTTTCAATGTGGGACCAAAAAAAGTACACAAGATAAAAGTAGAACATGCTTGAAATTTTGAAATACTCCAACACCTCTTACCTCACTATTGTTATTTTTTCCAAGCACTCACAATCCTAGTCATTTTCATGCACTTATCAGAATCTTTTGCCCCTCTGTCCTCTGATCAACACCAACGATGCTATGCCCTACCATACCATCTTCTCTTCTCCATTTCGACCATGATACAAGCCTCGGTAAACGTCCTAATCTCCTAATAATTGCAGTGCTTCGTCGTGAATCACACCAATCCTCTCCTGTCACGTTCGATGCATGGGAACAAAGCAGCGAATACGTACGTAAGTGGTGATGAGCGTCACCTTTGGCATGGCATGTGCCTCTCGGTGTCTCCGGAGACACAGATGGGACTCATCTCGTTGTAGCCTAGCAGTGTGAACTACAAAGACAGAGGTACAAATAATTAGGTGTGCGTCATCATCAGCCATCCTGGCATGATCAAATTGTGGCTACGGTGCAGTGGGACAAGCACCGACCTGATGATCTGATCCTCTTGGAGAAAGTTATTCCTTTCCCACTTTTTGTCATCTAATGCTTTCTGCGTAGAAATTTTGGATTGATGAACAGTCCCAAGTCTAGGATCCCATGCAAGCTTGTAATAATGCCTTTGGAGTTATTGATGGGAAAAGAAAAGACGTATATGCGTAGCTCGAAAGGAGACATGCAAGCATGATGAGAGCTGCCAAGAAGAAAAAGAAAAAAAGAAAGAGGAGGATTCTGTGAGCAAAGTCTTTTTCACTTTATTGGCAACCGGGCCGGGACCTATGATCGTGCATCAAGAGTTGTGAAAGTTGTGAAAGTAGACCTATTTCAAAAAGTTGTACCTTCAAGTAACTCAACGCTGACTCATGGTTGGTGCTGCGTTGGACCACAAAGTGGGCGAAGGACTGTCGTCCAACTCACTTTCATCCTTGATACAAATCCCTTAGATGGAGAAAATTTAGGACAGGGACCAGTTTGCGATCGCTAGCACGGCAACTTGCAACATTGATACTTACTTCTATAGACTTCTTGCAAGCAATCGGTTCTTGAATGATTCCACCAATCAAATCAAAACAAATCTATTGCTATTTGGCTTAGGTCCTCATAAGTTCAGCTTTTAATTTATTTTTCCATCAAGTTTATCGGGTTGGATTGAGCCAGCGAAAACCTAAATGAAGTCATGAGTAATATGTATGCATTGAGTTACTGGGCCTGGTGATGGCTTGGCCCACTAACACTATTAGTGGAGTCTGTCAAATAATATGTACCATTTCTTTCCTCTACACTGATTGTATCATCATCTTTTTCTTTCTTCCTCTATCTTTTCTTACTCTGTTTGTTCACCAATTTTTTCCTGATGATGCTAGAATGACGAATATTTGGAAATACACGACTTCTAAGGGAGCATCTTGGTCCGATTCATTCTCTGTTTTCCTCTCACTTTCTCTTGCTCGCCATGTATTTACATTTCTCTGATGGTTTTCAATATCTAAATTGGGCTTTGATCCATTGGGCTATTCTCTCTTGATGGATAACCCAAGATGACTTGCCTCGAGGAAATGAGAGGTTCCATATTGTTTTCCCCATTTGCAAATGTAATCTCGATCAATAAATTTCTCTCATTATATTTTGTTTTTTTAAAAAAAATACCAGGCCAGCTGGATTATATTCAATCCAACCCAACTGACAAGCTGCGATGGAGATTGGCAGCAGTGAATCCAAATCATACGATAGTAAGTAGATATACTCTTAAGCAATATAATATATATATATATATATATATATATATATAGAGAGAGAGAGAGAGAGAGAGAGAGAGAGAGAGAGAGAGAGAGAGAGAGAGAGAGAAAGATTTTGCTTCTTTTAGAGGGGAGGGTATCTATTCCTCTCATTCCAAAATAAATAATAAATATCCAAATAGAAGATCCACAGCGTTGAACATGATCTACACTACTATGTATAACTAAAAATCAAAAATTATATATCTTGATAATCTGTAGCCCGTAAGGATATATAAATAGATAGTTTTCATTGTGTTATAATATCAAAATACATACTAAAAGCATCAGAATTAAAAACCCACCTTATTGATCATGATTTTTAGATATTAAAACATACCAAAATCATAAATCGATAAATTTTAATACTTAGACATAGCAGCGGATACAGAGTAAGTATGGGCAATGATAAGACTCACCTCGAATCGGAGCTTTATCTCTTGATTAAATTGTTTCTCATAAACACTTCAAATCAGTCTTTAAATAAAAAATTTTAAAAAAAAATCTCTACCCACCTCTCATCGGCGTTCTCAACCGATTGAACTCTTCAAATACAAACAAGCAAAACATTAATACTGTTCCTTTAATCCACACTTTTTATATCTCGTCCCAAATTTTTTGAACCTGTTCTAGTAATTTATTTTTAACATGCATCGCACGTGTCCGGCTGCAAATATTAGTAAAAAGCTAAAATGGAATCATTTGCCCCCCAAAAAGAAAGTCAACCATGAACTCACCTTACTGCTAGGTTGAGAGCAGATGATGATTAAGTATGAGGGAAGAGGCTTGGAGGTGAACATTTTTTTTGTATAAACCTGGGGATTGGATCATGGTTCCATCACATTGCAGGCACATTGGTCATTAATCATTTTTGACCTTTTTCCTTTAAGAAAGTATGCGCCAATTCTGATTTCCAATGCAATCAGGAGACAAAAAAAACTTTCTGAGATGTCAGCCAATAATTCTTTGAATCAAGCCTGTTCAAACATATTTTTATCATTAAGAAATCAATCCCTATAGTTTGAGCTAAACTCAATCGATACTATTTAGAAACATTTTTTTTTTCAATAATATACAACTGTTGCATGCCACAGCAAAAGCCGCTCATTGCAGGACATGTTTTGCAAGTTCTAATTCATATTTACCATTGTGTATCACGATGGCTTGCAGCTTCCCGAAACAGAGCTTTTCCTAAGTCTTTTCCAAGCAACCAAACGTAGACTTAATGCTAGAACTTTCAAACAGATAAGCCTGTAATTATATCTGAAAATTACAAAATTAGAAGAAAAAAAAATTAGCACAATCAACACCAATCATTGGAAGCTTCCTTAAGCTTATTCACACAATTCCCAACTCAATCCATCCACATCCATGACTAATATATTTGACATCATCATTCAATTCCCATGATTCTCTATTTACAAATTCCTGGATAAAGAATCTGCACAGCCAAAGAACAGAACCCCACAGAAGTCCATAAGTTGAATTATATCTCCACTTAGCCACTAACTACATAGAGGAGACATGGCTGCATTTATCGTAGCGGACATCAATCGACCAGTTCAGAAAAAGGAATACAAATCAAGAACAATAAAAAGGGAAGATGCACCAAAGGGGCATTGGCTACACTTGCGTGCATATGCACAAATTTACCACCTTGAACAAATAGCAATTTACCAACTTCAACGAATTGCCAACCCAAAAGCAGAAGGTTTATGCATCATCTTACCAGATAGAATGGCAGTAGAACAGTTGAGAGAACTAGGCATCTATCATCTTCTATTTAGAAGGATAAAATGTAAAAGAGATGTGCCATGGTCTCGTCATAAATATACTGACGTAGGAAAACAGTACACGCGCTGAGAGGTAGAAAATAAACAGTAATATCAGACAGGCATCTCAAAACAGGTACATCCAAGAACAGAGCTCAGTTGTCTAACATTGATTGAAGCAAATCGTTGCTATTTATACTTCACATGTTACCAGGTTACACTACTCAAGTTTTGGCCCAGAGCAAGGACTCTTATGGAGCGAGAAATGGCAATTTATGGCAGTCTTTATCAATCACATGCCACCCAGCCTTGCAACTTCACAACCTGATTCAAAAAGATATAAAGAATGCCTCAAAGATAAACTTGAAAATATTGCAAAAATACTAAACAGCATAAAAAAGGGGCATACCTCAGCTACATGTAGATGAACTAAAAGAACTGTTGGAATGGTTCATGGGATAATCTTCACATATATCACCTGCGAGTGATGGGAATGAAGGAATAGATTTTAGGATCAATTTCTTGCCACCCTTGCGGCTTGGGGACAACCCAATTCCATTATGTGGAGGTGAAACCCTCTTTCGGTTAGGGGAGGCAGTCTTCACACCATTGCTTGGTGATGCATCGCATCTCAGGATATCTGGAGTATCGTCCTCAAGAACGGTACTTACATGCTTCTCAAGCTTATGTTGAGGAAGTGGGATTTCAGACTTTCGGATAGGCTGAGATGTAAATAGCCAAGGAGAGAACCCAACAGAAAGTGTAGAAGATCTTGGGGGCTTTGCACTTGAAAAGAGTGGAAGTTTGACACATGGCCTGAAAAAATGGTGCTTCTAGTATTTATTTTTCAGAAAAGATTACTGAAACCAAAATAGGGAAAACACATAAAAAATGCTGAACCTGCGAGTTTGCAAAGGTGTCACGGATAAAACATTTTCAGAAGAATGGTTATCTTCAATCTGCACATTAGCATGCTGTTGGCCATCATCATCTGGTTTGTCCTTTTCCCTCTCACAAGGATTTGTTTCCTCCCGTCCCTGTTCCATTTCTTCAGCTCCTATCGGAACAATACCTGTCCAAGCATGATAAGGCAAGAATGCAACTAAAGATAAACAAGCTAAAACCAGAATGGGAAACAGAGGAGCTGGGGGCGCTAAAACCATAAACAAGCTAAAAACAGCATGGGAAACAAGAAATATCTCTTCTATCTCATAGGAGAATTTCCCTAATGGGCTGGCAAATAAAAGATGCAAACCATCACTCTGTCATATCACTGGCCCAGAATCTAATGACCCAAATCCTCAGGCCGCCCACACTAACAGCTCATCTGGGATACCACTCATGAGCACTAGGGTCCTAAGGTTCCGGGATACGAGGCCCTAGACACTAGGCATACTACAAGATACCAACTTTTGTTACATCCAGACATCATAACAATGTACCTAATACCAATTATATAACTAATTCCCTTTAACCTCACCATGACCCAGTCAATTATCTGCTCCACAGTAATAAGCACATCACTAGAACTTAACACAGATCTCTGTGTGAGGAAACCAGACCTTGGGCTTCTCCCTTATTCCATTTGGCACTCTCATGAATTTCATTGTAGACTCCATGTAATCCCATGTATGTTAGTAGTCTTGAATTTCCGACAGGAAAACACAAATTGGTTTTCAATTTGGTCTCTTAAGACATATTTACAAGGCTATGAATTGACAAGGAGAAGGCATAAAAAAGATATGACACCAAACTTTCAGTAGCCTCATGTCCAATTTGCTTAACTAGAGAGGCATACCAGAAGTGGCAAGCACTGGAAAGGAACATATTGCTGGAGCTTTTAATCAGCAGCCAAACTCTTGTTGCATATGCCAAAGTTGGTGATAGTAAGATTTAACACAAGGCACCAGAAGACATTTGTTAGTCATCATAGGAAAAATGGAGAAAAATATCTCTGCATGAGAGCATGAGCGAGAAAACACACCGAGGAAAGCAAGTCAGAAAACTGAAAAATACAGAAAAGATGAGAGATCTTGGATAACACAATGTCTAAGATGGCTGCAGAAGTATAATAGAATACTTAAATATGAAAGCAGGTACCATCCACACTGACATTAAAAAGACAAAAAAAAGGGGATCAAAACATAGCAAAAGACTTTGAATGAAATAAAAAGCACCATGTGGCTGAAACTCAAAAGTATAAGTGCATCAAACAATGTAAGTTATCGACACTCTCTATCATAAAAGTTCCTTTTGGCAGTGATAGCATGACCAGCACCACAAGAAAATGCTTGGCATAATGAGACATGTGAATAGGATATTGAACTGAAAACTCACTGTGATAAGATACCCGTAAACCCTCCACCATTATTCTCACTATGCTGCAAACAAAGCCTGAAGTGGCATGTCCTTACAAATGAGTTATCCGATCCCTAGAAATAAAAGAACATTCATATGGCTCTTTAGAGATCATGGCAACCCTTCTAAATTTCAGTGCCACCTTTCCAAAATGAGAAGGCAGAAGAGGAACTGGATATGTCAAGTTTAGTGTTTTAAAATAGATACGCTCAGGAACTAAGCCATCAGTATGGTCTAAAAAGAAAGTCAACTTCCCTCTAGGTGAACCAACGATCCAATCGTCTGGAATAGCGAGCTAAATGTTCATTAGCAGGAGAAAATTACAGTTGACAGAGTCAATGGCAGAGATATCCAACTCAACATTCATTTTCAAGATGACAATTTTCACTAATGACGTCATAAAATCTAGAAAGCAGGAGTTGGAGCAATGCCATTAACATAAAAAGAGGAAGTGACATACCAATATATACAACTTTAATGGGTTATGGTCCTCTCATGTAATGTGCAAAGACTACTTTATTTCTACAATCTAACTACACATTAATGAATCACTATCTAACAAAGACAGTGCTGAGAACCCTAGAGAGTCAGTAGTTCATTAATTAGAAAATTAGTGTTTTAGAATGTTTTCAGATGTATACATAATCATGTACCCTGTTATTTAAAATAATTTTGTAATTCAAAGATATGATTTTAGACAGTAATGGCATTCGCTTGTGTTAATAAAAGATTGCAAGATTCTGGAAACCAAGGAATTGGAATATTCAACTTTAGAAGAATTTTCCAAATTTAAGAGTTTTACTTCTTTGACTTTTTTTAATGAGCTATCTCCTAACAACTGATCACCTCCTAAAAAATCAAAAATACCAAAAATAAAAAATTTGGAATCTGGGAAAAGTGTGGAATTGAGATCATGAATTTTAAGTTAAAAAACTCAAAAGATATATATTGCATTAAAAACAATCTCTAAAGTAATTATACACTGTTAAATATCGGGACATATGGATTTCCAAATTTGCAGTTAAATATTTGATACTGACAGAAATAGGTTCATCTTTTGAAAGGTGTTGAGATCAACCTCTTTCCTCTTGTTTATCAATCTTAATCTTCCCCAGGGCCCTCCTTGCGGTTTCTTCATTCAAGTTCTTCTTGCATATATTGGAAGAAAGTTAAACACTCTGCATGTTTTACATAATTGTCTCATCTATGTATCATTTAAATCTTCTTCCCATCCCCAAAAAAAAATATCATCTATATTTTCTACTCCTTTTCATCCTATCAAACCAAACATAATGAGAAGCATCTTGAAATATTATAAAGCCCCCTTGCTTCCTGAGTGTCAATTTTAACTCCCATTCCATCACCATCGAAATGTTTACCAAGCTGGAAAAAAATAATAAAAGGAAACTACAAATATGTTAAAGAGCATGTGAACTTGTGAAGTGATAACATAATGGTTGATTCCAAGATTCCTTAAATGCCAAGGGAATGAGTGAGAACTAAGAATTCAATAAATCACTTTTCATGATCTCCAACTTCAGAATATTGCAATGCAGAAAACCAAGTATTTTTGACAAAACATGATGGCAATTGAGCCAAATCTGGTAATCAAATAAGATACAGGTGCAGGAAAAAAGGCATGACAACAAAGCAGAAACAAAGAATCATTTAGTAAAGCTGTTTGCAAATTTGAAAGGAAGCGGAACATAAGTACTCATCCAGGGAAAGTGGCACTCAAGTAGTCACAAACAATCTAAGGTGTGGATATATCGCACAACACTCACCCTCTTTCCTTCCAAAGGCATTCTTGCATCCCTCACATCTGCAGCTGATAGAGCATCCAACACCACCCTTAAAAGAGAAACCAGCTTCCAGTATCAGATAACATACAACAGAGAAAGCATGTTTAGAGAGCCAAGAGGCAGAACCTGATAGCACTCGCAGTACTTCTTCAGGCAATTTGACTTCTTGCAGTTGCATCCCCTTTTATGGCGGGCTGAAGCTGGAGTCTTGTTAGCATCTTCCTGAAGGGTACCAAAACGTGATCTCGTTAATAGCAAGAGAAAAGGATAAGGAGAGAAACAGATGGGGGAAAGAGAGGGACAGAAGCAAGTAGGAAAAGATGTCAGGCAAACTACCTACCCCAATTTCCTGGCCGGTTTCAGATGTCCGAATCACTTTAGGAGCAAATGCAAGAGGATTGCGGGACTCTATCTGCTTGCGAGTAGCGAGAACCATTTCCTCATGAATTGGCTTGTTAAAACATCCTTGGCATGAGCAGGGCTCTGAACAGTAGACTCCAGCAGCAAAACACTCACAGTAACTGTATGAAATGTCATAGAATAATAGACCATTTTACATTACACTATGAAACAAGTTTGCTTTAAAAAGAAAGATACACTAACTTCTAAGATATGCATACAAGAAGCTCTGACAATAACATTAAAACACCACAAATAACACAAACTCCTCTCCCAGAAGATTAATTTTATCATAGAAATCAAACCAACATTAACAAAAAGGTTAAAAAAAAACAAGATACTTCCAAACATCCAACAATATCTGACCAGCAGCTGACCATTTTAATGTAAATTTGGTGAAAAGGAACATGCAAAACTTATCTCCTTTAGAAGTAATATCAAATCAGGGGATAGATAATACAAAAGGCAGAACTACGTCAGAAATGACTTAGCTCATAGAAAAAATGTAATTACAGAAAGTGTTATAGCCCTTGCCTTCTCTTTTCACAAGGAAGGTACCAGTTCACCTTGCTTGTAAGGTCTCTTGTTGGTTGTACCTGACATCTAGGTTCTTATCCTGCCTTTAGCAGAGATGGAAAGGTTAGGGGCATTTGGCAGAGGGGGCTAGCATGTTTGTGTAGCCCATTGCCTGCAGGTCTCTTTCCAACCAAAAAATAATAATAAAAAAAGGCTATAAGTTAAAAGATGCCACACAGGTCAGAGAAGATACATTCTCCAACAATTATAAGGGGAGGGGGTAAGGCTTGATCAACATAAAAACCGAGCATAACTTGTACTGATAAGATTAATCTTTGAGTCTATGAAACACTGTGAAGAAAAAATCTAGTTAAGATTTAGAATTTTTAACTATATAAGCAGTACTAAGATAACTGGAATTTCAATTTACCTGCCCAAGAGTATCCTAAGTAAGAAAAATAAATCAAGCTATCAGGTTCAGGAATTTCCTAGTATAATGAAGAATTTTTTTGGTATTAGCCCGACATTATGAAAAACATGAGGGACACATTATGAAAAACATGAGGGACAAAGAATGGCATATATCAACTAATTGCAAGATTTATGTTATATAACTCCAGATTTACATAAATATGAAATGCCAGAAGGAATCTTACAGTTTCAGGCATTTTGACTTCTTACAATTGCAACGCTTGCATGACTCGCTTTCACCACCATTTTCTGACTTGCGCCTGGCTCATGATTTTTCAGAACCAGTTATATATTGAAAGACAGAGATAACGAGGCAATAATCCAGTGGCAGCTGATAATATACCTTTTTTTCTTTGGACTGCCTTGATTTAGCTCCTCACCATTTCCAAGTGCAGGAACCTGAGATGCATCATCATGCACAATCTGAAGGTTCTGGACTTCATTTCCAGTAGGACTCATATCCTTCTCAACAGCCAAGGACTTGCTTTTCTGCCCAGATGTTGTCGGGGCAAAGGGGCCAACAGAACATGGCATGCTCTTTAATTGTTTCCCAGAAGCCAATGTCTCTTGAGTGACCAGTCGGTCTTTCGAGGTTGTTGCAAGAGTATTCAAATGTAACCCAATACCAGGCAACACACATGGTGAATGACTAGTTCCAGGCCTGGAGCATTTATCATCAGAAGCCATTTTCTCATTTGACAGCAATGAGGTTGAGGAATGGAAGTTTGAGTTGTCTTGCAAATTCTTCTTAGAAAATCCAGCTGTATCAAAAACCAGACAGCGCCTTCGCATGCCACGCTGTTGTTGGAAGTCAACCTATAGAAGAGAATTAGCAACAGTCACCGCATATTCTTAAGCAAATAATTTATGCAGCTGAAATTGGATAACCAAGACCTAATCACATGCTTTTCCAAGTCAACTATAGAAGAGGATTAGCAACAGTCACCGCACATTCTTAAGCTTATAATTGATGCAGGTCAAATTGGATAAGCAAGACCCAATCCACATGCTCTTCCATGAAGTCGGACTATAAAATATTGGGCTGATAAAAGGAAATTACCCAGGAGGACACTGAACATGCAAATTATTGGAAGGCAAGACCATTTTAGACGTCACAAACTGCAGTATCTGGACATGACAAATATAATAAAATGAGATGTTTCATTGTAGCCATCATTCACAATTTGTCAACAGTGAGTAGTTGGATACTTGCAAGTAAAGGGTGGGTATAAGTGATGAATGACATCTCAATCAAAACAGTAAAGCAAACTACCCCATAGATTAAGCTGCAATTCATTCACTAAAGTACTATTTTCAGCATGATTTTAAGGCACCTTCAACCCACCACAACTCTAGGAGGAACAATAAAGCATACAGCTTAGTCATCATCCCAGGCTGCTCCTCTTAAGGAAGGATCCAAGGAACAACCTACAATTCTATGCTCTGTAATAACAGAACTTCCAATGCAGTTTATTATCTACCCATCTTCCCAAATGAGTGAGCAGCAAATAAGTCCACTAAAAAGACTGAATATATCAGGCTCGTAGCAGAATGAGAGGAAGGGTCTCAAGGGCTAAATTCCCAAAAAAGAAACTGTTACAAAAATATGCAATTTGTTTGAACCATATGACATCCTAGTCATATGATGAAATAACAAAATTAGAATAGGGAAAAAACTAAAGACAAGAAACAAAGTGCGCAGGGAGAAAATGTCAACTACTGTATCCATGATTTCTGATAAGAAGATCTACCTTGTGGCCTGATTGAATGTGATCACCGTTTCCATTGGCTGTCTTCTCGATCTGATCACTCAATGCAACTTGAGTTTGACAAGTGTCTGAAAGAATTTGCGGGGTATGATCTGTTTCATCTTCCTTACCATTTTCTTCGCTACAGTTGACTGGAGGATCCTGTGAAGCAGTTTGGACACAAGGACCAAAAGATTCTTCAGGTTGTGTTTTCTGTGAACGTTCAAGGTCCTCTGCAAGCTTTGAAGAATCTCCTAATTTCTCAATAGGCCCTTTGCAAGCCTCTGATTCATTATTGGAATCAAAAATCGACAGGCTATCACCATTATCAGAAATTAAATTCTCCCAGTCACACCCTACCACTTCATCTCTGTTGTGCTCTGGTGGATGATTTTCCAGAAACTCGGTTTCAGAAGCATAAAAACTTTTTCTCTTGTCCATACCATTTTGAACAAAGCGAACCAGTTCTAGTGGTGCATGGCCAATATCCAACTTAACATCCATTTTGATACCAAAGCAAGGTGCAGTATTATGGTTGGGACTACCAGGGTAATACTGCTCAGGCTGAGACAAATTACTAGGTAGAGTCGAACATTCATCAGGAGGGTCGATAGTAGCTTCATTAAGTGAGCATATTATACTGCAATTTTCTCGGGCAATAACAGTGCATCTGGATAGTCTAACAGCATTTAGGGCCCCTGTACTTAGGTTGCTTTCATCCACATTACCAGAAGAACTCTCATATTTTGAGAAGTCTGGAAAAGAATTCCTATGAAAAGAGAAAAAAGCACAATGAGAGCTAAGCATTTATAATAGGCAACAGCAGGTTATAAAAATGCACAACCAAGATGATTATATACCTTATCAAAAGTTTTGATTCCCTTTGTAAATTGGCATGTGGTGAACTAAAGATGGAAGAAATAGAAGGCAGATATGATTGCGCACTGTGTACGGAATCTAAGGATTTGACAGGCTGGATAGGTGACAAACTATTGATGAAGTTGAAGACGGGAGAATCCTGCAAAAATAAACAAAATCAATAGGAAAATAACCCCTGAAACCTGTTAAATCTCCGTGAGCAATTCAACATACTATATAAGCCATACTTCTGGTACTGAGAAACCAAACAGTTTTATACACCTATACTTAATACCAGGAGAAAGGAGGTCATGAACTGGAAGGAACAAACCTTATCCTCAACCAGCTGATAGGGATATGTAATCTTCAACCAGATTTTAGTTCGAATAAGGAGAAAAAAAAATACATATGAACTCTGAAAAATAGAAACTAACTATCCTCTTATCTTAGATCAAGGGCCAGTGAATATTAATTGAGATATCACAGAATGGCAGAACAGCAGCATTGACTAAAAGGAGGTTGCCAGTAATATGATAGGAAACGCATGAGAAAAAAGTCATGGAACATGAGACGTGAATTGAATCGAGAAAACTAGCCTACATTCGCATCATTATTGCACAAAGCAAATGCTATCAGTAACAGCACGAACGCAAAGCCAAAATAATTTCTCATATAGAAAGATTTGCCAAATATTATCCTAATCAAACTATATTCTTAAAGATAGATAGAAGGCCAAGCAATTTGATGCACACAAAGGCCAGCCAAAGCATTTTAAGGGCTGCATCAGTGGAGGAAGAACGAAAGAGGTACCAAGGCCTGCAAAACTCAAAATATCTGCTGCATCATTTGGATTATCCCCTCATTTTTAAGAATAAGAGTAGGGAATACTCAGATCCATAAGTTAATTACTCGGATCCTGGAAGACGGAATGAGGGAAGTAGGAGTGTACATTAAATTCAAACCCTTGCAGATCCATGGAACCAAGTCATCCGAGCCAAAATGCCAATTCGCAGAATGCAAACAAGAGGAAAGGAACAGGAAATTAAACCCTAGAGTGCAAGCAGAGACCAAAAATAAAACCTACCTAAGTGGACTTTTCTAGCACATACATAACATCCTCTTCAAGGAGGAATCTTTAACAACAACAGTTCAAACTAAGCAAATCTTTCCCCACAAACAATAACAAAAATCCAGAACGCCCGAAAAAATAGAGCAGAAAAACAAAGAAGCCGCGAGCCATCCAAACCATCCTGAGAGAAGACCAATTGACCACCCACATAGGCACAAACTTCACCGATCGAACAAACTGAAACCCCAATTTTCCACCAAAACCCCCGCATAACACCAGACCTCCCCGTCCCCTCCAAATCCAAAGAAACAAACAAGAAAACCCAAAAATTGGCAATAATATCAAAGAAAAGGCGAGACTTCAGCAGAAGGGCAGCGAATCGAGATAACCTCGAACTTAGAGAGCGGCGTGCCCGCGATCTTGCTCCTCTCCGGCGTGTCCATCTCCTCGGAACGCCCCCCCTCCCCCCCTTATCTCTCCTCTCTCGTCTTCTCTTCTCCTATGTCTCTTTCTACGCCACCGCTCTAGATTTCAAGAAATGCGAAAGGCGGGAAGTCGATTTTTTTTTTCCTCTCCTTCTACTTCGCCCGTCCCTACCACGGTCGCTTTTTTTTTATCTCACCCCGAAATTTATAAATCGCCAGCGCTCTCCACGTCGCGGCGAGGCTGAAAAGAGCAAAAGACGACGACTCGGCGGATGAGAGAGTAGGTAAAGAGGACCTTTTTTTTCCCATGGCTTTTGTCCCCTCCGAAGTCGAATCCCGTCACCGCCTTCGAGAGCCTGTCAGTTCCCCCGCTCACCCGGCAGCGGTAAGTTCGCTGCCGGTTACGCCTCGTCCTCCTTGGAGTCCGATCGCTGAGATGGTGTGGTGCTTCGCGGTGAGGCTTACGAAGCCTTAGTTTGCGGTAGCCGTTGCACGACTTTGCCGGCGGGGGCGCTGTTCAAGCGGGGAAAGGAGCGGAGGGAGCGGCAACGTTGACGTTATGATTTTGTTTGGTATCAAATTATTAAAGAGACCTGGAGTTGACTCAGAAAGGAACTCGGGGATCGAGCCACGAGAGATGATGGTGGGGTCCACAGTAATAATGTGAGGGTCGTAACATCGTTGTGGGTCTGTTGGTAAGGTGAACATAATTTTTTATTTTTTTCTCAAGTAACGGTTGCGATTAATGGGAATGATACCCGGCCGGTTAGATTCGGTGCATCTCTTTTGCCAGCTCTCTTTACCTGACTCTGCCACTAGGGCACCCAAAAAAAAAAAAAAAAAAACTGATGAGCTGTTCACTTGGAACACCGAACAGTGAACGAATTGTTAATCGTGGAGCACTGTAGGAGGCCATAGCAGGCAAGTGGACCCAAAACCTACATTCTTTTTTTTTTTTTCTGTGATACTGCAAAAATGTTGGTGAAAACGTACACAAGGATTTGGGTGGAGGATGCAAGCATGCGCGAGAGGGGTTGGATAACGAGACTGCCAGAATCTGCTGAGACTGTGTTTAATCTTACAACGAGATAAATCTTAACTAGTTATATAGGATCAAGAAAAGGCCAGTCTTTTTGAGCTGTAGTAGAAATAGTATCAAAGCTAATCCGACTCATGGCTTATGTAGGTTAGAAGACACTGCTACATGGATTCATGAAGATTGGCCACGAGCTAATTGTGGTATTTACAACTGTATTTAAACAAATTTAAATCATTAGCCTAGAGAAAATGGCAGGACTTAAGTAGGAGGAGTTGTGAGGATCTATGTGGACGTGTATTTAGTCTCACATTGATTATCCGCTAGATAAATCTTGAGTCCTTGTACAAGATAAAGAAATTTGAATAATATCTTTTACCTAGTTTTTTTTTGATGAAATTCTGAATTGTGATCGAGAAAATCTTCTGCAGTTATGTAGCCAAATGGGATGTTGATATAGAATGGTTCAGATACACCACGCACGGCTATTATTTGCTCCACCTTGTTTGTTTTAGATGAGCTAAATGTGAAGCTAAATTTTTCAGGGTGCAATAGGTTGCTCGTGAGCACAGGTATATGCTTTCTCTTTTTTTTTTTTTATAGTATAATATAGCTTAGATGGGCACAAAGACTATTGCAGATTGGTGAAGAGGGTTGGATGCGCAGACCATGGAAGCTGTGTCATCTATTGTTTAGTAAGAGTAGATTCTTCATCTACTTTATGGAATAATTTTGTCTTTTTGAATGGTAACTTTGCGAAATAATTTGCGATGCATGGCCTACCATTGTCAAAAATAAGATCCATGGTAAAGTAGACCAACTAAAACTAAGTAACTACATGTTGAATCTGTATGTAATGTGAGATTATTCAGGAGAATAGGGGAGGCAAAACTCAAAAGCCACCCCACTCTTTGACCCAACCAGTCTCACTTACTCTTAGTTTGGAACCCATGCCCCAAGGGAGACCAAGTCTAATCTCAAAAAATAGGGACTTATGTAAACAAGGGCTTAAATGAGGTCCGATACTAATTGGAATCGAACCCCTGACCTCTTCTTTATCTAAGAGGTGAGAAATAATAGCATACAAGCCAATACTTGGTGTTGTGTGTAATAAGTATATAAAACATTTGTTTTATTGTGTTTTATGTGTATTTGTTTGTGGAATGAGATATGGGGTTAAGGAATGTTGGTGAGACAAATTTTCATACTCCCTAGCAAATGGAGATAGCTTTAGACCAAATACTGGGATTTCTAAAGGCATGTTTGGATCTCGAAAGAAATTATACATCTATCAAGATGTTTCAATGGGTCCTCTTCTTAGAAAATATGATCCCTTTTTCATGGTATTTTTAACTTAAGATATAGGGATTGGTTACTCTAGTTGGAACCCCCCCATCTCTTTCAATCATGCTCCTCTCTTATAATTTCCAGAAGCAAAATCCATGGCTAATAAAATCTTCTGGCATCCAAAAATGTCCTTTAGTTCTTCTATCCACAAGGCTGTTATGTAAACTTCTCATTTCCGAAAGAAGGCAACCATTTTTCGAAAACGCCGACTTTATATTTAATAGGAGTTGTTTGGTCAGGTAACTAAAATAAACCCATTGTCATCTATTTATCTTTGAATCAAACTATAGCCCTGTCTAGATGCATAGATAACTCATGCATTCAATGATGCAGTAATGGATTATTATACTTATTCAAAACTTGTAAAATATACTTATTTCAAATATATTATGATATTTTAATTTTAATAATTATTTTTAAAAAAATTCAATCCTTTTCGTTTTGAAAGAAAATAAAAAATAAATTACTTTATTTTATTCTTTATAACATTTTGAAAACCTTTTTATTTAAAATATTTAAAAATATCAAAAAATTTTCAACATATTTCTATAAATGTATATATTTTTTTATAAAGTTCTTTAAAAGTAGATAATTCACATTTCTCCTTATTCATACTATAATTAAAAAGAAATGGCACTTGATATAGAATCTTTTTAATATCCTATACTGTACATTTTATATAAATAGTTTTTAAGTTTGTATATATTTTTAATACAAATCAAGTTGGATCGGTGATCCAAATTCTTGGTTAAATCAATTTCCATGCAAATTTTTAATAATTATGTTATAGACTATTACTTGGTTATGGTGCTTTGTATGCAATAACGATAGTAGATCTTGTATTAAAAATTACTTTTATTTAATTATTAAACTATCTTGACTCTCATAACTTGTTCATAGGATGAAATCAAGTTGAAAATAGCGTATTTACTCCATCAAAAAAAGGGGTAAAAATATGATCTATAATCAATTTAACCTCTAATAACCAATAAGCATCAAAGATATTTTTTTAAAGAAAATCAAAAGATATTATACTCCTTGCTATATTGATAGATTATTTATAATACATTAATAATCACTAATATTATAAAATAGATTAAAAATTCTAAGCCTAACCTGACCTACATTTTCTCCAACTATTATCTAATTTGACCAATCTTGCAACCCATTCAGTAAATAGATCTAGCCAAATTAAGTTAAACCAAGCTTATTTAGCCTATTAAAATTTGTCAAGTAGAAATAGAATATATAGTAGTCAATATATATAATTGAAATCTTATTAGCTTTAAAATTTATTAAATATTTGTAATATCTTTTCTAAAAAATTCAAATACATATTTAGTGGTTAAATATTATCATCACAAAAACTCTGAATTAGTTTGCAATGATACTAATTTATCATAAAAATAAACTATATAATTAATAATGAAAATTATTAGTTATACAATAATATATAGATGGCAGCATTTATTTCATCAATAAATAGTTAGTATTCTACAATAAAACTACATATATTACCAATTAAGTTCTATTTAGTCAGAAAATATTATTCTTACAAGATGCCATCGTAATATAAATTTTTATCGTAATATAAATTTTTTTAGCAATTTCTATAAATAACCATCACGACATTATAGACCTTTTAGTAGCGGTTATAATTAAGATACCATCGTTATATAATAACTTTTAGCAACACTCTTAATGAATTGCTGCAATATTATGTATCTTTTATAATACTGCCTAAAAGCATTATTGAAGAGCATTTATTTTGATGCATTTTTCTGAGTGTTACTAAACTTTTGTTGCCATATGCTATTTTTGTTTAGCAGAAATATCAGTCGTGGTAAATCTGCCTGTTCACAGTCATGATCACACTTGGTGCCATCTTAAAAAGAAATGGGCATGTCCACCCCTTCTAAATTAATGAAAATGGCTTGAACTCATTTATTGTTATTAATATATATATATATATATATATTTTGCTCCATTGGCACTGACATGCATGCCCTCTGGCATTTCTAACCGCATCGTTCATTCCAAGGAAAATAGCATTCCATTCCCTTCCCTTAGCAGAGGCTCGAAGACCCAACCCAGAGTTCTACCCACCCTTCCTTGTCCCCCAACGCTTGTTCTTATTCTTATCTCTAACTAAATGCCAACCGATCTCAGCGGGAGCATTGTAGCAATAATGAATTCCTCATGTGCTTTTTTTCCCTTCCTCTTTTTTTTTTTGCTAAAATAAAAATATACATAACGCGTACGGATATAACTAAAAAAGTTAAAAAGTAATACATCACGGAGAGCAATAGATAACTCCGTCTCGCCCACCCATAAGTAGTCTCTTGAGTGGTCATCAACAAAGGAAGTCGCTCAATCCACGGCCCCATTGACTCCCTGAACACATGCTTCACCTGGATCACCATCTTGTTATAAATAATGGCCCGAATGTCTCTTAACAGCGAGTGGTAATCGTCAATCCTAATCGAAGCCTGTAGGATCTATCATCTATCCAATGACCGTCACAGAGTTACCCTTCAAGAGAATTTCTTATCTCAGCAAAACACGCCGAATATAGCTCAATCCAGACCAAGCCGCTCTCAACTCCGCTGCTGGCATCGAGGTATCAAACAAGTGGCAGCCCTCGGCCGTGATCATCCTAAAATTCAGTCCTCGCCCTGCAAGACGTATCCATCGAAGTTGACTTTGAGGAAACTCGGGGGTGGATGCTCCAGGTGAAAAACATTATATGGAACGCTCTACAAGCAGATATAGGGCCCCAGATATTCTGAACTGTTAAAGATCTATCCAAACAGATCGCACGAGAGGCCTCCACTGCCAGCATCTGCGCCCTTTCCACCACCATCCTGGGTGGGGTCCTCTCGTTTTTTAGGTGCTTAAGAAACCTTTACGACGTAGTCAGGCGGCAGAGATGTGTCATGCCTCCACCACTGGAGGGACCTTGACAGCTCGGGACATCTGGGGCCCCCACCATGCTTCGGCGGTATCTCACACGGTGTTTTTCACCTGGGAGCCCCCACCCCTGAGTTTCCTCAAGGTCAATTTTGACGGGTCAGTCCTGGATGGTGGCACAAGGGGTGGTGCGGGCTTCGTCATTCGGGACCCTTTCGCTAGGGTTGTAGCCGCTGGTGGTAGTCACTTATTTGATACCTCGGTTCCGAGTGCGGAGCTGAGCGCTGCCTGGGCAGGCTTTCGACATGCCCGGTGCGTGTTACAGGCTAGGTCTATCACCCTAGAGGGTGATTCTGTCACCGTTATCAGTTGGATCCGAGAGGGTCCTAAGGGTGACGGTAGTAACCACCCTTTGCTTCGTGATATATGGACTATGGCGAGGGATGGAGGGGCCTTTCAGGCCAAGCACATCTACCGTGAAGCCAATGGGGCTGCGGATTGGGTGGCTGCATTTGTAGCTCGCCATTCCGGAGACACATTGTGGACAGGTGATAGGGAGTTGCCTTTGGCACTCCGAGGTATCCTATTTTTTGACTTTATTGGATGTATCCGTACCCGATAGGTATGATCCACCCGTATTAGCAAAAAAAAATAAAAAATAAAAAAAAATAAAAACCTTTACGACGTAGAGGTTTTTTTTTTTTTTTTCTTTGGGTGTCGAGGCATCGTTGTAGTACGGCGTCGTCTCTCGTTTCTTTAGGTTTGGTGGTCCCTCGGAGGAGGTTGGCCCACGCCAGCTTTATGATGATGTCGTGTTCTTTTGTGACCCGGCCTGATGCAACCCCACAGGTTGGAGGAAGGTGCGAATTATGGCAGCCACCTGCATGCGGGGCTGAATCACGTGAAGAGGATGAAGCGAGAAAAAGAGAGCTCGGTGAGTTTACTTTGGCGTTTTTTTTTTTTTCTTTTATAACTTCAAGTCACGCACAGTCTTTTTTAATATTTTTAACTTTTCGAGTTTCAACTTGTGCTTCCCACGTGCTCTGGGCTCGTACTGATGGCTCCATGATTGCATGTCATGTCACCAAGCAGGTAAAGTGTCAAACTCTGCTCTCGGCGTAAATTGTGAGATGGGGATGGAAAGAAGAGAGTGAAAGCATGAGGTTTGGGAATTTGACACAATGATATAACTTGGGTGAGATGGTTGAAGCATGATGTTTAGGAAGATAAAATTGGGCAAGAAAAGAACATGCATGATGTTTGGAATGTGAGACCAGGATTTAAGTGGAGTTATATGATTGAAGTATAATGCTTTCCTCCAGTTTTAAATCAAAAGCATGTTATGTGAAGACATTGATGGAAGACATTGTCAAGAGTGGAAGTAATCTAGCGAGGATACTGTAAAAGAGCAAGAAAAAAGAAATGCAAGGAGTTTTCTCGACTAGCATTCTTTTTACCATTTTTTTTTTCGCTACAACGGATAGCTTATATCCTTTTATATGGATACATCTAAAAAACTCAAAAAACAATATATCACGAAGTGCTACAGGCAGCTCTCTTTTTCTGACCTATAGTGTCACGCCCCGAACCCGAACCTAGGCCCGGGACGCGCCAGACGCCGCACACCCGCACGACGGACCGCACGGGCGTGCAAGGCTGAATAATCAGACACTCAAGTCACAACATCAGATCACAATATCAATACTAAAAATCTATCATTTATGATAATCAAATCAATAATTCAATTTCAAATGTCTCAAATAAAGTTGATAACATTTATTTACAAGATCAATTATTTATGACAAAATGAATCTAAATCTATCTATGTCCAGTGTCATAAGTCCTCTCCTCCCGAATCCCCCATCAATCATCTCCTGCAATTATGTCAAAAACAGGTATGAGCTACAACAGCTCAGTAGGTAACAACATGCATAAAGTCACGATAACATGTATTAAAGCATATGCAATGTAACTACAGGTCATGTGCACAAAATAAATATGATGATCCGCAAACCAATCCGATACTCAAGTAATATATATATACCATCTCAGTCTATCACATCACGCATAACATAATCCACAGATCAAACCGCATGACTACGGCCACATCACCCAGTGGCATGGTCACACCGAAGTGTCAACACTCTGCTCCTAATGGAGCCCTGCACCGCAGTGCTGCACCCCAGGGTGCCCAATCTCTGCTCCTCAGAGCATGCTCCGCAGAGCCAAAACACCCCATAGTGCCGGAACTAGTTCCTCATACAAGTCGACAGGGCCAACGTTTCCATCCCATTGGCGGGAATCCTAGACAATAGTCACGCGGTCTCCAAAATCACATCCACAATTTCCAACAATCAAACTTAATATAAACATAAGTTTTCAAAACCAATATCTACATAATAGATTTTCAGATGATCGATTTCCAGTCAAAAACATGCTTCTAAATAATAATGATGCCAAGAATATAAAACATATCAATATGCTGGAAATAATCATACACATATGCATAATACATGTAAATCATACTTTGAGCAAGGTTACCTACCTGGGCTCGCTTAAAAATCCCTGCCACAGATATCACGAACCCCTGATTAAACATAAATATTAATTATTTAATTAATTAAGAAACATAATTTAAACTAATTCCAATCCCCTAAACTCCTAAGTTCATAGATCCAAGAATAAGTAAACTAGATCCCAAAAATCAGAATTCTTTAGACCCAAACCAATTGTGGCCCAACACAGATTAGGCCCAAATGAACCAAACCAGATTACAGGTCCAAATCAGATCTCGGGCCCAAACCAAACCAGCCCACAAATCCAATCAGACCCAACTCAGCCCAAAAACAGGTCCCTAGCCCAACTCAAACCAGGTCTGACCAGACCAGATTAGATTAAATCTTGACGAACCAGATTACACTCAAATCAGGCTAACCCCAATTTCTGACTCAGATCCAAACCATAACCCAAACCTATTCACTCAAATTCAGATCAAACCCAATACAAGGATTAGGTGGAACCGGTTCATAATCTAAACCGGTTCATGGTCTGATCCCCACTTGAGGCACGGAAATCAAAGCAAGGACAAGCACCCAGCCGGAAGAAGAAGAAGAAGAAGAAGAAGAAAAAGAAGGAGAAGAGGAAGAAGAAGGAGAAGAAGAAAAAGAAAGGAAGAAGGGGGGGGGGGGGGGGTGGCTGGTGGCTCTGGTCGGCCCTCGGCGGCCGACCGTGGCCCTCGGCGGCGGCGCTCGGCCAGCTGCCGTCGGCTACCCCACCTTCACAGGCGGCACCGAACGGGAAGAAGAAGAGAAGAAGGAGAGAGAGAGAGAGGAAGAAAAAGGGAGGAAAGAGAGGGAGACCGGGGCTGGAAGCCCGGCCCCCGTTCACCCACCTCCGGCCGAACCCATTTCGGCCGGATTGACCCCGGCCGGCCACCGTCGGCCGGCCGAATCCCAAAAAAATGAACTTCCCCGAAACAGGGCAAGTGAAACCGAATAATCTCCCCTCATTTCTCTCCCCTCAAATCCAAAAACAATGATAAAAACATATCTTCCTCACCTCCGGTCGTCGACCAAAGGACCCCGGCGGCATTGGCGGCTCCGGCAGCGGCGGCGGCTCCGGCGGCGGCTCCGGTGGCGGCAGCGGCTCTCAAGGAAGGGGAAAGAGGAGGAATGGGGCTCTCAGAGAAGAGAAAGAAAGAGAGAGAGTGAGAGAGAGAGGGAGAGGGAGAGAGGGAGAGAGGGGAAGAGGGAAGAGGGGGGGGTGCGAAGATCCCGCTGGCCGTTCGGCCGGCGTGGTCTTCGTGGGGCGACATGAAAAGCGAACTGAAGTCGGCATCCATTGCCGACTTCAGTTCTTTGGGCCCAATAACAGGCCCAAAATTCAAGTCTTTACACTAACCAACTAAAAAAAAAATTTCGTCCTCGAAATTAAAACATACCTCAATCCGAGAACAAGGCAGAAAACTTCTCTCTCATCTCCTCCTCCAACTCCCAAGTAGCTTCTCTCTCACTGTGATTGCTCCACTGCACCTTTACATAAGGAATCGTGCGCCTCCTCAAAACTTGGTCCTTCCTATCCACTATACGGATAGGCTGCTCAACATAAGAAAGATCTGCGCGGAGCTGCAAAGGTGCCACTTCAATCACATGATTTGGATCAGCAATATACTTCCTCAGCATGGAGACATGAAATACAGAATGAACTCCCGATAGAGCAGGTGGAAGTGCCAGTCTATAAGCAACAGATCCAACTCTCTCGAGAATCTCGAAGGGTCACACATATCTCGGACTGAGCTTGCCTCGAACTCCAAACCGCATGATCCCTTTAGAAGGGGATACTCTGAGGAACACATGATCTCCGACCTGAAATTCCAATTCCCGCCTCCTGATATCTGCATAGCTTTTCTGTCTGCTCTGAGCTGCTCGGAGTCGTTCTCTGATCAACTGAATCTTTTTCACTATCTGCTGCACCATCTCTGGACCCAAGATCTTCCTCTCCCCCACATCATCCCAACAGATAGGCGATCTGCACTTCCTACCATATAGAGCCTCATAAGGAGCCATCTGTATGCTTGTCTGGTAGCTATTATTATAAGCAAACTCTACCAGTGACAAGTGATGATCCCAAGAGCCCCTCATATCAATAGAGCAGGCTCTCAGCATATCCTCTAGAATCTGTATGGTCCTCTCAGACTGTCCATCTGTCTGTGGATGAAAGGCTGTACTGAAGCTAAGGGTGGTCTCCAAAGCTCTGTGCAAGCTGCCCCAGAAATGTGCCGCAAACCGGGAGTCTCTGTCTGATACAATGGATACTGGAACTCCGTGCAGCCGTACTATCTGCTCGATATATAATTCTGCCAGCTTCTCCAGTGTCATCCCAGTCTTGATTGCCAGAAAATGAGCTGTTTTGGTCAGTCTGTCTACGATCACCTAGACTGAATCATGACCTCTAAGGGTACGAGGTAGCCCTGATACGAAATCCATAGTGATATGCTCCCATTTCCACTCTGGAATCGGCAGAGGCTGTAGCATACCTGCTGGTCTTTGATGCTCAATCTTAACTTGCTGACAAGTCAAGCATTGAGATACATGCTGGGCAATCTCCCTCTTCATGTTATTCCACCAAAACACCGCTTTCAGATCCTTGTACATCTTGGTACTGCCTGGGTGCACTGTATATCCCGTACTGTGAGCTTCATCCATGATTTCCTTCTTCAGACCAGGATTATCTGGAACACAGACTCTGTTAATAAACCTCAAAGAGCCATCTTCATGTATACGGAAATCTGACTGTGTACCAGACTCGATATCCCTCCTGATCTTCTGGAGTCGAGGGTCATCAACTTGCGCTGCCTTAATTCTATCAATAAGTGTAGGCTGGACTCGCAAGTTTGCCAATTTCATAGTAGCCTCATGTAGATACACCTCTATCTCTGCTCTCCTCAGATCTTCCAGAATATCCTTCTGAGTAATCAAGGCTGCAATATTCCCTGAAGATTTCCGGCTCAGTGCATCTGCTACTACATTTGCCTTTCCAGGGTGATAGTGGATAGTCAGATCATAATCTTTTAACAACTCCAGCCACTTCCTCTGTCTCATGTTCAGCTCTTTTTGAGTAAAGAAATATTTCAGGCTTTTATGATCAGTATATACCTGACATGTCTCTCCATACAAATAGTGCCTCCATATTTTCAGAGCAAATACAACTACTGCAAGCTCGAGATCATGTGTGGGATAGTTTTCTTCATAAGGCTTGAGCTGTCTAGAGGCGTAGGCAATAACTTTTCCATTCTGCATCAGCACACAGCCCAAACCCTTCTTGGAGGCATCACTGTAAATAGTATAATCAACACCCGTGACTGGCAGAGTCAAAATAGGTGCTGACACTAGCCGGCGCTTCAATTCCTCGAAGCTCTTCTCACACTGATCCGACCACTCGAATTTCACTCCTTTGCGAGTGAGTCGAGTCAAGGGCCCAGCAAGACTAGAGAAGCCTTCTACAAATCTTCTGTAATAGCCGGCTAATCCAAGGAAACTGCGGATCTCTGATACATTTGTCGGTCTGCTCCAGTCAACTACAGCTTCGATCTTCTTCGGGTCAACCATAATTCTTTCTTTAGATACCACATGCCCCAAGAACATCACCTGATCCAGCCAGAACTGACATTTCTTCAGTTTCCCATACAATTGATTCTGTCTCAAAATTTCCAAAACAATTTTCAAGTGTTGCTCATGCTCAGTATGACTCTTGGAATAGATTAAGATGTCATCAATAAACACAATTACAAATTTGTCCAAGAAAGGTTTAAATACCTTGTTCATCAGATCCATAAATGCAGCTGGAGCATTTGTCAACCCGAAAGGCATCACCAGATACTCATAATGGCCATATCTAGTGCGGAAGGCAGTCTTGGCTATATCAGACTCCTTTATCCTCAACTGATGATATCCAGATCGCAGATCAATCTTTGAAAACACCTGGGCACCCTGAAGCTGATCAAACAAGTCATCAATCCGGGGCAGGAGGTACCTGTTCTTGATAGTCACTTTGTTAATTTCCCGGAAATCAATGCATAGCTTCATACTGCCGTCCTTCTTCCTCACAAATAACACTGGTGCACCCCAAGGAGAGACACTGGGTCGAATGAAACCCAGATCCAATAGCTCCTGCAACTGTTCCTTCAGTTCTTTTAGTTCAGCAGGGGCCATTCTGTAAGGAGGTCTAGATATGGGTGCCGTACCAGGGTTTAGATCAATGGCAAATTCCACCTCTCTAACTGGTGGTAAACCAGGAAGCTCATCAGGAAAAACATCAGGGTATTCCCTGACCACGGGTATGTCTTTAATTTTCTGTTCCGACTGCTCAGAATCCATGACGGCTGCCATATACACAGAGCACCCCTTCCTGAGAGACCGAATACCCTGTAAGGCTGCCACTATCTGAGGGGAGACACACCCTCCATCACCCACAAAATAAAACTCTTCAATGTCAGGGATTCGGAAAGTCACCCGCTTCGAGAAGCAGTCAATGGTAGCGTGATATATAGCTAACTGTTGCTGGTGGTCCAAACCGAGAACGATTGGCACAGCGGTGTGAACGGGGTTCCGTTTGAGTTGCCTTGGTTGGTGTTGATTGCGCTCCACCTTCCACCGGGAAACCTGCAAGCAAGCCTCGCACCACCACTGGGGTAGTGGGGGCCCTCCGACGATCAAGTCAGAGGAGATTGGAGGAGAAGGAGAGATAATAGTAGCAAGTAAGAGAATGCACTGGAAGTTCTTGCTTACCCCCCCCTCCTCCCCCAGCCGCATATATACCAGGCTGGGGGGTCTTTCAGGGGGGTTCGTCATCGTGGGGCACGATGGAGCTGCCACTGACACGGCCGTTACAGGGCGTCGTGGAGCAGCGCTGGGTACGGCCGTGACAGGGCGTAGTGGAGCTCCGCCTTGTACGGCTGTTACAGGGGATCGTGGAGCAGCGCCAGATACAACCGTTGCAGGGAGTAGTGGAGCAGGAGGCTGCGGCGTGCCTCTGGGGAATAACCTGTCGTTGTCGAGAGATGTCCGACTCGGGGTCGGGCTGCGGAGACGAAGATGTCCGACTCGGGGTCGGATTGCTGGATCAAGGGGCTGCCGACTCGGGGTCGGGCTGCGGAGACGAAGATGTCCGACTCGGGGTCGGGTTGCTGGATCAAGGGGCAGCCGACTCGGGGTCAGGCTGCGGAGCCGAAGATGTCCGACTCGGGGTCGGATTGCTGGATCAAGGGGCTGCCGACTCGGGGTCGGGCTGCGGAGACGAAGATGTCCGACTCGGGGTCGGATTGCTGGATCAAGGGGCAGCCGACTCGGGGTCAGGCTGCGGAGCCGAAGATGTCCGACTCGGGGTCGGATTGCTGGATCAAGGGACTGCCGTAGTCTTCCTGGGCGCGCGTGCCGGTCACGTGGGGCATGGTGGCTAAGTTCCCCCGTAACAGTAGCCCCCCACTTCCGAGCCTGGAACCAGGAGGGGAACGGGTGAAGGGAGTGATGCTTCGTGATTGCCGCCATCCCTCGGAGAGGCGCGCGCGCTTCGAGCTCCCCGCCTTCTTTATGGCGTATGGCGGTTGTTGCTGACCTGGCAGTCTGAGGATTTCGGCGGACATCCCTCCTTAATGGCGTCGATTCGCCTTTGGGGCGCGAGCGACCCTTCGGCAGCCAGGCGTCCTCACCGTGGCGTCACCCACCTTTCCGCCTATTTAACCGGGGGCCCTCTTCCGTCCGCCTCTCTCTTTACAGACATCTCCGAGTTTCTCCTTTGCGCTGCCGTCATTGCCGTCGGACTGTTCGCTTGCTCCTCCTTTGACGCTCTCGGAGCCGTTCTTCCTTTTCTTCCGATGAGTTGCCCCATTCTTCAATTTAAGGCTCTCCATACTTTCTCCTTTTGTATTGGGGTACTCCAGTCGTTCCGGTCCTTTCCCCCTTCTTGACCCCGTCCTGACCGTAGATTCACTGGCCATTAGGGATGGGCGAAGTGAGAGCAGACCGCATTATGTCGGAGCTGGTCGCTGAAGACCTAGATAGGTTCGTGGCTCGATACCACCTTCCCGAGGCCTGCAATGTTACGCTCCCGGGGCCGGAGGAGAGGATGTCCCATCCTCCTCCAGGGAAGGTCGCCATCAATGAGGGCATTCTTTAGGCCGGGTTCCGCTTTTCCCCCTCGGACTTAGTTGTGCAGGTGCTTCGGGGTTTAAGAGTGGCGCCGACGCAACTGGTGCCGAACTCATGGCGCGCCCTGACGGCCTTCCAGGTTCTCTGCCACATGCACGAGGTTCCCGCCACCCTGAATGTCTTTTGGAAATGCTACGGCCTGAGCGGCCACCCCCAGGACAAAGGGTGGTGGTGCTTTGCGGCGCGGCGAGGGTGCGGCCTCGTCAAGGAGGCTCCTTCCTCTATTCACGGCTGGAAGGAGCGTTTCTTTTTCATTAACGTAGATCCCTCTTGGGGAATCAGGGCAACCTGGGAGACGCCGATGAAGTCTCCGATTGGCCTATCGAGGTTGTCGAGGGAGGAATCCGATGGCGTCGCCGTCTTGAAGGGGTTGGTTGCCGAGGGCCGGCTCCCCCCGGTGGCTTGCCTTATTTTCGAGGATACCTTGGTGAACGTTGGTCTGAGCTCGGTCCCCACTGACCGTGAGCCCGCCACCATTTCTTTTTTAGCTCTTTTCTCCTCTTTCGTCTCGTTCTTTCCTTCAGTTTCTCAACCTCCGACCACCTCGTCCTTTTTGTAGAGATCGACGACGTCATGCGGTCGGACAAGGCAACGGCTGTTGGTAGGACGTCCCTACTGGAAGCAGTCCGGAGGAAGAAACGAGCTCCTCCGAGCGGGGCCCCACCGGCGAAGAAGTCCCGCCGGCAGGCGACTCCGACGCCGACAGACGGGTCCGGACCCACCGATCAGGGGGACGCCGCGGGCGCGGACCGGGAGTTGACGCTGTATCAGCCCTCCGATGCCGAGACTACCGTTTCTCCGGAGGCATCACCCGGGCGCGCCCGAGATGGACGGGTCGGACGTGATCGGTCCCCAGCCCAGCCTTCGACTCGGTCGGCTCCGGATGATACGAGGAGGGACGCGCCGAGGCCCCGGCCGAGCGGGACCCTGTCAATTCCAGGGGCGGCCCCCGCCCCGAGCATGGTCAGCATGACTCTTCCCCAAGCGATGGGTAAGGGTAAGGCTGCAGAACCACCGTCCGACTCCGGAGAGAAGTCGGGGTCGGCCTTCACTTTCGCCGGCGCCCGAAACCTCATCGAGATGGTACTGCTGGAGAAGGACCGCAGGCAGGTCCGGGAGATGAGGGTCCCTGACGTTGGGGCTACCAGCTGCGTTTGTCTCATGTCGATGAGTGTTCTTTTGGTCGCTTTCATCATTTATAGGCTCTGTTGATCCCCGCCTGACGCCCTCGTTTTTCTTATATCTTAGCTCGCCCAGTACATGATCCGCCTGGAGGAGTGCTACGAGGAACAGGCGAGACTTCTGGCGAGGGCCGAGAGCCAACTGAAGGCAGTAGAGGAGGGAGGTCAGGCTGCGGCGGGGAGGACGACCAGGGACCTCGAGACGAGGCTCCAGGTGGCCGAAGAGCGGGCACTCGGCTTCGTCCCCCTCGAGAAGCAGCTGTTGGAGGCTCAGGAGCAACTCAAGGTTGCCTCGGGTCTCGAGGGCGAGATCAAGAAGGCGGAGGAGCGGGCCGAGAAGCAGTCCCGGAAGGCTGCCGACTACCGAGAGAGGTGGGAGAAGGCCCAGCGGTCAGCCGACAACGCCCGCAACCGAACCCGGTCTCTTGAAGCCAAGCCGGGCGAATTGGAGTCGGCCTTGGAGAAGTCCCGCGCGAGCGACCAGGAGCTTTATTCGCGCCTGGAGGAGGCTGAGGCTGCTCGCATTGCTGCCGAGGCGAAGCACAAGGAGGCTCAGGCTGATCTGCTGAGGGTCTCCTCCGAGGCGGACGACCGGATTGTGGCGAAGGTCTTGGAGGCGAAGGCTCAGATTATGGAGCGGGCAGAGGCGGCGCTGGCCGAGAAGAGTGCGGAGATCAGGCGTCAAGCGGTACAGGCTTATCGTCAGTCCGCCGAGTTCACCCGTGATATGTCGGAGGCGGTATAGGCCTATCGTCAGTCTGACGAGTTCGTCCGTGACATGTCGGACGCGGGGTCCGACTCCTTTGTCTTAGGCTTCGAGGAAGGCCTAGCAAGGGTGTCGGCTAAGTACCCCGAAATTGACCTGAGTGGGATCTCCCTTCTCGACTCCCTTCCGGCGCCATCGCCTGCTTATTCTCCAACCGTCTCCCTACCCCCTGCGGACGTGCCCGGCGTTCCCGACCCAGGGGTTCCTCCAAGCTGACCTTCTGTATGTTTGTTCTTTTCTTTGTGTGTTGGTGTTTTGCCAAGTTGTATGGGTCTCGGCCCTGAAACAATGAAAGTTAATGCAAATAGAGTTTCTTCATTTCACTTTCGTCCTTCTTCTTTTTAACTCTTGGTAGCGTCTCGCTGACTCCCGACTCTTGAAATTCTTCTGGCGCTAGGCCAGGTATCTGAGGGTTAGGCCTCAGGGAATTCTTCCGGCGCTAAGCCGGGCATCCGAGGGTTAGGCCTCAGGAACTTCTTCCGGCGCTAAGCCAGGCATCCGAGGGTTAGGCCTCAGGAACTTCTTCCGGCGCTAAGCCAGGCATCCGAGGGTTAGGCCTCAGGAACTTCTTCCGGCGCTAAGCCAGGCATCCGAGGGTTAGGCCTCAGGAACTTCTTCCGGCGCTAAGCCAGGTATCTGAGGGTTAGGCCTCAGGGAATTCTTCCGGCGCTAAGCCAGGCATCCGAGGGTTAGGCCTCAGGAACTTCTTCCGGCGCTAAGCCAGGCATCCGAGGGTTAGGCCTCAGGAACTTCTTCCGGCGCTAAGCCAGGCATCCGAGGGTTAGGCCTCAGGGAATTCTTCCGGCGCTAAGCCAGGCATCCGAGGGTTAGGCCTCAGGAACTTCTTCCGGCGCTAAGCCAGGCATCCGAGGGTTAGGCCTCAGGAACTTCTTTCGGCGCTAAGCCAGGCATCCGAGGGTTAGGCCTCAGGGAATTCTTCCGGCGCTAAGCCAGGCATCCGAGGGTTAGGCCTCAGGAAATTTTTCTGGCGCTAGGCCAGGCATCCGAGGGTTAGGCCTCAGAAAATTCCGCTCGTTGGTCGGCCAAGGCTGGCGCAAGCCGAGGCGACCGGTCGGGGCTTCAGGCTAGTCTGCTCCCGGGATGATCATCGGGTTAGCCTGGCATCTGAGGGTTGTCAGGCCTCAGGAAATTCCGCTCGTTGGTCGGCCAAGGCTGGCGCAAGCCGAGGCGACCGGTCGGGGCTTCAGGCTAGTCTGCTCCCGGGATGATCATCGGGTTAGCCTGGCATCTGAGGGTTGTCAGGCCTCAGGAAATTCCGCTCGTTGGTCGGCCAAGGCTGGCGCAAGCCGAGGCGACCGGTCGGGGCTTCAGGCTAGTCTGCTCCCGGGATGATCATCGGGTTAGCCTGGCATCCGAGGGCCGAGCCTCGGGAGATTCCGCTCGTTGGTCGGCCAAGGCTGGCGCAAGCCGAGGCGACCGGTCGGGGCTTCAGGCTAGTCTGCTCCCGGGATGATCATCGGGTTAGCCTGGCATCCGAGGGCCGAGCCTCGGGAGATTCCGCTCGTTGGTCGGCCAAGGCTGGCGCAAGCCGAGGCGACCGGTCGGGGCTTCAGGCTAGTCTGCTCCCGGGATGATCATCGGGTTAGCCTGGCATCCGAGGGCCGAGCCTCGGAAAATTCCGCTCGTTGGTCGGCCAAGGCTGGCGCAAGCCGAGGCGACCGGTCGGGGCTTCAGGCTAGTCTGCTCCCGGGATGACCATCGGGTTAGCCTGGCATCCGAGGGCCGAGCCTCGGGAGATTCCGCTCGTTGGTCGGCCAAGGCTGGCGCAAGCCGAGGCGACCGGTCGGGGCTTCAGGCTAGTCTGCTCCCGGGATGATCATCGGGTTAGCCTGGCATCCGAGGGCCGAGCCTCGGGAAATTCCGCTCGTTGGTCGGCCAAGGCTGGCGCAAGCCGAGGCGACCAGTCGGGGCTTCAGGCTAGTCTGCTCCCGGGATGATCATCGGGTTAGCCTGGCATCCGAGGGCCGAGCCTCGGAAAATTCCGCTCGCTGGTCGTGCGCCTGTCGCTTGCCGCCCGACGGGATTTCTCCGTGGCCAGCTGCGATCGTGTTTCTCCTCCTCTCCAAGCGTCGCCTGGGGAACACCAGATGGGCATTAAATGCTAATTGAGGGGTTACCTGGGAAATCGGATCGCCAGTTGCTGCTTGCGAGGAGTGTCAATTAAGCGGCCGCGATACGCGCGTTCTTCGAGGCGGATGCGGCCTGGGCGCGAGCGGAGATATGTGGACCTAGGGATACAAGCCACCCGGAGTGTCCTGCACAAAGAATGCGATTAAGGAGAATAACGCTTAGGAAATCGCGGGAAGATACGCCTCGAGAGCCGGATCGGCTCCGGATTCAATGCGCCCGCATTTATTGGAGCCACCCGCATCGGAACGATCGGGGGGCCGCAGTTTGGCTATAAATATAGGTGCAGGTGCGATGGAGCCTGCCAAGCCGGAGCTGTTCAGGTTGCCATGGATCGTGGGCCTCCTCTCCGGCGCATGGTTGAAAGACCCCTACCGAAGGAACGGGAGGCGCGCCCTTCGCGACTTCCGCCAACTAGCCGTTTCATCTGGGATCAACAAGGAGGTTCTCCCCGGCGGAACTCCGCTCTAGGCGTTTCATCCGGGATCACGTCTCCCCTCCTTGAAGTTCGGCCTCCCGATTGAGCTCCGCACCAGGCGCTTGATCCGGGACCGCGCCTCCATATGCTCTTCTCCCTTGTATTCCTTCTCTCCCCTAACACTGGGGAGGACCGGAATATCCCTTAGAGGTGGCGTTCCCCTGGAGGCAGCGGGAGCTTCGTCTGCGGCGGCTCCTCGTCTTTTTCGTGAGGCGTGGATGGCGCCTCTGGGTAGGAGCAGTGTGGACTTCTCCTTCGTCCACTTCTTCTTCATCCGCGCTGGCTCTTCGTCTTTTTCGCGGGACGTCGATGGCGCCTCCGGTTGGAAGCACCCACTTCCGGTGGGATTGCAGCCGCTTCGGATGGAGGTTTCGGGATCCCAGATCTCCAGCTCCTCGGAGTCTCCACCTCTTCTTTACTTTCTTTACACCCTAATTTCCCTCTGCGAATTCCTTGTAATCACACGAGCACGCCGTTGTAACCAGAAATTATTGAAATGAAAAGTGTTATACATTTTCGAACTGTCTTTCTGGCATTGTCGTTCTACTGGTAATACATCCGCAGGTTAGCGGAATTCCAGCTCCTTGGAATTTCTCGACCATCTAGGGCCTCCAACTGGTAGGAGCCAGGTCGGTTTACCCAGCGAACCCTATACGGGCCTTCCCAATTTGGCGCTAGCTTCCCACCTTCCGCAAGTTGAGATGTTTTAGCTCGCCTTAGCACCAGATCTCCGATTCTGAAAAGCTTCGGTCGGACCTTGGAGTTGTAATATCGGGCCACCCTCCGCTGATACATCGCCATCCGAACCTGCGCCGTTTCCCTCGCTTCTTCCAAGAGATCCAGGTTCCCTCGGAGTTGCTCCGAATTGGCCTCGGGTCGGTGCGCGGCCACCCGAGGTGAGGGGAGTCCGAGCTCCACAGGGACAACGGCTTCCGTGCCATAGGTTAGGCTGAAAGGCGTCTCCCCGGTAGGGGTCCGATGCGTGGTCCGATACGCCCAAAGGACATTCTCGAGTTCTTCGACCCAAGCTTGCCCCGTCCGACCGATTCGCGCTTTGATTCCTTGGAGGATTGTCCGATTTGTGACCTCGGCCTCGCCGTTGGTTTGGGGATGCGACACAGATGTGAACCGATGCTCGATCCCGAACTCCTCGCAGAAGTCACGGAAATGCTTGTTGTCGAACTGTCGGCCATTATCCGAGATGAGGACCCGAGGTACCCCAAATCGGACAATGATGTTCTTCTTCACGAACTTCCGGACTTGCGCCTCTGTGATAGTGGCCAGCGGCTCTGCCTCCACCCACTTGGTGAAGTAGTCGATTGCAACAATCAAAAATTTCCGCTGAGCTGAAGCGACGGGGAATGGTCCGAGGATATCCATTCCCCACTGGGCGAAGGGCCAGGGTGCAGTGATTGGTGCCAAGGGGACAGAAGGGACTCTCTGGACGTTGGCGTGGCGCTGGCAGGCGTCGCATTTCCGTACATGATCCTTTGAGTCCTCCAACAAGGTAGGCCAATAATAGCCTTGCCTCATGATCTTGTGCGCCAAGGACCTAGCCCCCAAGTGTGATCCACAAACGCCTTCGTGGACTTCGCCGAGGACGTAGGCCGCTTCCGAGGGGCGGAGGCACTTTAAGAGGGGGGCGGTGAACGAGGTCCGATACAGCCTCCCTTCATAGAGTACGTAGTGGGCGGACTTCATAACAAGTCGCCGAGCTTGATCTTCGTCTTCAGGGAGGATCCCTTCGGCGAGGTAGGCGACAAGCGGGTCCATCCAAGACGGCTCCGGATCAATCGCCATCACCGCTCCAGCCTCGCCGATGCTCGGGGCATCCAGGGTCTCCAGGTAGATCGCCCTCGACAAGTTGTGCGCGTCTGCGCTCACTAAGCGGGACAACCTATCGGCCTTGGCATTTTCACTTCTTGGGACCTGCTGGATGTCGACACTGCCGAGGTCGGGAATGAGTGCTTGCACCTTCCGGACGTAATTCTGCATGGTCGGGTTCCGGGCTTCGAACTCCCCACGGACCTGCCCGACCACCAGCTGGGAGTCGGTGAAGACCTTCAGGCGCCGGATGCCGAGCTCCTTGGTGAGTTTGAGTCCCGTGACTAGGGCCTCGTACTCCGCCTCGTTGTTGGTCACTGGAAATCCGAACCTCAAGGCATACTCGGCTATCACTCCATCAGGGCTGGTGAGGACCAGCCCGGCCCCTCCACCTTCGGGGTTCGACGACCCATCGATGTGAAGCGTCCAAATCGGGAGGTCGAGGCTGGGTGTTTCCGGCGACCTAGGTTCCGCCTCCTGCACCGTGCACTCAGCGAGGAAATCCGCGAGCGCTTGGGCCTTGATGGTGGGTCGGGGCTGGTAGCGGATGTCGAACTCACCAAGTTCTACTGCCCACTTTACCAGCCGTCCCGCATTCTCAGGATTGCTGAGGATCTGCCGCAGCGGTTGATCGGTCAAGAGGGTGACAGAATGGGCCTGGAAGTAGGGGCGAAGCCTCCTGGTCGCGGTCAGCAGCGCGAAGGCGATCTTTTCAGCCTTCGTATACCGCGTCTCGGCATCCCGTAGGACCCGGCTGATGTAGTACACAGGCTTCTGGAGCTTTGCCTCTTTCCGAACCAGTACCGCACTGACTGCGGTTGGGGAGACCGCCAGATAGAGGTAGAGCATCTCCCCTTCTTGCGGCTTGGACAGCAGGGGAGGAGACGCTAAGTATTCCTTGAGCTGGTCGAATGCTGCTTGACATTCGGCCGTCCAGAGGAAGTCTTTCGGGCGTTTCAACACCTTGAAGAAAGGTAGGCAGCGTTCGGCCGATTTTGCCACAAATCGTCCGAGCGCGGCGACCCTCCCAGCGAGCTCCTGAACCTCCTTCACTTTGGTCGGAGGGGACATATCTTGGATGGCCTTGATTTTGTCCGGATTGGCTTCGATCCCCCGCTGGTTGACAATGAAACCGAGGAACCTCCCGGCCGAAGCGCCAAAGGCGCACTTCGCTGGGTTCAGCTTCATGTGAAACTTCCGCAAGGTGGCGAAAGTCTCCTCCAGATCCGCGATGTGCTGGTCTGCATGGCGGCTCTTCACCAGCATATCGTCTACGTACACCTCCATGTTCCGGCCGATTTGTTCTTTGAAGATTTTGTCGACGAGGCGCTGGTAAGTGGCGCCAGCATTCTTCAGACCGAAGGGCATTACCTTGTAACAGTACAGCCCCCGGTCTGTTATAAAGGCAGTTTTCTCCTCGTCCTGTGGAGCCATCATTATCTGGTTGTAGCCGGAGAAGGCGTCCATGAAAGACAGCAGCTGATATCCGGAAGTCGCGTCGACCAGTTGGTCTATCCGCGGAAGCGGAAAGCTATCCTTGGGGCATGCCTTGTTCAGGTCGGTGTAGTCGACGCACATCCTCCACTTTCCGCTCGCCTTCCGGACAAGTACGACATTTGCCAGCCATTCGGGGTAGCTGACCTCCCTTATGAATCCTGCCTCCAAGAGCTTGTCTACCTCCTGGTCGACCACTCGGATCCGATCCGGGGCACAGTGTCTCTTCTTCTGTTTTACCGGTCGGTGGGTCGGGTCGACGTTGAGGGCGTGAGAAATGACCTCCGGGTCGATTCCAGGTACATCGGCCGCCGACCAGGCAAACACATCGACATTGGCTCGAAGGAATTCCACCAGCCGGGCCCGAGCTCCCAGGTCGAGATTGGCGCCGACCTGGATCGTCCTGTCCGGGCGACCTTCCTCGAGGGGAACTTCGATCACACCCTCGGCCGGCTCCCCGTGCCGCAAGGCCACCTCGTCTCTGGCGTCGAGGGACTCGACGCTTAAGGCTTCTACGGGCTTCTTCCCTTTGAGAGTTGCTAGGAAACATTGCCTTGCGGTCGGTTGGTCACCTCGGACCTCTCCAATCCCGGCCGCCGTGGGGAACCGCATGAGCAAGTGGTACGTAGAAACCACCGCGCGAAGGGCGTTCAGTCCGGGTCGTCCGAGGATAGCGTTGTAGGCCGAGGGAACACGGACGACCAAGAACCCGAGCCGCACCGTGGCTTCTGCGGGTGCAACGCCCGCAGTCACAGGCAGCTCAACGACTCCTTCGGCCGAGATAGCGTCACCAGTGAATCCTATGAGGGGGGTGGATGTTTTGTGCAACAATTGTCTGGACAAGCTCATCTTTTGGAAGGCCTCGGAAAACAAAATATCAGCTGAGATTCCACTATCCACAAGAACACGCCTTACATCATAGTTTGCCATAGTGAGGGAGATCACCATGGCGTCATCGTGGGGGGTCTGAACCCCCTTTACATCTTCATCACAAAAAGTGATTACATTACCGACCCTCTGCCTCTTTGCGACGGCTGCCCCTGACGCTTCAGTCGAGCCACCTGCGTTCCTCTCGGGCCGGGGGCAGCCCCCAGTGATAGTGTGGATCACGCCCGCGACGGGTCGATTCTGCTCCCGAGGCTCCTGAGGGGCCGGATCGGCCGGACGCGGGTCTGCGGGGGGACGTCGGTCGTTCACATATCGACCGAGACGCCCTCGGCGGATGAGAGCCTCGATCTCGTCCCGAAGCTGGAAGCAGTCTTCGGTGTCGTGGCCGTGGTCCCGGTGGTACTCACAGTACGCCCGAGAGGGCCTCCTCCCAGGAATCTTCTTCATCTGTCTCGGGACCGAGAGGTCCTCCCGCCCCTTGATTTCCATGAGGATCTGGGCCCGGGGAATCAGGAGAGGAGTGTACCGGTTGAAACGTCGGGACGGAGAACGAGGGCGTAGGGCGCCGTGGTTCCTCGTCGGCGACAGGCTTCTGCGCCGACGTTGAGGCGTCGGGCTCCTCCTCTGGCGTGCCTCTTTTCGCCTTTTCTTCCCGAGCTTTGGAGGGATCTCGGCGGCCTCCTTGCTCCGGTGGGCGGCCGCCTCCTCGGCGTCCGCATACTGGTTCGCCCGGGACAACAGCTCCGGGAAGCTCCGCGGCAGGCGTTTGTCCAGGGAGAAGGTGAGTCTGCCCTTTCGGAAGCCACGCTTCAGGGCTGAAAGAGCCACTTCCTGGCTCAGGTTCCAGATTTCCAGCGTAGCCTTGTTGAAGCGGGTAAGATAATCCCGCAAGCTTTCTCCCTCGTTTTGCCGGACATCAAAGAGGGAGTCGGAGACCAGTCGCCGCCGGCTACTGACGGCGAAATGGGTGATGAAGAGGCGAGTAAACTGGTCGAAGGACTGGATTGAGTTAGCCTCCAAGCCGGCGAACCACGCCCTTGCCGGGCCACGGAGGGTCGCCGGGAAGGCCTTGCAGAGGAGAGGATCTGATGCTCCGTGGAGGAGCATAAGGGTCCTGAAACTCTCGACGTGATCCCGCGGGTCCGCCGCCCCGTCATAGGGCTCGATCGCCGGCATTTTAAACCCCGGCGGATTCGGGGTCCGCAGGATCCTCGAGGCAAGCGCCGGCTGGGAGGAGATCTCCAAGTCGGCGAAGGGATCTTTGGAGTGGCCCTTCAGGACCTGGAGTTGTCGGTGGAGATCGTCCACCCGCCGGTCCAGGGAGCGCGACCGATGGGTGGGAGACAAGGAGCACCGAGAGGGGGACCGACTGGAGCGCGGGTTCCTTGAGGACTGGGGGGTCTGGGAACGCGCCCGGGCCCGCCTCTCGTACCCCGCGCAGCTCCGATGGGAAGGTCCCGGCAGAATGGACCGTGCTCGAGAATCTTCCTCGCGCCGGCGCTCCTCCCCATGGGAGAGGAAGGAGCGCGGGTTGAGGAGGACAGGTGAGCGCTCAGGGAGCAGCGGCTCCTGGGCCCGCTGCGGCGCCCGAGACATCACACCCTGCAGGTTCTGCACTGCCTCCGCGAGGGTGCGAACCTGCTGGGCTAACTAGTCGAACTGAGCGGCCTCGACCATCTGAATGGGGGGTGGAACGGTGGAGTGTTGCTGAGAATGTGTTGGAGACGCGGCGGCCTCCCGGCCGGAGGCGCGAGAGGCCCCGCGACCGGAGGCATTGGAAGCTCCACGACCACCTCGCCGTGCCATTACGATCGCTCTGAGATTCGGGCCCTTCCTCTAGCGCCAACTGTTGCTGGTGGTCCAAACCGAGAACGATTGGCACAGCGGTGTGAACGGGGTTCCGTTTGAGTTGCCTTGGTTGGTGTTGATTGCGCTCCACCTTCAACGGAAAACCTGCAAGCAAGCCTCGCACCACCACTGGGGTAGTGGGGGCCCTCCGACGATCAAGTCAGAGGAGATTGGAGGAGAAGGAGAGATAATAGTAGCAAGTAAGAGAATGCACTGGAAGTTCTTGCTTACCCCCCCTCCTCCCCCAGCCGCATATATACCAGGCTGGGGGGTCTTTTAGGGGGGTTCGTCATCGTGGGGCACGATGGAGCTGCCACTGACACGGCCGTTACAGGGCGTCATGGAGCAGCGCTGGGTACGGCCGTGACAGGGCGTAGTGGAGCTCCGCCTTGTACGGCTGTTACAGGGGATCGTGGAGCAGCGCCAGATACAACCGTTGCAGGGAGTAGTGGAGCAGGAGGCTGCGGCGTGCCTCTGGGGAATAACCTGTCGTTGTCGAGAGATGTCCGACTCGGGGTCGGGCTACGGAGACGAAGATGTCCGACTCGGGGTCGGATTGCTGGATCAAGGGGCTGCCGACTCGGGGTCGGGCTGCGGAGACGAAGATGTCCGACTCGGGGTCGGGTTGCTGGATCAAGGGGCAGCCGACTCGGGGTCAGGCTGCGGAGCCGAAGATGTCCGACTCGGGGTCGGATTGCTGGATCAAGGGGCTGCCGACTCGGGGTCGGGCTGCGGAGACGAAGATGTCCGACTCGGGGTCGGATTGCTGGATCAAGGGGCAGCCGACTCGGGGTCAGGCTGCGGAGCCGAAGATGTCCGACTCGGGGTCGGATTGCTGGATCAAGGAACTGCCGTAGTCTTCCTGGGCGCGCGTGCCGGTCACGTGGGGCATGGTGGCTAAGTTCCCCCGTAACACTAACCAATCCATATCCAGAATTAAATCAAATTCATGTAAGTCCATGACAATAAGGTCAGCTTTCAAGTCTCTACCCTCTACAATTACTGGGCAAGACTTGCATATCAGTGAGGTGATCATCTTACCCCCAGTTGGGGTACTAACACATAATTCCCTCTCCAAGGGTGAGCAAAATATATCATGCTTATGCACATATGTAGATGAAATAAAAGAGTGTGTGGCCCCTGAGTCGAATAGTGCATATGCATAAGTAGAATGTACTAATAAGGTACCTGTCACTGCCGTGTTGGATGCCTGAGCATCCTGCTGTGTCAGTGCATATACCCGTCCCTGGGTGCGAGACCCTCCTCCTGTCTGCTGTCTGGGAGCGGCTGGCTGAGAAATCTGTGCTGGATCAGGGGGAATCTGTCGCTGAGGAGCCCTAGCGCTCGGTGGCCTCTGCACAGATCCGGCCCGGGGACAACTAGAAATCCTGTGGCCCGGCTGACCACACCCATAACAGACAATAGTCCTAGACTGGGTCTGAGGACACTGAGCCATCTTGTGGCCCTGTTGGCCACATCTGTAACATGCTCCAACCCTGGGCCGTCTCCGGGGACAATCAATGGCCTTGTGTCCAATCTGACTACAAAAATAACAGGCTCCTGATATCACACGGTGCTCTGGTGCAGTCCTCCCAGGTGGAGCTCGCTGTCCTGCTCCGTGACGGATCTGCACGGGTCGGCGTACATGCCGCTCACTATCCGAATCAGAATCTCTGGCCCTCTTCAGCCTCCCTTTATGTGCTTCCTGCGTCTCTTTCCAGATAATCTCCATATTCTTCGCTCTGTCTACAAGATCATCATAGTCGGTCCAATGGACAGCAGCCAAGCCTCGACGCAGGTGGGGTCTCAATCCCTCCTCAAATCTACTCATCCTGGCTACAGGGTCCTGGACGAGGGAGGGTGCAAAACGAGACAGTCTATCGAACTCTGCCTCGTAATCCTCAACTGACATACTCCCCTGAGAGAGACTCAGGAACTCTCTCTCCAACTCTCTGACACGGCTGGACGGAAAATATTTGGAATAAAAAGCCGTCCGAAATCCAGCCCAAGTCACAGTCCCGATATCCTGTATCATGGTCCGCTCCACTGACTCCCACCAGTGGTGTGCCCGGTCCTGGAGCATATAAGTAGCATATCTGACTCTCTCCTCCTCGGTGCATCCCATGGCCCTGAAGGCCTTCTCCATCTCGTCAAGCCAGTGTTCGGCCTCCTGGGGATCTGTGGTTCCCTTGAAGGCCGGAGGAGCCAACTTCCGGAATTCTGCAATGCTCCTCCCCTGATCCGACGAGCTAGCAGAGGGATGCTGTGGCTGTGGGTCCCTCTGCTGTCTGACCAGCCCAATCACCTCCCTGACCAGTTCCAATACTGGGGTCGATCCTCCCGCCTGATCCTGCTCTGGTCGGTCTAAAACTGTCGGAGCAATCTCCTCTTCCTGAACTCGCTCAGCTGGGCGAGGAGTCGCCGGATCATCTCCCATCGTCTCAATCAGACGACGAGGTGGTACACGAGCACGGCGGGGCGGCATCCTGATACAAACATAATACCACAAGTTAGGGTTAAGTCAAAAATCATCCTATGAGTTTACTACCCCACTCTCATTTCCTCACATGTGTCCCTATGCTCCTAGGGTTTTCATTAGTTATTGTTCTTTTGTTCTGATGTCCCTAGTGATCGTTAACCTAAGCTCTGATACCACTAAATCTGTCACGCCCCGAACCCGAACCTAGGCCCGGGACGCGCCAGACGCCGCACACCCGCACGACGGACCGCGCGGGCGTGCAAGGCTGAATAATCAGACACTCAAGTCACAACATCAGATCACAATATCAATACTAAAAATCTATCATTTATGATAATCAAATCAATAATTCAATTTCAAATGTCTCAAATAAAGTTGATAACATTTATTTACAAGATCAATTATTTATGACAAAATGAATCTAAATCTATCTATGTCCAGTGTCATAAGTCCTCTCCTCCCGAATCCCCCATAAATCATCTCCTGCAATTATGTCAAAAATAGGTATGAGCTACAACAGCTCAGTAGGTAACAACATGCATAAAGTCACGATAACATGTATTAAAGCATATGCAATGTAACTACAGGTCATGTGTACAAAATAAATATGATGATCCGCAAACCAATCCGATACTCAAGTAATATATATCTACCATCTCAGTCTATCACATCACGCATAACATAATCCACAGATCAAACCGCATGACTACGGCCACATCACCCAGTGACATGGTCACACCGAAGTGTCAACACTCTGCTCCTAATGGAGCCCTGCACCGCAGTGCTGCACCCCAGGGTGCCCAATCTCTGCTCCTCAGAGCATGCTCCGCAGAGCCAAAACACCCCATAGTGCCGGAACTAGTTCCTCATACAAGTCGACAGGGCCAACGTTTCCACCCCATTGGCGGGAATCCTAGACAATAGTCACGCGGTCTCCAAAATCACATCCACAATTTCCAACAATCAAACTTAATATAAACATAAGTTTTCAAAACCAATATCTACATAATAGATTTTCAGATGATCGATTTCCAGTCAAAAACATGCTTCTAAATAATAATGATGCCAAGAATATAAAACATATCAATATGCTGGAAATAATCATACACATATGCATAATACATGTAAATCATACTTTGAGCAAGGTTACCTACCTGGGCTCGCTTAAAAATTCCTGCCACAGATATCACGAACCCCTGATTAAACATAAATATTAATTATTTAATTAATTAAGAAACATAATTTAAACTAATTCCAATCCCCTAAACTCCTAAGTTCATAGATCCAAGAATAAGTAAACTAGATCCCAAAAATCAGAATTCTTTAGACCCAAACCAATTGTGGCCCAACACAGATTAGGCCCAGATGAACCAAACCAGATTACAGGTCCAAATCAGATCTCGGGCCCAAACCAAACCAGCCCACAAATCCAATCAGACCCAACTCAGCCCAAAAACAGGTCCCTAGCCCAACTCAAACCAGGTCTGACCAGACCAGATTAGATTAAATCTTGACGAACCAGATTACACTCAAATCAGGCTAACCCCAATTTCTGACTCAGATCCAAACCATAACCCAAACCTATTCACTCAAATTCAGATCAAACCCAATACAAGGATTAGGTGGAACCGGTTCATAATCTAAACCGGTTCATGGTCTGATCCCCACTTGAGGCACGGAAATCAAAGCAAGGACAAGCACCCAGCCGGAAGAAGAAGAAGAAGAAGAAGAAGAAGAAGAAAAAGAAGGAGAAGAGGAAGAAGAAGGAGAAGAAGAAGAAGAAAGGAAGAAGGGGGGGGGGGGGTGGCTGGTGGCTCCGGTCGGCCCTCGGCGGCCGACCGTGGCCCTCGGCGGCGGCGCTCGGCCAGCCGCCGTCGGCTACCCCACCTTCACAGGCGGCACCGAACGGGAAGAAGAAGAGAAGAAGGAGAGAGAGAGAGAGAGGAAGAAAAAGGGAGGAAAGAGAGGGAGGCCGGGGCTGGAAACCCGGCCCCCGTTCACCCACCTCCGGCCGAACCCATTTCGGCCGGATTGACCCCGGCCGGCCACCGTCGGCCGGCCGAATCCCAAAAAAATGAACTTCCCCAAAACAGGGGAAGTGAAACCGAATAATCTCCCCTTATTTCTCTCCCCTCAAATCCAAAAACAATGATAAAAACATATCTTCCTCACCTCCGGTCGTCGACCAAAGGATCCCCGACGGCGTTGGCAGCTCCGGCAGCGGCGGCGGCTCCGGCGGCGGCAGCGGCTCTCAAGGAAGGGGAAAGAGGAGGAATGGGGCTCTCAGAGAAGAGAAAGAGAGAGAGAGAGAGAGAGAGAGAGAGGGAGAGGGAGAGAGGGAGAGAGGGGAAGAGGGAAGAGGGGGGGGGGGGGTTGCGAAGATCCTGCTGGCCGTTCGGCCGGCGTGGTCTTCGTGGGGCGACACGAAGAGCGAACTGAAGTCGGCATCCATTGCCGACTTCAGTTCTTTGGGCCCAATAACAGGCCCAAAATTCAAGTCTTTACATATAGAGTTCCTCTAGAGCGATCAGTCATGAACGAGGCCACCCAATTCGCGGCCCCATTAGCCTCTATGTAGATGTGTTTGACATGGAACACAACATCACCTCTCACCATGGCCCGGATGTTCCAGAGCATGGGTGGCACCCACCCACGCCATCGGTGCCTTTCTAGATCTAGCCGATCACTGTAGCTGAGTTACCCTCCAGCAGGACTGCTCTAACTTGCAGAACACACCATACATAACCCAAACATGCCCATACCGCTCTCAACTCCGCCTCCGGAATAGAGGTGTCGAAGATTTGGCAACCGCTAGCAGCAATCACCCTAGAATCAAAGCCCTTAATGATGAAGCATGTACACTTATTCTGTCATCATCAAGCATGCATCCATCGAAGTTGACCTTAAGGAAACTCAGGATAAGAGCTTCTAGGTAAAAAACATCGTTCGAGGCACTACAAAAGTAGGCGTAGAACCCCTCCCTTCTCCATCTTTTGTTGGTATTCATAACTTCAAAGAATGGGCTATTTTATTCAATCATAAGATGGTGCCAACATTTTAGTATTTTAGGGGATATGGAATAAGATCAAGGATATTCCTGAAGATCAAGCTACTAGAATTTTTTTCAGTATTCTTTGGAAAGAGTTGACAACATGGAAGAAGCCATCCAATCCTTCTCATGAGTTGTACTTCTGGTAATCTAGAATTTTCTTCTTGCTATATACTTTCATCTCTCTTCACTTACAACCGATCTTCTTCTCTTCTAAGTTGTGATTATTTCATCTTAATCAATAAAAGCCAGGTGGCTCCATTTATCCTCTCTTTTCCACTCAAAAAAAAAAAAACATTGCGATTCAGTGCGACAAGGATGGCCTGGTTCAGTGCGAGTTCCCCTAAATAACGTTATGCTGCTGCAATGATTGCTGCAAATCTTAGCCCAAAGGGTGGCAACTGTTAACCTGAAAATAAAAGTTGACCCAATCCAACTTGGTTTGGGTCAAAGGTTGTTTAATTGGGACTAGAAAGGGGTCAAATTTCTTTGCCCAAACTTCAAATGCATTAGTTATGAGTTAGAGCTTTGACCCGAAGGTAGAATTTTGTTCGAGATGAGAAAATAAAGATTTGATTGAGTTAAGACTTCTATCACAACCTAAGATATCGCATCAAAATGATGGACAAAAGGTATTAATTGGGTTTTTTAGTTATGTATCAATATTCAGGTGTATAATCGTTGTAGGAATAAAAATATACCCACATGAAATTTTATAAGTTCTTCTTGTTTAAGCCTTGATGTCTTTATTGAATTAGGAGTCTAAATCCAATCATAAATACTATATTAATAGAGTCTAACAGGGTATTAATGGGTTTTTGATGCATGGTTTCTCAATATCGAACCATATCCACCAAAGTGGTGGAGGGTGTAGGCAAAGGGGTTTTTGATATGAGGTTTTCTACTTCAACTTTTTTGTAGAAATATGAAAATATAATTAGTCGACAACAGGTTACCCTAGTATTTTTCCTATAATATACTTCATGTGTGGCATTTGTTTTAATTTCTGAATAAAAATAATAAATATGCACAGAAGCAAAACCCCTGTTTTTAAATCCGATTATCTAAAGTAGGACAAGTATGGAAACCATTATAGCATTAATGCCTGCAAATTGTTGGACGATTAGAATTGCTATGAAAAAAAAAAAAAAAACATTGTGGATGACTTGGTCGATTCATGGGATCATGAAACGGATGCTTGTCGTGTCATTACTTGCAAGTACAATCTCTTGAAACTTTAAATATACCTTCTCGGCTTTGTGAGTCATCTTCCTAAGCATTGCTAAACTCTCCATTAATTTCTCAATCTCAATGAGATTTGCGAGATACTCAGTAATTAAAGAAGAACAAGGTTACAAGATTGGTGCCATCACTCTAGCAAGGCTAAGTGATAGCTTCCAATCCCGCGGCTTTGTATTTAATGCAAAATAGCTCATTATATTTGCCACAGAGACCCTGACATTATAACTAGATGGAAGAGAATATGGAGTGTTCCATGAACGTAAAGCAGAGCAATCTCTGATCAGAATAAAGGAACCGCCTGCCAAGATAAAGATATCCAATTCATTTCAATATGTAAAGTAAATTTATTGATATAATATTACTGCTTTTAAAATGAGGATGATTTTCTTTTCTTTTCTTTCTTTTTGAGATATGCAAGGGTCCACAGATTTATTAAGGAAATCTTTAGCTTTCAAACATGAAATGAGAGTTTGGATGAGCTGATATATATTAAACAATACTTACCGACTTGAGTGCTAAATAGATTGTGTTATGGCGGTCAATGACCAAGATAATATGGCATGATGAGATTTGTCCAACTCAAAACTCATGGTAGCTCAGGTGCATCTAGAAACTCTGTAACGCATTATGGTTGGATCTCCTTTGTCGAGATTAGCGGACCTAAAGCGACGAACCTCCAAGCCTGATATCTTTTGGCTTAGTTCGGTCACCTCGGCCATGTAAGCCGAGCAGGATCTTTCCGTGTAGGAAGCAGCTCAGCCCTTCTGCCTCAAACTTATATATAGTCTCAGCAATCTTATCATGTGTTAAGTTATTATGGCAAGGTCTCAAGATTGTTACGCTACGTTTGCAATTTGTTAGACACGCCCTGAGTTTATTGGAATACAATTCACTGTAGATGCGGGATCCTAGCTATAAATAAATCTATTGGTCCTCCAACAAGAAGGTAGTGTGAAAATTATCATTGCCAAGGAAGACTCTGTCTCTCTATTCTTTCTCCTTTCTTTTGTCCGCATCTAAACTTAAGGATCGAAGGATCTAGCCAAAGTCAAGCCGGCGCCGTTGTCTCACAGGTCTATGGAGGCAGTCCATGTCTGTGTCATGGGATCGGCGACAACTGATAGTATAGTAATATTTCATGTTTTCTACTAAATGAAATGATTGTAAGTATAACATTAAATATAATACCATAGTAGAAACATTCTTGTTAAAAGAGGTAAAAGAACACCTGATTGCCGAACTCCACATCCACACCAAGAAGTATTCTTAAAGTCCCCATTGAAAAGTTCCAAAGTCATCTCCCATTGATTAATTCATGGGCTTGTGCCAAGGTTAATTGACAGAGGGAGAAGTCCATCCTTTCAAGGTGCTTGGGCAACTGTGGGGCCTTTATAGGCCCGTAGTAGCACATGTAACTGGGCACAGGTGCATGGGTCTGTAAGGTCAACGTGGCGACTCTCTTTGCATTAGCAAGTGCAGTAACATAATGATGGTCATGCAATGATTTTAAATGCCTTTTTTTTTTGTCATGTCATAACTTATAAGAATTGTTATAATATTGGAAATTACATCTATGTCTTTAAGATAATAAAGCATCATTTTTGATGTTTTAAGTAGGCACTCTTATGAAATTACACATCACAATCAACTATGTGAATGGTGTTGAACCAAAAAAAAAAAAAAAAAAAACTGTGAATGGTGACCTGAGTGATACCATTATTTTGCAGTTGCTATTTGTTTTTGTTTTTTTTTTTTCCTGTAGAACAGCCAAGAAAAGCTCTTCATCGCCAGTGCTCTTCTATGCCTCAGAGCTTTTTCTCCGTATATTACGTACAAACTCACATTTGCCGCACGAGGAGGATAAGAAGAGGACTGGGAATTGGAAGCCACATTTATGACCCTGCAACGACGATGCCGTAAAAGTTTGCACGCTGGTAAGCGCCCGCTGGGTGCAACGAGTACATACATACATCAGCGGACCAAAGGAAAACGTGACCAGGACTCCCCGAGACCAGCAGCGTCCCTTACGTTTCTCACACGCGTGATTCTCCGGTTGTTCCTTTTAGCCGAGAACCAGCTCAACTTTCCAACCAGCTCCCATCATCTCTCGTATATTTAAGAGTGCAAATGAGTTGGATCGGATCGGACCAGATCATAAATAATCCTAATCCAACTTGGTTTTTTCATCGGATTCTAATTATAGATCCAGATCCAACCCAATAAAAGATCGAATTGGATTAGATTCATAACTACAATTTTTGACCTAACAGGTCATTCGGGTCGGGTCTATGTATAATCCGGTCACAACCTAAAAAATTCGAGTCCGCTTCGGGTTGGATCCGAGTCCATTCAACTTTACAAAATAAACCCATATCTGAATAAATTCGGCATAGAGACATAGTAATAAAGAATCAAGACCATAACAATTTTCAAGTATCGCAAAGACTAAAAAAATCATCTTGTTTTATGGATAATTCTTTTGAAACCACTTTTCGTCACAATTCTCCAGTATGTTTCAAGAAATTGCAACCCTAATCAAAAAAGAAAGGAAAAAAAAGCAAAAAAAATCACTAAACAAAAGTAAAAAGAAAAAAGTTATAAACTTTCAACTAGAAAAGAAAAAACTAACTGATCGAAAGCAACTCCTCTAGTGCACCCATGGTCTCCAACGACCCCTTATACCTGCTCTACACCTCATCTCCCCAGACTCCTCCATATCTAATCCCAATCCTGCCGCTAAGCAATCACTATTCCATCCATCGACGAGCTACACAACTTTTCCTCCTGCCCTTTCTCCGCCACCTCCTCCTCCTTCGGCAAATTGATCTGCTGCCGCTCCGGCGACTCGTAGATCGAGAAGCCCTAGATTCTCTATCAAGCCCCGACCCTTCGATCCCATTTCACCTTTGTAGCACGATCGGCATCTTTCCAATCGCCCAAACAATCCCTGTGACAGACTCAAACTTGATTAAATCCTCCACCAAGGTCCATCGAATAGTCCTCCGATCCTGCCAGTGCCAAATAATGATTCCTCTCAACGAGAAAGGAAAAAAAGACCTCATTCAAACATGTCGGGTCGGGTCGGGTTAGAATTTAATAAATCTAGACCCAACTCGAAAAATAGAACGGGTCCAATTTTAGGACCCGATCCGGCCCTACATGTTCTTTAAGTCGAGTCAGATCGGATCTAAGTGGGTCGGATCACAGGTCAATCCGGCCTATTTGCAGTCTTAGATCTACTGATAAAAAAGTGCTGGTGGAGATCAACCATAAGATCACCGCCTTGGAGCCGGTATTTAGCAAATGAACTGATTGGTGGTGCCAGTCGAGCCCTGCTTTTATCCCCCAAAGAATCATCAGCCCCCACATCAAACCAGTAAAATGAATGGTGTTCTGCCGTTCTGGTGGGTGATCCTTAGCTTTTTCTCTACAATTGTCTCCCATCATGCACCCAAACACAGCAATCTCGCATTGTCTTCTTTCCCCCCAAAGTCCGACCGCCCCCAAAATTGCAATAATGGCATCCATAATTTGCAGAAAGATTTCGGTGCAACTTTTTGGAGCCTGTTTGGATGATGAGGCTGAAAATCCTATAAAAATAATAAATTAGATCAGTAAATTCAGCATAATCATAAGAAAAAAAAACTGAGTTAGGCCTATCTATATTCACAAACATTTTGAAATAATATTAGATTATTGTGCAGTTTTTATAACTAGCAACTTTTACGGCACACAACCATCCACTTTTTTTTTTTTTTTTTTTTTGCTTAAAGAAAAGGGGTAGGGGGGAGGAAGGGACAAGTCCAACCCCACGTAGCAGCCCCCACTGGGCCCCCGCCCCGCCAGAAGAATGTTCGATGTGGGCAGAAATGGCCGTGTGTTGGGCACCCCGACCGGTTTTGCTCATACCCCCCACCCATGGGCCCGGCTCAGCTACCCCTCTGGGCTCTGACTCGAGTCCCAAGTGTGAGTACGTCACACCCGGCACCACCCCGGCTACTAGCGGTTCAAGAGCGGTCCTATACCTCAAGTCCAAGCAGTGGCCAAAGTAGTGAGCTCCGGTCCACAATTTAATCATCGCCGCAGCGATTCGAACTTGGGACCTTAAGGTTAGAGTTTCTGCTCAGTACCACTAGGCTAATCCATGTTTACTCTATTAACACAACCATCCACTTTTCACTAACATAAATTGATAGATGCCAAAATCTCAGGGTCTAAGCCTAAAAGATACTTGGGCAGTGACGCAAGCCACCAATAAAACCAATTAAGTTGTTTTGATCAAAGAGCATGAATGACTTGGTTACACCACAAGAGTAAACTGCCTTTTGGAGGATTGGATAGGGGTGATGATCCTTGCTAGAAAAATTTGTCTCTGAAATTTGCCCTTGGGGTTAAAATGTAAGTTTTTGGGGCTGTTGGGAAAGATAATTGGGAAACTGGGCCTTGGGAGAACAACTAGAATAGTGCATATTTCAGCACTATTGAGAAAGCTACCAAATATTTGCTTGTATGCATATTTCTTTCAAAGAAGAGAAGTGGGCGATGATATAATACTGAACTTGTTAATCTTGTTATGTGAATCTAATGGTTGTTTTATGATCCGTGTTAAGGAAGTAATTTGTAGCCAAAAGGTTTGGTTTTCATTAGCTATGATGTCATGCTTATATATACACTTCATATGGGATCAATATTTCTGTATCAAAGAGAACAATATCTCTATGAACGATATGATCCATATAAAGAAAAGATCTACAAATATATATATATATATAGTTGGCAAAATTAAGAAATAATTTTCATTACATGGGATTATAGAGCTGCCCATATCCATCCAATATGGTACTAAGAGAATCAAGAAATAATTTTCATCAAATCAAAGAATTATAGCTGCACATATCTACCTAATCTGGTGCCGAGATAATCAAGATATGATTTCCAACAAGTTAAAAGAATGATTTCCATCAAATTGAGAATGACACCCACGATCCTAGTGTCCTTTTGTTGCAGGAAAAAACAAAATTAAAACTCAATTTGCTCAATTGAACTATATATCAACAAAAGAGAAGTTTCGCCCTAGAATCATATTCCATTCTCAAATTTTGTTCTACTAATCTTGTCGAGAGATGAAGGAAAAGCTAAGATGAGTTGTGCTGGACCTCAATCCGCTTGGACCATCGATCACCTTGATGAGTTACTAAGGGTGAAAGTGGATCAGATAATTTTCATCCGAATTTATTTTTGTATCTAAAACTATTAAAATATGGATAGAAATTTGAACATCCGACTAATATTTGTATCCATATCCATATCTGTAAAAAAATAGATATGGATATGGATAGACAACTATCCAATCCGAATTCAAATATCCGATTCCATTTGTAGCTTTATTTAATTTTATATAGCACTCATGAACTCTTAATAAAAATAAATTATCATATTAACATGCTATTAATTTGATTTATTATCCACCTTGCAATATTTTTGATTCTGTAGTCATAAAGTTTAATTATCTGATTTAAATACTTATTTATATTCATACTTTCGATATCCGACTTGTATCCATTCTTGTTTAAAATAAATATAAATATAAACCTTTGCATCCGACTAACAACAACTGTATCCGTATCTATATTCGTTAAATAAAACAAATCTATATCCAATCTATATTCAATCTATATCCAATCCGATTCCAATCTTATAAATTACTCTACACATGTATAGTTTATATGGCCATTGTTTCCATAATCCGTGCATGTCTTCCATCACCAGGGTTGCTTCCACGCTCTGGAAAACGCCTCGATAGGAATCAATGGGAACCAAGAGGGCCTCAAGACCAAGCAAAGCGTATCCAAGACCATTAAGGGTACTCCTTTCATTTCTTATTTTCTTTGATGTAAACACTTCATTTAAGTTGGAAGAGGCAAAAGTACCACAAGAAGCTCCATTTTTTGTGAGTTTACATGGTGTTACTGCTGGAAAATGGTCGTACGTGTCGCATCTCGACTCCTTTCAAAGCCTTAGAAGAAACTTAATGCAGGCCCGCTGATTCTTCTGTTGCGCCCTCCTTAGCTGCTAATTTCGTAGTGGTTTTGACTCAAGGACAATTAAAAGTAAGATAAAAATTTAAGGATGGTAATTTATGGCTTGATCTATCGATTAGATCGGCAAAGGATTTGCTTTAAATAGATTCAGATTTGATATAAATGAATTTAGATCATAAATAGATCAACAAACTTGTTTATTAAATAGGTGGGATTCGGATTTAGATCTTTAATTCATTTAATTAACCTATTTAATAATTAAGTAGGACTGTGATCCGGACTATTTAATTTGTTTAAGATTTGTTTAATCCGTTTAAACTTTGCTTAACCTCTTTTTGTCCTTTTTAATTGGATGTGTCAAACCTATTTAATCCTGCGTAAATTCATTTAATCTATTAAAAACCCACTTAATATATTTAATTTGGAACCTATCTAATAAACAATTTATGTAGGTTGGATTGAGCTTGGGCTACGAGTTTAATAAATATGTCAGGTTTAAATTTAAATTTTTGGTTTTTTTAATAAAGTGGTTAAGGTTGGGTTGAGAAATTTTTAATCTAACTTGCATCCAACTTGATCCATTTTCGACCAGACCTAACCCGACTGCCATCCCATCATAGGATGGGTCAGGCAAATCTACCATTGGATCATCATGTGCTTATTTTGAGATCTATGCCGGCAATTGAATGATGGACTTCGGAGTACTTTGATATTTGTGCAGTGGATGATCTAATGGTGGATTCATTTAAAATCCCACTTGTTACATTGCATTAGACGTGCCCCGCACGACATGTCTTCTCCTTCCACGTCTCTCTTGCTTCCTCCTGCGTGCTTCCTACATTGTCTTTTCTGACCTCCTTCCCTTATAACTCAAATCACCTCCCCCACTTGTGATCGTTCTCTTTCTTGAGTCTCGCTGCGATTCAATCTTCAGTCTCCTTCACATTTTATTCCAGTTCCCGTTTGCCTTATATTTTGTGTCTATTTGTAATATATTTTTTTCTTGGGTCATGTGAAATCCAAGTTTGTGATTCTAGAACTAGTCTTTTATGTGCATAATAAGCAAAAAGTTAAAAAGGAGAATTGATGTGCATGAGGATTTGATTCATATAATGGTGAGAATGATATGGGAGATAGATGACAAATAACTAGATAGAGATTAGTTAAAACATATCTTCAATTAATTTAGAATTTCTCTTGGTTCTTGGCAACGTGTAGGATTCGAAGTACCGAGTCTAAAATAAATAAATTGATGTTTGTTTTTTTAGGGTATCATATTTGAGCCTTAAAATCAACAAGATGAATCCCATACAGCTTTTAAAGCTTTGAGTTTTAGAATCATTATTATTTTTAGAAATATATATGAGATCACAAGAAAAACATGAGAAAGTTTTAGAATATCAGGATCCATTAAGGGCAATTCTAATTTATCATATTTTTTATAAATTAAAAATATTTAGTGAAAGAAAGCAATCAATATATTTTAATTAAATTTTTATTTATATTAATTTTTTGATAATTAAAATTATGATTAAGATTATAACCATACTTTGATTGATAATGATTCCTCCTTGCATGATTTTTTTCTAGTTTCCACTAGTGTCTACACGCAAAATGTTTCGAATAGATTCTAAGGAATTACACTCTTCAATCACAACCATTAGTCTAATTTTTCTTAAAGAGCGTTATTTCTTTTTTATATTTAGATAATTGAAAAATAAACCTACACGATGCGGACAGTCCTATATCTCTAGCATAGAGTAAAAAAAAAAAAAAAAATCATGCAAGGGGCTTTTATATGGATACATCACTCTTTCTTATGTCTTGATCATAATTCTTTAAATTTCCATCTCTCCCTCTCTCTCTCGGTGTTTTTTTTATATATTTTATATTTTATGATACAACAATGCCTCACACACGATGGATGTAGGTGCAACCAACAAGATTAAAAAAAAGAGAATGCGCAAAGAGGAAGAAACAGATACGTGAATAAAACCACGAAAGTGATGAGCCATATAAGGAAGCAACCCAATCAGCTATACTATGTGCTTCTTGTAGACACGTATGGTTCGGAAGAAGTCACACTTTTTTAAAAATCTACATATATCATAGAGTAATGGCACCCTGCTGGTAGCGCAGTACTGACTCTAAAACTATTCGATCACCGTAGCTGAATCTTCCTCGAACAGAATGCGATCTGCATCATGTGAATAGAGTAAACATGGATGGTGGATTTAACAAGGCATTAGGCGTGTCCATGAAGCATCTCCCAGCTTCTTACACGTGTCATTCCCTGGTTCATCTTTTCGCTGTTGCGTGTACTGTCAACCAGCCCATCCGCACTCCTTCTGCCACGTCGGATCGAGATCTGCTTTCGAGGACTAGGAGACCCTTATCCACAAACATATTTATTCGGAGCCACGACGAAAAGATCTCAACCTTCCAATTTATATCGGCTCGCATAGTAAACACAAATCTAAACGCTATATAAGACTGACACCCAATCCGCCCCCAAAATCATTAAATCCAATCCGACTTGTTCCCTCGGATCACTTCGGAGAGAGCTCCAAAACATGGCGCTAATGGCGTCAATAATTCGCCGAAACATCTCCCAAAAACCTCCGTTTTGGAACCTTAACCCTCGAATTTGGCCGTCGAGGCTCATCTTCTCGTCGCCAGAGGGGAGGGGGGAGAAGAGCGCGGTGGCGATCGAGAAGATTCTGGTGGCGAACCGGGGGGAGATCGCCTGCCGGATCATGAGGACCGCGAAGAGGCTCGGGATCCGGACCGTCGCCGTATACAGCGACGCCGACCGGGACGCCCTCCACGTGAAGTCCGCCGACGAGGCAGTTAGGATCGGCCCGCCGCCCGCCCGGGCCAGCTACCTCAACGCTTCCGCCATCGTCGAGGCCGCCCTTCGAACCAGCGCCCAGGTCGGGGCCGGCGGGTTTCCGCTCTCTTTCTTTTTCACTGTTTACTCTTTCTGTCTCTATTTTTGCGGAACTTGATGCTAGTTGAGATCCTTTTCTTTTCAATTTTGTATTTTGATACTCGGAGGGTCTTTAATGTTGTAACTTTGGGATCTTTTTGAATAATGCGACCTTTTGGTATATCTAATAATTTAATCATAGTCATGATCGTACTATTTGTCTATACATCATTTGCTTTGCTCATTCTTTTTGTTTTACTCCAACTGTATATAGCTTACTCATTCTTATAGCTTAGTATTTGGGAGAGAAGCAATTTTACATATGGTGGATCGTGTTCTGCTTCACAAAATGAAAATTGGAATTATTAAATTAGTACATGATTGTTTGATAAGTGAGTTGATATTGGCAAACATGGTTGGATATTTTAAATTTTTATTAAAAACGTCATGCTATACGAAAACTTTTATGTAAATTTTTAATAAAAATATGAGCTTTTCCTACTCAAAGGTAATACAGTGACATTTTTGTGTTCCCAGCATGCAGTTCAGTTCAGGTAACAAAGTTGGTGTTGAACATTAAGGTATTTCTGACAAACTACTGCAGCACCAATTTCAGTTCAAACATTGATTTTGGTGTTTAGAAGTCAAATACAATTCAATTTTTTTTACATTTTTAATTCTGTATATGATATTATCAGAACTCTAAATTATCTCAATAATTAAGTTTATTTAATCCTTGATGAGATTGGCTAAGAAATTCATGAGGCATAGCTTTTTCTGTTGTGGTTATGATTCATATAATTGTTTTATAATATTCTATATAAGTGGTTTGTCCTTAAAATTAGTGGGAATGAAGTAACCAAGTTTTTTCTTTTTAGTTGAAATAGGCGCTCATATCCAATTTGTTATCTTGATATGTTGAAAACAAAGATTTACACACTTTCAATGATAAGCTTTTCTGTTTTATTGGCGTGTCTTTACATTTGGTATTAGAGCCAGCCTGATGACTTTAGTTTAGGTTTAGAAAGGATCGAAATAGGAGTACTGGGAAAAAAACTTTTAAGGGAAAGATAAAGCACCTTTGGAAGGTGATACCTGATGGAATTAGAGTTAGTGTCGCCATGAGGCAACATCACCTAATGTGACTGGATTTTGAATTGCTACATGGAAAGGCTACCTAAACAAGAGTTAGAGCCATAACAAAGTGGACTGCCATGGTCTATGGAATATGGAGTAGACACTGGATGTTACTGGTATTTGAGCATGGGAACAGTATATGACCATTTCATGATGTCAGTAGCTTGACTGCAAGGGATATAACATTTTTAGAATTGCTCACATCATTATGTCACTTGAGTTGGTATTGGTACTCTGATGACCCTGTCAGCCCTAGCTGATGTGATGCCTGATATTGGTTTTTGAACCTTGCTTTAGAAAAAGTAAACAATGTACCTAACAGTTCATCGTTCCCTACTTACAAAAAAAATGATAATCTCATTTTTATGGTACTGAAATTATTTCATAATGGTTTTCACTTGGCTGGCTCACGAAATCCAGTTCACAGCTCGTATATTGTCCAGTATAAGCATCATACCTTCTACTTGTCATGACAGATACAGTGCACAGTATTGTGGAATTCTTAAGCAGTCAATTTTCATGCTTCATGCACTTGATTCATGTCCTTTTAATGTACTGGCTGAGGTTATAACATTAAATAAATTGAAATTATTTAAAGATTTCCATGCTCTGGTTTCAAGAATGATGTATCCATGGTCTACAGTCGCAATTGGGAATAATTTGTTTAGAAAAGAACAACTCAGAATCTTAAAAATTGAGAAAGATTGATAAAAGTTTCTGAAGAATTGGGAAATGAAAAAAAGAAATCAGAGAAGAACATGCAAGCTAAATGGTATATTTACCCACTAGTAGATGCAAGAATAAGCATGAGAGAAGCAAAGAGCAGCAGATGATATCCATGGCCGCAATTCTAGTAATGGATAACATCTTTAATTGACATTATAAAAAGCAAATGAGAATAACTTGCGAACTATGTTTATCATTAAACAGTCCATGAAAAATTAAGTTACTTGGTAACAATTTGGAGAACCATTTGGCAATGCATTAGCAAGTTATTTGAGAATTTTTTTTCCACAATTCAAAAAAATCAATTTATTATAAATTTGATTTGCAAACAAAAATATTACATCTGGATTTAAGACTTAAAAATTGTCAGTGTTGCTTCACTGCAAATTACTTGATGCGTTTCATGCCTTAGATCAACTTTCTTAATTCTTAGGATGCTTTTATTATTTTGTAGGCTGTCCACCCAGGCTATGGTTTTCTCTCAGAGAGTGCTGACTTTGCCCAACTTTGTGAAGCTGAAGGGCTTACATTTATTGGGCCTCCAGCATCTGCTATCCGAGACATGGGGGACAAGAGGTAGTCCCAGGCTCTGTCTTTTTCTCATTTTCTCCTTTTACATGGTATTGCTGTCCTTTATTGTACTCCAGGATGTCATTTATATTCTGACAAAACATCTCTACTAGTGCATCAAAGAGGATCATGGGTGCAGCAGGTGTACCACTTGTTCCTGGCTACCATGGCAATGAACAAGACATTGACTTCTTAAAATTAGAAGCTGAAAAGATTGGATATCCCATTTTGATAAAGCCTACACATGGTGGTGGGGGGAAGGTATGCTCTTCAACAAACTTTCATATGTGAGTATCTATACATTGCATGTGATGTTAAAATTATATGTTGTGTGGTTTTTTATGTTTCTATTACCTGTTAATTTCATCTTGATGAAGAATGCTAAGATCTCAATATCGTGTTCCGGGTGTAAATTAAAACTTTAAATGACTAAAATCTTTTAATTTTTTCAGAACTATAGATTTCTTTGTCTTGCACCTAGGTTATCTACATTGCACAAGCTTAGAGAGCTATTATTGATGGATTGCAATCAAATGTTTAGCAAATACTTTCTTTTCTAAAGTTTACACCTTGTGTAGATGTCCGGACATGATTAAATATTAAATTCATCTTTCATACTCATCTGGTAATCTGTGAGATGTTGCTGAAGCACATGGTGGTGTAGTTGTTATTCTCAACTTATTGAAAAAAAAAACCCCCATTCTTGTCGCATTGCTAATATAATGCAGAAGGGGAATGAGTAATGCCTCAAAGGAGTCCACTGAAAAGCATGTCTACTAGAAACATATCTCATGGAAAACACCTTGTTGTCAAAGTCTCTTGGATTATTTTTCTGCTGATAATCTTCTTCTCCAGGGCATGAGAATAGTCCAAGGGCCAGATGAATTTGTTGAATCTCTTCTGGGAGCACAACGTGAAGCCACTGCTTCCTTTGGCATAAACACCATCTTAATAGAGAAATATATAACTAAGCCCAGGCATATAGAAGTCCAGGTACAAGCTTTCAAATCCTTTACCTTGCTTGGTACTTTATGCACGCTTAAAAGTTTTTCATCTATTCTAATGTATGTTTTGCATGTGTTGTATTCTTTATTTGTTTTTGAAGAGAAATATGTTCTGCATGGTACAATCTGGTTTTTTGTTCCTTCTGTGTCACATTATGCTTTACAATAAAGCATGTAATTAAATTTTATGTGTGCAGCCATTCTACTAGTGCATGAATGCTCAATCATCTGTCTTTGTTATGTAGTTCATCAATTAGGACCTTTCAATTTAAACAATTTATATTTCTATTTTGCAGGTCACAGAGGGCCCTCTAATCTACATATTATAGTTGTCATACATTTACCATCTTCTTTAAGCACAATGTTCTTTACACATACAAAGGTCCCACATATCCGTTTACTGAATTCACACAAGCTCTATTATAATTTTTGCATATGAGGCTTATACTGTACTTTCAGTATTGATTGATAACTGCATCCAATACAATTCTGATGCACTAATTTGTTTATTAGATCCAGTCAACCAATTGCCCATCAAGTTTCATTCTGTTACATTAAGTTTGTCTTCTGTCTCTTCCATCATAACAATGGCCCGCTCACATATATATTACCTCCAGACCTTCAGTATTTTCTCACACATCTTCAATACTTTATATTCAACCTGGATAAACATGTATTTTTTATCCTTATTGAAATGCTTTTGTATATTAACTAAGTTGATTTAAGAAGTATTTGTATTCTTCATCATCTCTATAAAAGTGTCCATTAATTGTCTCACAAGAAGTTTTGTCGAGTATTTTTCATAACAGCTGCATCAATTGTAGAAGGTGGCTGTAGCATATTAAAATCTCTTATGTACCTCTCCTACATGGTTCATAAGCATACTTTTATAGTTTAAAGAAAAAGAAAGATAACTTTCATTTTACTGTACGAAGGGCTCTTTGATTTGAAAAGTAACGAGGAGATATGAACCCAGACAAAAACAAGCAACACTACAATAAGGTTTGATTTTAACATCATCTTAGATATTGCTACCACTTACTGCCATCAACCATTGTATAACAAAGGGCTGCATAGAAAGTGGGACTTAGTGGACAACATTGTCTTGTAAACATACTGCCAAATTTATAGAAATCCTTGACAACTCTTCCAAGAGAGGGAAATCTGTAGCTACATAATAATAATTTTTGCATGCTTGTATTTCAAGCATATTAAAGTATCTTAATGTTTTTTATTTATTGTTACTATCATTGCATTCTGGATAATGATCTACTGATTTTGACAGTCTGACTGAAATCTGATCTGGAAAGAAAACTAACCTTGACATATAATTTCTACATACTTTCTCAAAATACTTTTGTACTTGCGGGTTACGAATTAATTGGTGCTCATCTTGTTTATAATATTTATAGAAGTAACATCCCATCATCTTGGTCCTATTAGCTTCTTCCTTTTGAATTATGGAAGAAAACTAGTTCAAACATCTATCATGTGCATTACAGCTACGAATCAAACTTCTTTACCCTTCTTATAACTGGTCTGTGCTATATAATTGACAGCTTATGATGAATGAGTTTGCCAGCTGAGTTGCTTTCATGTTTAGTTGACAGCTTGTTTGTGGGTTTCTGAATGGTGCAGGTTTTTGGAGACAAACATGGGAATGTCATACATCTAAATGAGAGAGATTGCAGTGTGCAAAGAAGGCACCAGAAGATAATTGAGGAAGCTCCTGCAGTAAAGCTCGCATGTCCTGTCACTGCTTTAAATTATTGTTTTAAGGAATAACGTAGTTCTGATAGCTCCATATGTGCAGCCCAATGTTACTAATGAATTCCGCTTCCGCTTGGGTGAAGCTGCTGTCTCTGCTGCCAAGGTGACGTGCTTCTAAATTCTGCTCAATAAATGCAATTTTGCTAAGTTCTGTGTTTGGATTGAGACAACCAAATAGTGCACGCCTTACTTAAAAATTTTTATAATGTGTTTACTTCTTTTCATTTAAATCTTGATTCATGCTTATAGTATCAGGAACAATTCCTGTCTTTTCAAGATATGCTAAAAGGGATCATCTTATGCAATCTGTGCTGTTAAAATTACACTGTTGCATATCAATTCTCATGCTTTTGTGTGCTCGTACAAAGGATTTTCATCAGCTTAAAATGATTGCCCTCTTTTCCAAGTTGCAAAACCTTTTCTTATTATTTTTTTTTTTCTAACATTTGTCATCAGCTGAAGATAGATATTATGTCAGTACAAAAAAAGAAAAACTTTCTTGGGAAGAATTCATGGTTCTATGCTACTTTAGGAGAGGATGGGACAAGGATGTTGTGTTACGTATTACATCATTCCTTCTTGATATCCATTTTCTTCCCCCTCTCCTCCCCCCTTCCCCTTTTTCTGATTGAATTTTTGGCATCCATTATCATCTCGCGTTCTGCAGTTGAATGGTTATTTTCTATTCTTCCTTTTTCATGTCTGCTGATATTAATGTCTGATTTTTGAGGAAATTGATTTTATAGACACTGGCGTCAAAGTGTACAAGAGGCCCATCCCGTATTTACTATTTAAGAAACTCCACTATTTGTAAGATTTTCTGTACCTTCCTTAGATGTTGCTTGGAAGTTCAGCATGTGTTGTCTTGGAAGTTGGTAAAGATACAGAAGATAATACAAGAGTGTTATGACTATCTGCTACTTCATTAAGAAATATAGTGTCACACAACCAGCATTTGTTATCATTAAGGATTTTATCAGAATATGGCTCGTAATTGAACTGGTAGCAGAGCCATTGATATTCTGATTCACAGGATAATTACATAATATATCTAGAATTTGCTTTGAGTTTTCAAGCATGTAGCATGCACCAGATTTGATAAATAGTCCTAGAATTTCTTGTCTTCTTTTCTGATGCATATTTGCCTATTTGCTTGTATATTGTGACAATTAGTAATTTTTTCCACTAAATATGCCTTTTCAAATCTATTGATGTTCATGATGAATGTGCTGATATGTTGGTCAGACCAGACAGCTTTTTTTAGTGCTCTGATAAATGTCATTTTTGGAGGTATACAGAAAAATTATTTTGTAGTTTACAAATTTCTATCCCTAGTGATTGAGTGGTAAAATTCACAAATAGCTGTATTCTTACCTGTCTATTTTTTCTTTTTTTAAAAAAAGTATCTTTGTTTTGTTTATATTTAATTGTTTTTCATCAAGGTGTTTGGCCATATGTAGTTACTCTAATATATTTTCACTTGCTTCTATCACTTATCCCTTTTTGCCTCCTATCTGTTTCACGTCACAAGTTTTTACGAGTTTTTACTTTTTCAGACTGTGGTTTTGTTGAATTGATTTCTGATTTTAAAATTAATTATATGAGAAGGCAGTTGGTTATCATAATGCTGGAACGGTGGAATTTATAATGGATACGCTCTCGGGCAAATTTTATTTCATGGAGATGAATACACGTCTTCAGGTACTTTGATTAACTTTATTATCATGAATTCTCAAATGTGTGATGTGTCATTGAATAGGTGGTTGGTGTAACTGCACTGTAACAGGCAGTCATAGTAATTGATCTAGCACCTTCTCTCAAGAAGCTTCTGTATATTTGAATTTCAAAGTGAGTATTATGGTACAATAACAGCTCTTATGACATTATATATGAACTTCGAAGGTTGAGCACCCTGTGACTGAGATGGTTGTTGGTCAAGATCTTGTGGAGTGGCAGATTCATGTTGCAAATGGAGAACCTCTACCACTGACTCAGGAACAAGTGCTCTTAAATGGTATATTGTTTTTTTGGTACATCTTAAATGGTATATTGTTAAACAATAATGCTGCTGCAGATTTAGGGTTGATAGTTTTGCTTTTAGTATATGTCTATGTAATTGAAGATCTGCTATTCTGATCTCTAAATGTTCTTCATTTTGTGTGATGCTATATGTCTAACATTGTAAATCATAAATTTCTTTTTCAAATATATATAGGCTGGATCAATCTTTTTAGGAATCTTTCTCCGGTGAATCATATATTTGAATTGCAGGTGATGTTTACCACGGTTCCATCTATTGAAAAATCTAAAAGCTCTTAGCAAAAAGGCAGCAAGCGTGGGTACCGAACACACTTGAAATATTGACATGCTGTTTGTAACATTTTCAAAAAAAAGAAAAAAATGAAAATATTGATAAGATATTAATGCTGATGGTAGATTTACCTGCTACAATCCTAATAATATTTTTTTCCTCTCCAGATGATGATCAATTAATTTTCCCTAGGGGAATAATGCCTTATGATGAATTTGTATATTATAAGCATAAGTTCAGGAATCAAATAAATGAGTTGCCTGACATATAAAATTATGGTGCTTGAAATATATAATTAATGTTTAATACTCTTTAATTATTGACCTTTCAGCTGTTCAAGAAGATCTGATTTGATTTACTACACTCAGCATAACTTTTCCCCTTCCATTTCTGTACGAATTCAGCTTCATGGTTTTGGTTCATCTTTATCATGTTTCCCTGCTAAAATGATCTTTTTCTTCCCCATTGATAGTGTCTATCTGGTTATGATATTAATTAAGAAGAGTATAGGAAGGGATCAAATAGAGAACACGTGTATCTGTAGCTATCAGATTGGGTTGGCCTTGCGAAATTAGTTTCTACTTCCATTCTCATGAAATTTAGAATCTCTGATTTGAGATTTTTATTATTTAAGCATCTTGTTTTCTCAGGGATTATGGATATAATTTTTTCTCTTATTTATTTATTTTTTAGATTAGCATCTTGTACCTGTCTTGTTTCATTTTATTATTTGCCCAACTGTGTACGAAAAGTACAGCTAACAACAATCAAGACACAGTGCTATGTACAACTTTTATACTTCGTATGCATCCTTTGTCCCTTCGATTGGACATGAAATTGTGGTGGCCCTCTCCTAATAGACATAACACTCCTCTGTTCCTCTGACATATAGTTATTGATACCAAGCTTTATTTGACTTTAAGAAAAGAAAAGGATAAAATCTTGCTCATGGGAAACTCTATTGTGTTAAATATTTGAAGGAGATAATGAAAAGGGTAGCCAGTTATAGTTTGGAACTCCCAAAATAGTCACGCCTAATGCCCTAGAGCAGTTGGTTGGTCACAGTGCAAGTCCCTCCAATGAGCAAGAAATGCTACTCAGGTCCCAAAACTTTGCCTACCCTGCCGAACTGCTTCCCTCTAGACAGAAATACATGTTCTCATGAAAAGCTGCAACACCACAACTGGGGCCTTGGGAGGAAATGCATTTGTGTAGGTCCAGCACTTAGTTGCACCTGTATAGTGAGTTTCTGATGATGTCATAAATATCATCCCATTTGTTATTCTCATGACTTTACTGGGCACATAATGGGTGCTGAGAGTCCTTTCTGATTGTCTCTGTACCCTTCGGTGATCTGGTGCTTGTGTGGTTTCCTATTTGGAGTTTATGATATCAGATCCCCGCACAACTATTGTTTTGCAATGTTGGAGAATATTGCATGATGTCGTATCTATTTTCAAGTTTATGACATAGTTGTTGAGTGATAATTCAAATTCTTCTGTGATGTTCTCTTTATTTTGATGTCAGGACATGCCTTTGAAGCTCGAATATATGCTGAAAATGTTTCAAGAGGATTTCTTCCTGCAACTGGAACCCTACATCATTACCGGCCAGTCCCTGTTTCACCATCAGGTAATGTGCATGAACAAGGTAGTAAACATATTTAATAGCTTATACTTTCTAAAACTGCTTACTATCGAAAGTTTATGGCCAACCAGTGCGTGTTGAAACGGGGGTAGAAGAAGGAGACGCTGTCAGCATGCATTATGATCCCATGATAGCTAAGCTTGTAGTATGGGGAGAAAATCGCAATGCAGCATTAGTTAAACTAAAGAACTGCTTGTTAAAATTTCAGGTGCATCTATCATTTTAACTCATGGTTATGCTATTCATAGGTAATCTATTTTTAATGTTTCTGCAAGCTTCATCTCAGCTCCAGCAAGGTGCAGCCCATGGGCTGTGTTGCATTTACTTAGATGAGGGTCTTGGATTCTGATGCTTGTTTACTGTTTTGATTAAGCTTGACGAGAAGTATGTCTTAAGTGCATTCAGTGATTATCTTTCCAATTCTAAGATATTTTCTAAATAGAAAATAAAATTATAAAATGTGTTTTCAGCTGCTGACCCTCATAAATATGAGACACATGGCTTTTTTAACGTAAGACATGATGCCTATTATATCATGATTTAAAAATAATTTTTATATTTCTATATGTATATCCATAGGAATATAATCATATTTAAAAATAGAAGTATAATCATCACTAACTTCTGCTGCCTTTTGTTTTGAACCTGAGGTTGGACTCAGCGAGTTTGGCAGATGCCCCTCTGTCTTGTTGAGTTTCTCTTCAGAGCACAGTAAGAAAAATAAAATAAGTTTTATAGCTGGAGTCTTACATATGTTGACTCAGATAACAAAGAATACATAGTGGATTTACTTGCCAAGGTGTACCTTTCTCATTGTTTGTCTTACTTAGGTCTTTTCTTTATACAAATACCACCACTGCTCTCTTTGCAGGTTGCGGGCTTGCCGACTAATATCTCTTTCCTCCAGAGTCTTGCAAATCATTGGGCCTTTGAGAAGGGCTTAGTCGAAACACATTTCATTGAACATTTTAAAAATGATCTTTTCATTGACACGGCTGATGAGGTAGCTGCCGAAGCATATGCTGCTGCTAAGCTTGGTGCAAGCTTGGTTGCTGCATGTATTTGTGAGAAGGAGCATGTTACTTCGAAAGAAACTCTCCTTGGTATGTTTATCGTCTCTGTGCTTCTGCATGCTGGCAATGCCAGGTGTTCTGTATGATAGGTTACTGTTTTCTGATTAATCAGCATATACAGATGGTAACAGGTTACTTTCACTTTGGTATATTCAACCACCTTTCCGAATGCATCACTCTGCCAAGCGGAAAATGGAATTAGAGTGGGATAGAGAACTTAATGGTAGCTGCCAGGAGCTTTTGAAAATTGTTATTACCTATCAGTCTGATGGAAGCTATTTCATTGAGGTAATGCGTATCCATGTCACTGCTAGTAGTTATTAAAACAATACATGATGGGTCATTTTCACTTAAACTTGCGATTACCTCTGTATTGGATGGATGCTTTTTTGATTCAGGAACTGAATGGGTAAATTTGGAGATGTTTTCTTAAATATATATATTTTTGAAAAATGTGTACAACTTGTTTTTCATGTGGGCAGATAGATAATATCATCTGACAAATGCATTATATATCTCTAAGCAGATATGTCACTGTGTTAGCATGAACTGCGCATTTTTCATATTATGCCACCCAAGTTTTGCTTTACTGGTGCATTTTGCCTCATCTTGGGCATACTCTACTATACTAATACCAAACTGAGACTCAATATGGGGACTTACCAAGTCTTAGTACACCGAACCGACCCTTATACCGGATGTAATGACACTGTACTAGCATGGTGCTGGTACGGGGTTTTGCCACCAATACCTACTTTAATTTATTTTAAAGACATGACAGTATTCTAAAAATGGCTATGGCAGTGCTTGCCATTTTCATAAAATCATGTAGCCATATACATGCTTATAACTTTAACTTTTCTATGGTTTTATTTATCAAAAACTTTTCTATGGTTTTTTATGCTTTACTGCCAACCATTCTAACTCATTTAGATTCAGATTGATTTGATCTCATTTCTGCTATGTTATATTCAAAGCTTCATAGACCTCTGCAGGTCCACGATGAGGCTTGCAGCAGTACTGGTGCCTCCTGAAGAAACGATACCTAGAAATTCATTTAATGTTGATAATTTGATTTCCTCTAACTTATCTGTTATTCTTCTTCTTCAACTTATATGTTATTCTTCAGCAAGCCAGTCAATATAGGATTGTTAATCAGAAGTTGATTGCAGCAGTGTGAACACAAACATCTTGCTGATTCTCATGCGATGCCTATTACATGCTTCCCTTTTATTTTATTTTATATTATTCTGTACCTTGATTGTAGACGTAACATTCATTTCAATTAGGTAATGGACTGTAGCCTAGGCAGATAGACAATGAAGGAAACCAGGTCTCTTGGATGCTACTCTGGCTACAGAGTGTAGGTCAATATGTTCTCTGTCACTAGCCATGTAGAGTTTACATAATTATGTCATTAGGCACTGTGATGGCTAGGTTTGTTTTTGAATCATTTCTTGCCAATGATAATTCTAAACCATTTAGTGTTTTGTTGCTCTAAGTACAACTATAACTGTCAAGCCTTCCTGGAGTCAGGTTTGCGGTTTCTCATTCACCAATTATTCCTGTTGAGTGTTGGCTCTGGTGATACTGCAAACATTCATGCCCTTAATCACGACTTGTATCCATATTTGCTGTGATCTTCCCCTACTCTTACTAAATCCTTAAACAAAGATTAAAATTTCTCTCCTTATTGAGGCTTTTTCAGATCTTCATTCATTACCATCTCAATCAGTTCTTCATTACTTCCATAATTTGTGGAACTCCTATAGTTCATCTAATTAACTCACTCATTACGTTAGTAAACCAGTCACTGTCTTGGTAATTTATGTGCCTACAAATTTAGATGCCATAACGCATCTAATGTTACCTTCAGTTTTTATGAAGTCTTGTTATTTACTTGTGGCTTTAGATCTTAATGTACTAGTTTTTTATTTGACTAGATCGAAGATGGTGATTCCCCTGGTTGGGAGGTTAAAGTCAAGCATGTAGGAAATCATGATTTCAGAGTTGATGCTGATCAACTGCACAGCTATGTTACTTTAACACTTTATTGCAAGGTCAGTTTCTTTCCTCTTGTTCACTTTACAGTTGTAACGACTGATGAGCTCTAGTAGTAGTGCTAGAAAGCCAGCAACTGTCACTTTACTTCCTTGAGAAAACAATTTTTAGACGTTAAGCTCTTCCCTTCTGTTAATTGGCGTCTTCATGTCTAATGTCTTCAGGATACTAGCAAGCACATACATATTTGGCATGGCAAGCATCATCATCATTATAGACAAAATGTCAGGCATGAACAATCTACTGATGATGGCTCTCAGCATCAACCCAGTCGTCAGGTGGCATCTCACCCTAAAGGGAGCGTTGTAGCACCTATGGCTGGTTTGGTTGTTAAGGTTTTGATTGAGAATGGTGCATTAGTGGAGGAAGGGCAGCCTATTTTGGTTCTAGAAGCGATGAAAATGGAGGTTAATATGAGCATGCCTTTTAGTCATTTTCACTGATTGTCTTTCATTGGTCAATCATATTTCAATGTTTTTCTATCACCTTGTTTTTTCAGCATGTTGTCAAGTCACCCCGTGCTGGGTATGTGGATGGGCTTCAAGTTGCTGCCGGTCAACAGGTTTTTGACACCACCGTTTTATTCAGTGTCAAGGTATAATACTCCCGCTACTCCCATTTTACTGTTGCATGCTTCATGTAATACTGCATTTATTATATCTATTGACATGGTGAAAGTTATATCCGGGACCTGCATCACATTATGCTGAGTAGTCTGCTTCTTTATTTGCAGTTCTCTGTAATTTTATCTCCCAACGTGGTAGAAGAGGTAAAACTGAAAATACCAAAAATGATAGTTACTCTCATGGGTAAGGATTTTTTTAGGAATGCACCTTGGGCAAGTCGGGTTTTAGACCAATCCAAGCCTAGTATAATTAGTCAAACGATAACCTTAAAGACTAACTTGGTTAGAAAAACAAGCTTCTTAACCCAAAATAGCCTAATCATGCAATGCCTTATACACAAACTCAATTTAAGTTTAGAAGGCCATTGAAGCTGGAGTCTTGGGTGAGTGAAAATGTACTTTTATGGACTGGCATTTGTATTTAGAGTGGCTTTGGAAGCAGCTGTTTTTGTCTTGAGTGCAGTTGAAATGACTGGTTAATGCTCATGGGTTATGATGAAGAAAGTAGAGGCCAGGAATGGTGAAAATGGGAGGTGTTGGTCATCAGATAATCATTAACTAGAGGGCAACTTTTGTATATGCTTCCATTACCGTCTGCACCTCCATGACTGCTTTTAAAAAAATCATTTACCTGAGAGGCCCATGTCCGGTTTATTTAAAATGCAGTGTACGCATAAAAAAGGAGGGGTGGGTGTTGGGGGGGGGGGGGGTATGCTTACAGTTGAACCAAGGGCCAAGAAATAATCCTCACCCACCCCCCAACGCCCCAATCCTAGCGCGCGCGCGCGAGAGAGAGAGAGAGAGAGAGAGAGAGAGAGTCATCTTTTACTTTTTTTAACACAATTATTTTACAAGACCATATATGATAATACAAATAAACTAACTTTAGAGAGAGAGAGAGAGAGAGAGAGAGAGAGAGAGAATCATCTTTTAGTTTTTTTGATGCAATAATTTTATAAGATGTTATATTATAATACGAATAAACTAGCTTCAAAGTTTAAAATGGTTATATGACTGCATAAATTAGTTATGAATTAAAGTTTTAACCAACATGAACTATAACCTGTCATTTCTCCAATATAAAATCACAATAAAGTAGAAAATTTGTGGAATCATTATTATGGACAATAATTATACAATATTTTAAGGTACCATTTATGGACAATAATTATACAATATTCACATGCTTAATAAATTTAGGCTACCATATATTGCATAATTGCTTTGCAATATAACCTGAAGAAATTTCTAATAGGTCAAATGACATGAACAAATAATCATTACTCAATTAAATTACTAAGCTATGTTAGTTAAATAGGGTATCATAGCCTCTTCCTACAAGAAAACCATAAATGTTGTGGCTGTTGCTGTTTACTCCTGAAAACACAAATATATGATCAGAGCATTACTGTGTTTACCATCACTGCCTTCACAACCACTACCATCTCATTGTCTTTAGTGTCATAATCTACACTGTCATTATCATGTAGATCCTTGTCCTTGTCATGTAGACCCTTGTTATCAGGAATATCATCTAACTATTCCAATCTGCTGCTACATTTATTCTGCACCTCATCATTGCTATTGAATCAATGGTACTGAGTGGCTCCATATTACCAGTTTATTGACTGAATGTTACTAGCCCCTCATTTTCGACATTATTCGACTCTTTATCATCCCTTTTTGAGGAAGGTTGTTCTCTTGCCCTCAAAAGGTGATTTTATCCTTCTGAAAATTTGTTCAGAATGATTCATGCATGGATGGGCGCACCAAAATGTGGGCTCCTCTCCATTCTCCTCAACTCTAAAACCTATCTATTAAGGAAGTGGCTCTAAACATTCTGTGCTGGTAGAATTGAAATTTCTACATAACCTAATATATGGATATGTGCACTTGCACCATGGATCCTATTTGAACCTTCTATGAAATGAAGATGAGATTTCAATGTACACAGTATAATGAAAGAATCTGTTCTTATAATTACTTACAGTAAGTCTGTATTTTAGTGATTCGTATTCTTGTGGTTCTGCATGTTCTCTATCACCTGTTGTCTGTTTCTCTTGTTCACGCATTGCAAGATTTACAATATGTTGTTGTCCAGGATAAGTAGCATGCTTAGCAGTGGCATGAAGACGTAGAAGAAGATACCGGAAGCAGTTATGCAAACAGGCTTAATGTATTGCAGCATTTATTGAACAAAATTATACTTGCTTCTCAGAGGAGAATATGGCAATAACAGTTCTGCAGAGAACCATGTATTGCAGATGAACAAATTTCAGGGTATATTCTCCATTGTCACGTCGATCTTTTTAATAATGTATACTGAAAGAAACATTACTAGCATTTGAAATAAACAATGCAGCATTTGCATTTTTTTATATTTTTTATTTTTATTTTATGATGATTCCTTTGAAGCAGAGAAAAGCACCTTCTGCGGAAGTCACCACCAGCCTCAGCATGTTTGGTCCAAATGCCATGCTCAGTTCTGAAACTTTTTGTCTCTTTGATTTTAGGAATTTAACGCATAAAGTAGCTTGTGGCTGTGTTTGGTTTGTCATGGCGGAGCACTTGCTTGGGTGTTATCACCTCCTGGGCAAGGGGCACAGATTGATTTCAAGTACTTCGACCCCCAGAGCTCAAGTTTCATGAGCTTTGACTCGCCAGCCTGGGACTCGAGTCCAGGCAGCAGCTGAGGAATAACCCCTCCTGGTCTTTCTTGTCTGAAAATAAAATTAAGGCTTTTCTTAATATGACACCTTCTCAACAAACATTAGATCCTTGAAACAATATTTTTTTTCAAAAAAAAAAATATTTTTAAATGTTAGACATATCATGTATTTACAATTTATCCTAAAAAATCATGCATATAGGACTCATGAAACTCTTTCAATAAGTAACAAGGTGGATGAGTTTTCAACTGAATTTTATACTTATTTTCAATTAAAAAAGAAAAGATGGCACCCATCTTACTGTAAACCAGTTAATCTGAAAGAAGATTCCAAGAGAAAAACAAGGTTCTACTGTAATCAGCGAACAGCAGTTCAAAAGCTGGATGGACTATGCTTGCTCCCTGACTTGTTAAAAGTTCCATCCGGTAGCCACCACCTTCGTCTACCATGTCACCAACCTACAGAAGTGCCGAAGCATTCGTTCAGGGCCGGCTTGGTGATTGAGGCAGTTGCCTAAGGTTCCGGCTTTCAAATGCATTTATTATGGTGAGTTCCAAGGTAGACCCAATGAATTTGGAAGCATGCTATGTATCTTTATAGCTATAAATGTATTGATGCCTCTAAATGCATTTATGTTGGGACGTATTTTTTATCTAAAGAAATTTATTATTTCTTTTCTTATTTATGCATTAAGGCTTCCAAATACATTTATGTTGGAGCCTTTGAGTTTGCCTTATGCCCCCAAATATATTGAGCTACTCCTGTGTGCGTTGGTTAGGACTTGTTATATGGTTTTAGTTGAAACATACCCAACGGTGTACCTACAAAACTTTTCCACCATAATTCGTTTTATCATCACTAGAGTGGACTGATGGATGCAACGATATCCAAGGGCCATCCAAGTTGCATTAAGACAAGTCTCCAAGGCTCCAACAGAAGGATAGGAAAGCATGTTACAAAGAAACCAAGATTCCAACACAACCAATCCAGCATCAACACGCCCACCGGCAAGTAGCAAGGCGGCCATGATCAATAATAACATACCTGGTCAACAATCCAAGTAGAAAGACCGCTGCAATTGACAACAAAGCATTCAACACCCAAGTATAAATACGGTCGCAAGTATTTTTACTTGTGTTGTGGTTCAAATTTGGCTCGAGGGTGACCACGCCGGAGGAGTTGAAGGAGCCGCCGGTGGTTGGAAGAAGAAGACGGGAGCTACCTCTTGCGCGACGGCGGCGGACCTGCACTAAGCTTCACCGGTGTTTCCGGTGAGGACCCTCCGACGATCAAGTTAGAGTGGGGTAAATTTGATCCAGCCAAGAGTCCCTTAGAAGTTACTTGATCGGGCTATTTATAGTCCCGGTGGAGAGACCCAGGTGGCAGAGACACTGTCCGCCCTCATCATGAGGGGGCATGGCTGTGAGCTAAATGGCGCGTAGCTAAGGCTGGTTGGTGGCGTGTGGTGCTGTCCGTTCTCGAGAATGGTAAGGTGTTGACAGTCGCAGCAGGATATGGCTGGAGTAGTCATGGTGCCATCCTTTGACTGTTGAGGGTCGGCTGTGGAGGCGTGGCACGATAGTGTTATAACGTACGACCACGTAGGAGGGCGTAGGCACGCACGTGGATGCGGTTGTTGGCGAGGCCAAGGCTGTTGAGAGGTCGCGTTGTGTGTCTGGCGAGGTCGGCTAGATGGGTGCTGAGGGTTGCTCGGCTTTCCGGGTTCCGAGGTGTGCCGGTGGAGCGTCCTGAGCTCGAGGGTCGGGGCGTACTACTGAACTAAGTGCTCCGAGCTTGGTCGGGGCGGGTCGGCGAACACTGGAGACACCCCAAACTTGGTCGGAGGAGTCGGCAAATATCCGAAGTCGAGCTGATTCTGGGCCGAAGTGAGGATTCAACCGGTCAGCGTTGGCATTTATTGGGTCGAAACTGGACGGCCTTTTATCTATGGGCTGGACGATCCATTTTGCCCCCCATCCAACTTGTATTGTTGAAAAGGAAAAAAAAAACATGACATTTCACAATAATCAATAACAAACCTGTTAAACAAACTGATAGACGTCAGGATTTGCGCCCACCTCCATTTGTGCAGGTCTACCATAGAAGGCATCCGATTTCTTATTCGGACGGAATTAGGTCTTAATTGCCTTAATTCGGAATTAGTCCATTAGTTGTATTTTATTTGGTTTTCCTTCTCAAATAGGCTACCTCCACTTGTGCACGTCTACCATAGGAGACGTTCGATTCCTTATTCGAACGGAATTAGGTCTTAATTGTCTTAATTGTGGATTAGTCAATTAGTTATTTTTTATTTAATTGTCTTTCTCAATTAGGCATATTGTCTTTCTATTATAATAAGAGTCCAAGTTAGATAGGAGTCTAATTGGCATAGCGTCGCCCGACCCCTATAAGAGTTGTAATCGTTTTCAATTGAGAGAAGGAATAACAATCCTGAAATTTTTCTACGTACTCTCTCCCACTCACGTCTCTCTTTTCCTCATGTGCTCTCTCTCTTTCTCCCTTTCTCATGCTCTTTTGTTCTCTTTCCACCCTCTTCTCCTAACAATCCACCAGTGAGATTTGTCTTGCAGATCTTATCAACTTGGTATCAGAGCTACAGTAGCCAATTTGCTGCAATAGTCCACTCACTATAGTAGCCGATTCGCTACAGTATCCGATTGGCATCTAGCATGGCTTCCACGTGCTCAGTTATAGATGAAGATCTCGTGTCGAGGGTAGAGGTCGAGCTCCACAACATCAACATTACCATATACCGACATGCAGATGCTTTCGAATCTACTAATGCCAACCTAGAGACCCTTTCCTCTAACATAACTCTCCTCTTGAAAAATGGGGAGAGTCTGCCTCCTCGATCTCTAGGGAGCCCGACTCGACGGATTCTGTTGGGTAACAGTGAAACAATTCAACCACGGCTCGCACGGGTGGATTTTTTGAAACTTACAGGTGAAGATCCGATGGGATTGATCTATAAGGCTGAGCATCTTCTGCTACCAAGGCACCTCAGATGCGGAGAAGGTACTGTTGGCTTCCTTCCATCTCCATTATAAGGCCCTACAATGGTTCCAGTGGTATGAGACCATGCATCCCCGAGTGAGTTGGCCAGAGTGCACACAAGCCCTCTGTGTTCATTTTGGGCTATCTGAATATGAAAACTTTGATAAGTCTCTCGCCAAACTACAACAAACAGGGTCGGTGCGAGATTATCAGAACCAGTTCGAACGGTTGGCTTCCAGGTTCAAGGCTGGCTAGAAGGGGCTCTTCTAGGGAGTTTTATAGGCGGCCTTCGGGAGGACATTCGTTTGGAGGTTAAGCTTTTCCGAACAAAGACGATGACACATGCATTGAGTTTGGCGCGACTACAGGAAGATAAGATCCTTCGCGCGAGACGCAACTCACCTCGTCAGGGTCTACTTCCTACATTAGTGCAGAATCCACCGTCGGCCCTGCTAGCGGCCAGACCGGCCCGGGAACATTGGGCCAGGCTGACTCCCACCCCCGGTGGCCTCGTCATAGGTTCCGACAGGTGTTTGCCTCAAGCACCTGACTTGGGAATAGATGCAAGCTCATAGGGAGAAAGGCTTGTGTTACAACTGTGATGAGAAGTTCTTACGAAAAAATGTCTACAAATCTCAGCAGTTGTTTTTGCTGATATCGGAGACAGAAGAGGAGGCGTTGGTATAGGAGGAGACGATTGCAGAGGGGGAGCAGGACCTACTCGACCACCCCAAGATCTCGATTCATGCCTTGTCGGGATGTACCTCACCTCAGACAATACGAGTAGTCGGAACGGTAGAGGGTCGACCGGTGTTGATTTTGATAAACAATGGTAGCACCCACAATTTTATCAATGATCGGTTGGCTCGGAAGCTTCATTGTAAGATTGCACCCGCAATGCCTTTCACGGTGAAGGTGGTTAATGGCAACTGCTTAGCATGCAAGGCGGTCTGCAAGGCTGCGGATGTTCAAATTTAAGGGTACTTGTTCTAGGTTGACATGTATCCCTTGGGTCTCCAAGGGTCGAACATCGTCCTTAGCATTCAGTGGCTTAGGAGTTTGGAACCGGTCCTTTATGATTGAGAGAAACTCACTATGCAGTTTGAGGTGCAGGGCATTCGATACCAATTGGAGGGCGACTCGAAGGCACCCGTGCTGTCGGGTAGCTTGCATTCGATCTAGCGACTCCTATGTTAAGGAGCCTATGCATACATTATGATAGCAGGCCATAGTGGACAAGGGAGCCTGAACGGTGAGGAGCATGATTCCCCCTAGACCCCTTGCTAAAGAAATTCAGCTACTTGTTCGAGGAGCCACATGGTCTACTGCCCTCTCGATCGCATGACCATGGGATCGAGATTGTTGCAAGAGTTGGACCAGCTAACGTGAGGCCACAACATTATCCGCATATTCAGAAAGTGAAAATCAAGCACATTGTTCGGGACATATTGGACGCTGGCATCATTAGACAAAGTACTAGTCCATATTCTTCTCTGGTCCTGCTCGTGAAAAAGAAGGATGGTTTGTGGTGGTTTTGTGTCAATTATCGGACCTTGAACGATATCACAGTCAAAGACTGATACCCGATACCAGTGATTGACGAGCTGCTGGATGAGCTTCATGGGGCAGTATTCTTCACTAAACTAGACTTAAAGTCTGGTTATCATTAGATTCGAGTTGCTCTAGAGGATGTGCCAAAGACAACTTTTCGCACCCATGACAGTCACTATGAGTTCTTGGTGATGTTGTTTGGTATCACCAATGCTCCAGTTACCTTCCAGGCCTTAATGAACAACATTTTTAGGTTTGTTCTGCACAAGTTTGTTCTCATTTTCTTTGATGATATTTTGGTCTACAGCAAGACATGGGAGGACCACTTGCGCCATCTTCGATACGTCTTCTAGACCTTGCAGGAGCATTGCCTCTTTGCAAATTGGAAGAAGTGCACTTTCGACTAGTAGAAGGTCGACTACCTTGGGCATCTCATATCCGCTCAAGGGGTAACAGCTGATCCAGAAAAAAATCTGGAGCATGGTGGACTGGCCGAGACCGCAAAATATACGGGCTTTACGGGGTTTCTTTGGGGTGACTAGCTACTACTGAAAATTTGTGCAAGGATATAGAAAGATTGCCGAGCCACTGACCAAGCTGTTCTGGAGGAATGGGTTTCAATGGACACCCACAACAGAGAAGGCTTTTGAGGATCTCAAGGTTGCTATGTCTTCTACACCCGTGCTAGCCCTTCCGAATTTTTCCAAAACCTTTATGGTAGAGGCGGGTGCACCCAGAAGTGGCATTGGGGTTGTTCTGATGCAGGAGGGTAGACCCATTGCCTATTATAGTGAAGCATCGTTAGAAAGGGGTCAAGGGTGATCCACCTACGAGAAGAAGCTGATGGTCGTCGTACATGCTGTCAACAAGTGGCATAGCTATTTGATCGAGTGTCGATTTGTTGTTCGTACAGACCACCACAACTTGAAGTATCTATTGGAGCAGTGGACTTCGACTATGGACCAATAGAGGTGGGTGGTGAAGTTGTTGGGGTTCGATTTTAAGATTGTGTACCAGCTTGGGCATGAAAATAATACAACAGACGCACTATCTCGTCAACATGAAGCTGGAAAACTAGCAACTATCACTATCCCACGTTCAGATTGGTTGGCTAGCTTGTGCGAGGAGGTGAGGGCGAGCATTCAATTGGATGAGATTCGACACTGGGTTCAGGCGAGGGAGGACCCTTCTAAATGGTTCGCCCTTATTGATGGAGATCTGTGGTACCAGGGAGTCTAGTGTTGCCTTCAGATTTTAGTTCAGAGAGAAACTTGTTGCATGAGTACCATGACACCCCTATTGGGGGATACTCTGGCATTCTAAGAACGTACAAGAGGCTGGCCAACAACTTCTTCTGGCAGGGTATGAGGAAGGATGTGAACGATTATGTCCGTGCATGCAATATTTGTCAGCATAACTAGTACGAAACAATGCTCCCTGCTGGTTTGCTGCAGCTGTTATCGGTTCCAGAGCAGGTTTGGGTGGATATCTCAATGGATTTCATTAAGGGGTTGCCGTGTTCAACTGGTTACTTCTTGATTATAGGGCACAAAATTGAAGACGGGAATGGCCTACTATCCCCAAACCGACGGGCAAACGAAGGTCCTGAACTAGTGTTTGGAGACCTATCTGAGATGTTTTGAAGGCATACGACAGAAACAATGGGTGAGAAGGTTGCCTTAGGCAGAATTTTCGTATAACACCTCTTATCAGTCCGCTACTCATATGACTCCTTTTGAGGTAGTCTATGGACGACCACCTCCTTTAGTGCACCACTATGAACCAGGCTCCAGATCAGTAGCACTGGTTGATCAGAAGTTGCGTGCTAAAGATGAAGTCCTACGACTTCTTAAGGATAAATTGGCGATTGCTCGTAATAGGATGAAAGTCCAATTGGACAAGCATCGTCAGGAGCTCGAGTTTAGCATTGGGGATTGGGTCTACCTTAAGCTCCAACCATATCGACAGACTTCAATACAGATCCATGCTAATAAGAAATTGGCACCTCGTTTATATGGACCATTCTAGGTGATTGAGAGGATTGGATCAGTGGCATACAAGCTTAAGCTGCCAAAAGACTTCTGAATTCACCCAGTTTTCCATGTCTCACAGGTCAAGAAGCAAATAGGGGATGTAGGTAGACCGCTTCCTCAGTTGCCCACGTTTTCTCCAGAAGGAGAACTGGTTTTGGAGCCAATGGAGATCTCTGATTTCCATTGGGTTAAAAAGAAAGGGGTCTATGTGCAAGAGGCCCTCATTCAGTGGATGGGATTACCAAAGGAAGATGCTACTTGGGAGGAGTATGACAAGCTCAAGTTACAGTTCTCTCATCTAAACTTTGAAGACAAGGTTCGTCTTGAAGGGGAGGAGAATGATAGATGCCAAGATTTATGCCCACCTCCATTTGTGCACGTATACCATTGGAGGCATCGGATTTTTTATTGGAACCTAAATTAGGTCATTATTGCCTTAATTTGGGATTATTCAATTTGTTGTCTTTTATTTGGTTGTCCTTCTCAATTAGGCCACCTCCACTTGTGCACGTCTACTATAGAAGGCGTTGGATTCCTTATTCAGATGGAATTAGGTCTTAATTGCCTTAATTTCGGAGTAATCAATTAATTATTTTTTATTTCGTTGTCTTTCTCAATTAAGAATATTGTCTTTCCATTATAATAAGAGTCCAAATTAGGTAGGAGTCTAATTGGTATAGGGGCGCCCGACGCCTATAAAAATTGTAATCGTTTTCAATTGAGGGAAGGAATAATAATTCTGAAATTTCTCTACTTACTCTCTCTTTCGCTCACGCCTCTCTTTTCCTCACGTGCTCTCTCTCTCCCCCTTTCTCACGCTCTCTCTTGTTTTCTTTCTCTCCACCCTCCTAACAATCCACCAGTGTCTTGCATATCTTATCAACTAGACCTGCCTTGCAGATCTTATCACAAACCAAGCATGGATGAACATATTTTCAAGCTTAGTAGAATGTAATATTGGAAACTGTTGCCGAGATAGACAACCCAAGAGGGGGGGTGAATTGGGTTTTAAAATAATTATTGCAATTAAAAGACTTTGTGAGTAACTAATTAAAACTTTTGCGAGTGGATTAATTAGTTGCTATATGCAGTGGATGAAGGGAAAGGAAGAGACAATGAAACAATCACAAACACAAGCAATTTTATAGTGGTTCGGAGCTAACCCTTGCTCCTACGTCCACTCCCCAAGCCTCACTTGGGAGTTCACTATAATTTCTCGGATTACAGCCGGTTGTTTTACAAGTTCACAACCCAACTTGTTGTTTTACGAGATCACAACGAACTCGGTCGGTTTTCACAGGCTCACCGACTAGAACCACCTGATTGTTTTTCCGGGATCACAATCAAACCTTACACCGTTGGTTTTAACCTTGGCTCACCAACAAACCTTAACACCCTTGATTCAATCCCCTGATTGAATCAAGTAACAAATAGTTTGATACAAACAAAAAGGAAGCTTCTCAAAAGCGTATTTAAACAATTTAAGCAAGAAAGAGTAAGAAGCCCTCAAACTAATTTTGGAGATGGAGGAAGGGGCTTTTCAAACTCTTTGACTCCTCTTGAATTTGATGTAGACTTGCTGTCAGGAGGAGAGCCTTGAATGTGAAGAAGACAGTTGGAGAGTCGACTTCAATGCACTTCTTCCTTCTTTTTCGTGTAATCACTCTAGAGAGCTTTTGGTTGGTGGAAATCCCTTTAGCTTTGAATGGAGTCTCTTCTTCTTACTCTATTATTGTTCACTCAGGCTATTTAAGCCATTCCCAAAGAAAAATAGCCGTTAGACACAGATTCAAGGCCGTTCTGCACATTCTGCAACTCCTGACAAAATGCCCGTTGGGATCGGAGTCGACTCGCTCGATCAGGAGTCGACTCGAGTGTTGCTGGAGTCGACTCATGCTTTACTGGAGACGACTCGCCCACTGTTCAAAATTTGAAATCGAGTGCCGTCCCGTTCTGGAGTCGACTCGGCTGAACCTGGAGTCGACTCGGTTGAACCTGGAGTCGACTCGCCAATTATCCGGAGATGACTTTTCCTTCTGGAGACGACTCGATCTTCAGGCTTCAAAACTCATCCTCTCGGTTTTGCTTCCTCGAGTCGACTCGGATTTCCTTGGAGTCGACTCGGCTCTCAGAGCCTGAAAGACAGGTCTTCTGTCTTTGAACTTGATCTGTCTCAGAGTCGACTCGGACTTTGCGGGAGTCGACTCGGCTCTCAGACACGAAATATCGGTCTTCTGTCTTTGGAGTTGAACTGCCTTAGAGTCGACTCGGACTTTGCGGGAGTCGACTCGAGTTCTTCGGGAGTCGACTCGGCTCTCAGAGTCCAATATGGCTTCTCTGTCTTTCTGTCTGTTACTCCATGGAGTCGACTCGTACTATGCTGGAGTCGACTCGGTAAGCATCGGAGTCGACTCGAATTCTTCAGGAGTCGACTCGTTGACAGATTCTGAGATGAATCTTTCTGTCCGGCTGTCTGTTCTCAGTCGGAGTCGACTCGTAATGTGCAGGAGTCGACTCGAGCTTGTGCCAGAGCTTCTGATACGCTTGGAGTCGACTCGTAATCTTCCGGAGTCGACTCGAGATTCAGACTTTGGTTCAAATTGAATTCCTTACTTATCCAAAGTGTATTGAACCAAAGCTAGAGACACTTGAACATAAATTTACAAATATTTGACTGAAACACTAGATTGAATTCATTAGTATAACATAAGATATACTCAAATGCTTTGAGCTCATCAAAATCAAATAGGGTTATAATCAATCACTCCACAATCTCCCACTTTTTGATGATGACAAAACATTGAGTATTTGTAAAGTGAATTGCTCAACCAAAAAGGAGATTTATAGTAAAGTTTTAAAATGAATTCAAGTATCTAGTTATTTAATTTATCCAAAACTGAAAGGTGTGAAACAGTAAATTCTGAAGTTAAAGCTCCCCCTTTCATTTGGAATTATATAAGCCTTCATGTCATGCAATCAATTGTTTGGCTTATATATATTTAATGAGTTTGCTTTCTTAAGATTTCAGATTCTCTCCCTCAACACATGCATTCAACTTTGTTTAGATTCTCTGAATTTTCTTTTAGTGTATTGAAGCTTTTGAACTTAAATTTTTGGTTTTAGAGGAAAAATCTGCCAATTTGTTCTTGAGTATGATTCAACTAATCTCCGAATATCCCTTGAATAGATTCTGGAGATTACTCCTTTAGGAGCCCCAACAGAGAGATAATGAGCCTCGAGGTATCGAATCCACTTAGAACAAATTATTTTGTGCTTTAAAAGTTTTCTTTTTATTGATTCCCTTTACATGTCTATTCAATATATTTTCTCCCCCTTTTTGTCATCATAGCAAAAAGGCAGAAAGCATAGTAAGATGCAAAAACTCAAGAATGCACAATTTTTGAAAAGAAGTTCTACTCATTGTATTTATCCAAAATTAAGTACAAGTGTGATTACATATCAAGTGAGTCCTCAAGGGACTGTACAACATAAAGTAAAGAAAAATATACAACTCTAGCCCTTGCTCAGTCTAGTGTGTTTGATGACCATGCTTAGCCCCTCATTGATGTTTCCCAGTTGTTCAAGAATCTCCGAGGTGGCTCTAGACTGAATAGTTGATATGTTGTTCACACTTTCTTGGAGGGTGTCGAGCTTGAAGATCAGTGTGTTGGCTAGTCTCTCAGCACCCTGACTCTGGTTGCCTAGTTCCTTTTTGATGCTATCTCGCATCTCCCTTGTGTCGTCCTTGACGTCACTTATGTTCCAGTATTGTCCTTGAACTAGGCTTCGGATGTTGAATATCTCCTCCCTCAGATTTGCAACTATCTCTGTCACGGCTGCTAAGGAGGGTACTAGCTGGGTGGAGGGAGCACTCTGAGGACCTCGGAGCTCCCTCAGTAGGTCGTCTCGTAGCTCCCTCACGATCTCCTGCCGCAACTCCCGGAGCTGCTCAGAAGATATCCGGACCTCCAGTGGCTGAGAAGGTGGTGCAGTGGAGGGTCCGGCTGAAGTAGATGGTGCTGAAGTGGAGGGATAGGTGGGAAAATCTGAGTCATGATCAGGGCTGGGGAAGTGTCGAGTAGTAGAGTCAGAAGGTGTGGAAGTGGACGATCTCCGTACCCAGACTCCCTCGACTCTATGGAACCCCATTCTATGGAGAGTCCCCTCACCCATTCGGTCAGTGTGACGCAGTAAGCGAGAGGGTTCTCCCTCAGGAATAGGAACCCCTAACTCCCTAAAGATGAGGGTGAATAGCATACCATACGGGAGACTCAATCTAGGCTTATCTAATGGTTCACAGATGTATCTGTAGATGAGTTTTGGGAAGTTGATTGGAGTATCTTGAAGTATGTAGAACATCAGGGCTAGGTCCCTCTCAGACACAAAATCAAAACGGCCTGTCTTGGGGAAGAGGGTCCTAGATATGATACTTAAGAGGAGCCGCATTTCAGCTGATAGCTGATTTGCAGACACCTCTTCTAAGGGGGACTGAGGTGGACTCTCTAGTATGGCCGTAAGGGCGTAAGGGCCTCAGTCCTATTCGCGGGGTGAGAGGGAGACACCCCTACTTGGGGAAGATGAAGGACTTGAGCAATGAAGTCCTCCGAAATAAATATAGGGACACCCGCTACAGTTCCCTGAATACCACCATTACCCCTAGCTACAGTACCGTAAAATTTCCTAACTAACCCCGGGTAAGTAGGGAGATCTAGGGAACAAAACCTTTCTAACCCTTGAGCCCTTAACCGATGCCCTAGGGTAAAGCCTTCCCGGGAGAGGAAGTCAAAGTTGACTTTTCTCCCGGTGGAGACCGCCTTCCCGGCGCACGGACGCGAGGAACCGGCCTCGGCGGGGAAGGAACCAGAGGTTGTGGCCTCGCGGGTTCATTCCGAGCCTTTGACCGTCGCTCGGTGCCGCTCGCGGAATGGGGCCTTTTCCGGCTCGGGACAGTGGCTTTGCGAGGCATCCTAGACCTAAGGAGGGGGAAAGGACACGAGGGACGGAGGGAAACTCGACGGAAATGGCCTAACAAGGGTCGGAGACGACTCTAGGGTTTTTGAAACAGTGACGGCGGTGAATAGAAGTGTCGATTGAACATTTCGATTAGGGTTAAAACATCGGATTTCCGACCTCGAGTCGACTCCAGTAAGTCGCGAGTCGACTCGACCTCGAGTCGACTCCAAAATATGCGCGAGTCGACTCCCCCCATGATGCCATCGACCTCGAGTCGACTCCGAAATATGCGCGAGTCGACTCCCCCATGAGCCGACTCTAAAATGTATCCGAGTCGACTCGAACTCTGGCACGCACCCAAAAATCATGTTATTTTCGTGCCACTAGAGATAGTTATAGACTTATCCATGATTTAGGAGCTGAATTGATGATCATAGATAAGAAGTCCTATGTTTACCTTAGACTAATCCTCAAAATCTATGAATTAGAGGAGAGTATCACGAGAATGGATCAATCACTCCTAACCCTCTTCTAAGTATGCAAAATCGATCCTCACATAGGGGTTTTGTGAAGATATCAGCAAGTTGATCATCAGTACACACAAATTGAAGTGTCACATCACCATTCAGTACATGATCTCTTATGAAGTGATGTCTTATCTCAATATGTTTAGTTCTTGAGTGCTGAATTGGATTCTTAGTTAGATTAATGGCACTTGTATTATCATAGTTAATGGAAATTTTATCTTGTTTAATGCCATAATCTTCAAGTTGTTGTTTAATTCACAAGATTTGAGCACAACAACTCCCGGTAGCAACATATTCGGCTTCAGCTGTAGATAATGCAACCGAGTTTTGTTTCTTGCTAAACCAAGAGATTAAATTTTCTTCTAAGAATTGACATGATCCACTGGTGCTTTTTCTATCAAGTTTACAACCAGCGAAGTCTGAATCAGTGTACCCAATTAAATTTATGCTTGAATCTTTAGAGTACCATAGACCTATGGTTTTTGTTCCTATTAGGTATTTAAAGATTCTCTTAACAGCTATTAAATGTGATTCCTTAGGATTAGATTGATATCTAGCACACATGCATACACTAAACATGATATCAGGTCTACTTGCAGTAAGATATAATAAAGATCCTATCATACCTCTATACATCTTTTGATCTACTGACTTACTTGATTCATCTTTATCAAGTTTGTATGACGTACCCATGAGTGTGCTGATTGGCTTGTTTCCTTCCATATCAAACTTCTTGAGCATCTCTTTGATGTATTTCGCTTGACAGATAAAGATGCCCTCCTTAGATTGTTTGATTTGTAGCCCGAGGAAATAGTTCAGCTCTCCCATCATGCTCATTTCAAATTCACTCTGCATCAAGTCAGCAAATTCTTCGCAGAGGCGATTGTTAGTAGCACCGAAAATAATATCATCAACATAAATCTGCACTACTAACATTTCTTTATTTTTCTTCTTTAAAAACAGTATTGTATCTACATTTCCTCTAGAGAACTCATGGTCTAGTAGAAATTTGCTAAGTCTTTCATACCAAGCTCTAGGAGCTTGCTTTAGATCATAAAGTGCTTTATTTAGTTTGTAAACATGATTGGGGTATTGATGAATTTCAAAATCAGGAGGTTGTTCTACATACACCTCCTCATTAATATACCCATTCAAAAATGCACTTTTTACATCCATTTGAAATAATTTGAAGTCTTTAGAGCATGCAAATGCTAGCAACAATCTAATTGCCTCAAGTCTACCTACAGGAGCAAAGATTTCATCAAAGTCTATACCTTCTTCTTGATTATAGCCCTTTGCTACTAGTCTAGCCTTGTTCCTAATCACAATTCCATTTTCATCAAGTTTATTTTTATATATCTATTTAGTACCTATTATTGAATATTCAGAGGGTCGTTCAACTAGGTTCCATACCTTGTTTCTAGTAAATTGGTTTAGTTTTTCTTGCATTGCATTTATCCAATTTACATCCTTTTCAGCTTCTTCTATGTGTTTAGGTTCAAAGTGTGAGACAAATGCTAGATGATTATTTAAGTTCCTAAGAGATGCTCTAGTCCTAACAGGTTGAGATGGATCATCTAAAATTAATTCCTTAGGATGTCCATGAGCATACCTCCAAGCCTTAGTCAGCCCATGATCCACAATTGCCTCTTGGCTTGTTGATGCATTTCCAATTAGTTTTTGTTCATCTTCTTGTAATGTCATCTCATCAATCTTTTCTTCAAGAATTTCTGCATCATCATCAGGAACAACTCTCTTGCTAGAAGAGATATCACTAGTATCATCAAAAACAACATGTATAGACTCTTCAATAACAAGATTTCTTTTGTTAAATACTCTATATGCTTTACTTGATGTAGAATATCCCAAAAAGATACCTTCATCAGATTTAGAATCAAATTTACCTAAGTTATCCTTTCCATTATTATGAATGAAATACCTACATCCAAAAACATGAAAATGGTTTACTTTGGGCTTTCTATTTTTCCAAAGTTCATAAGGTGTTTTCTTTATAATGGGTCTTAATAAAACTCTATTTAATATATGACATGATGTATTAATGGCTTCTCCCCAAAAATACTTAGGGAGGTTACTTTCACATAGCATGGTTCTAGCCATTTCCTCTAGGGTTTTATTCTTCCTTTCTACAACTCCATTTTGTTGTGGTGTCCTAGGTGCAGAAAAATTATGAGTTATCCCCTTTTTACTACAAAATTCATCAAATAGATGATTTTCAAATTCCGTTCCATGGTCACTTCTAATAGCTATGACTGAAGCATCTCTAGCATTAGTTACTTCCTTATGAAATTTCTTAAATACTGAAAATGCTTGATCTTTATGAGCTAAAAACATGACCCAAGTATATCTAGAAAAATCATCTACAATAACAAGACCATATTTGTTTCCACCTAGACTTGTGGTTCTAGTTGGTCCAAATAGATCCATGTGTACACTACAGCAAATGAAAGTTTTGCCGACTGACTTTTCCCGACGCTAGGGGAAAGCGTGGGTAAAGGTGGGCTCAGCGCCAACCTTTTCCGACGCTTTGGGTTAGCGTTGGAAAAGCGAAACAAACAACGACGCTCTAAAGCGTCGTTATAAGTTTGAGAAACAACGACGCTTATAAGCGTCGTTAGAAAACTTAAAACCCACCCCCTCGCTCGATCGGCCCCCTCTCCTCATTTCGTATCTGCGAGCCCTAGATCGGCCCCCTCTCCTCATTTCCTATTTGCGAGTGCGCCGACTTCCCCGCTGCCGTCGACCTCTCCTTCTGAGGTAAGCCACCTCCTTCTCCTCCTCCTCCTCCTCCTCCACCTCAAACTGATCTCACCTCCATCCCTAGCCCCGATCGGCAATCGAAGACTCCGCTACTCCGCCGCCGTCGACCTTGCCGTCGTCTGAGGTAAGCCTCCTACTCCTCCTTCTCTTCCTTCTCCTCCTCCTCCTCCTCTTTGTTTTCTTCTTATCTTTAACTCTCTTCCGGCCCCGTCTCCTCATCCTCTGCCGGTCGATGCCCTAGCTGTGCGCCGACAGCTCATCTCCATCCCGAGCGAGCCCTAGCTACTCCGTCGTCGTCGACATCGCCGTCGTCTGAGGTAAGTGATCCTCATACTCTCCGTCTTGATCCTCATACATATTTTCCTGTTATTGGGGTTAGGCAAAACAATGAACAATGGAAGAGAGAGCGCTGAGCAGTAGATGAGAAAGCAAAGGGATTTTGGATGGTAGACTAGTAGTATTTCTAGACCAGAGCACTTTCTATGGCTATCCGTGGCTGCTATATGTCATGGGTCATTCTTTTGATGGGGATTTTAACCTGTTATGCTCTTGAAGGGCTACTTTATGTTATTTGCATTTAAGTTTCATCTTGTTTTATGATTGCTATTCTATAAATGATGGTCGCCTATTTCAATAATGAATTTGATTCTCTAATTTGTGATATTAAGAGTTGGTGGGTAGTCGTCGTTTCTTTAAGGTTACAAATATTAAAATGACTTGTTAAAATATTGTTTTATAAATTTGTTAAGTTAATTAGAAAATTTGAAGGAGAAATATATGTCTTTGCAAAAAAATTAATATTTAAATTTAGTTAAATTTATATATTATCTTTTATATTTTGATATTTCTCTCTCTATTTTTTTCTAGTTGAGTCTCAGTTATATATATACATATATTCTGTTTTGTCTTAGCTAGCTAGGTACAAATCTGAATCCGATGCTTGTATTCTTGTTCATGGAACATCAGTAGTGATGGCTATGAAAAAAATAGTTATATTTATATTGGTGAATTTTGAATTGTTTGGTTTGATGTTTTGTTTTCATCGGGCATGGAACTAGAGGCGTATGCTTTAAATTAACCCTTATTGCATATCTGGCACTTGTGGTCTGAAGATAACGAAATTTTAAATTGATAGCCGAATCCAATATCTTTGATAAAAGTCATCTGATATTACATTAAAAATAGTAATATATTCATTATGAGCTCAGATCCATCAGTCCAGGTTTGAAGGAGCGATTCAGTTCTTTACATCCTAGATATATATCAATAATAGTAATATATTTCAATGATTAAACAGATCCGAACTTAATAAACAAAAGGAAAGATTTTGTTCTAAGTCATGGGTTCAACAGTTTAAGCAACTAATGTTAGATTTTGTAGTAGTTTCTTCTCCGATCATCTCAAGGAGAGCATTTAGGACTATTATCATGAGGAATAATTCAGATGTTGTATCTCCTAATGAACTTGCGAGAAGAAACTTTGATAAAAATAAATGATCTTTATGATGCCATCTAAATCTAACGTTTGAATTTTATATGGTGAAAGTTACATTGCGATAATCTCAACTAATTGACATCTAGCCAAATTACATTTTCTAAAATATATTAATCTCAAATGCCTATAATAAACAACAAAGAGTATGTACCTTCATACTGATTAGATGGAGTCACTTGGTATAATTATATTGTAGCATTTAATGTTGGAAAATTATACAACAAAGGCATTTTCCATTCTGTTTTTTTTTTTTAAACATTTTGCTAAATTCAGAAATGAAAGTAACTTTTATAATAATTTATAAAGAACTATCTCCTAATTTGCACATTTTGGAATTAGAAGTGCTACCCTGGTTGACCATCATTTTTCTTGTCCTAGTTATTTCTTTTTACTGCTAATGTTAAAGATGTCAGTCTGTATGGTATTTTCAAGTTGAGAAAATTGGTATGTTATATATGGGTTTATTGGGTATTTGCTTGTAATACAATATACAATACGATATGATTTCCATTGACTAATTTTGTTTACGCTAACTCTTGATGTAATTGATTCTACCCCATTGGAGTATTTCTTTGTGTAGATTTGACATAGCTTGCTTAATTCTTTTATATTCTTCTAAAAACACTGTCAGCAGATGAGGAGTAAATTGGCAAAACTAGAAGTGAATAAAACTTTGAATTGAGGATCATTAAGAGGTGAGACCATTGGTTTGGGAAAGATTATCGTGAAAGAAATGATTAAATGGTGAATGCCCTTCTATGAAGTGTGCAACTTGATAGTTACTTTAGATTGAAGATGTCATGTCCATGAACAATAAGACTAATACTTCCAGTCTTCTGCACTTTTTTACGCAGGATACTTGCTGTGAGATGGGATGATTGAACAATCTAGTTACATCTAGCATAGAACAAACATAACAATTCATGTCTTGTTCTCTTTAAGAGAATTGAGAGTGTGTGTATTGGATGCATTAGGATAGTTTTGGATATGGATGCTTTCAGATATTAATACAACCTTGCTTAGAGGATATGTGGCAAGAACTTGGAAATATGTGCATGCGCTTGCATACAGAATCCAATGAATGTGCCTGTGTAGAGAGCGAGGAACACTAGTCTCTTCCAGTGCAAAATCAATGATGAATATTTTGAACAGAGTATCCTTTGTTGATATGCAACATTAAGGAAAAAATACCCAGAAATAATAAATCATTTGTTTTTATTGAATTTTGGCTCAGGCATGTCTTAATATGCTCATAATCTTTTGTGTAACCAAAATCTGTATGCACTGTTATCCATTTTAACATGATAGAATTATTGATATCATATGTTTTCTGACCAATGATGCGTGGGTAATTGTTCTTAAAGACACATACTTTTTGGGTTTTGGATATTTTCAATGTTGTAGTTCATGATCAACATTGTGGATCCTCAAATTCAACTGCCAATAATCTATTATGTTTAGATCTATGTATTTGTACACATGTTAAATTCATAAATGGGGCACCACAAATGTATGTTTTTACATTCTTTTTTTTACATAAAATTTGGCAGAAAATCCTATTCAAGTATTCTTAAACTAGAAAAGTTCATTTTTGGCTTTGCCGGACCATTACTTGCCTACTATTATGACTATGCTAATAATAATTTTACATGTGCATTAGCTTGTATTAATCTGTGCACCCATTAGCAGTATCTTGGCATCATTGAGCTAAATGTGTGCGTTCCTTTGTGTATGGGGCCATTATGGTCTAGTAAAGTTTTAGATGGACAAATTCTGCAAAAATAAAAAAAAGTGACCTGTTTTGGCAATATACAAATAGACTAGGTTTTTGTGCAAACACCTTGTTTAAATTGGTGATTCATACCCTAATTTCGTATTGGTGATTCATACCCTAATTTAGTTTAATATTTTTTTATATTACTTGCAGTTCAATTAGTTTTTTAATAGAATGGACAAAAGTTGGATAAATAAGTCGAGATCCAGTGCCGAATATTTGAATGGAGTTCAGAATTTCGTTAAATTTGCTTTGGAGAAATCTGAAATGAATGGGAATATTTTTTGTCCATGTCAAAAATGTGTAAATTGTTATGCTATCGCTCCACAAATTGTTGAAGAACATTTGGTATGGAATGGTTTTCTGAAGGGTTATACAGAATGGATATTTCATGGAGAGTCTAAATTGTCGTCTTCATCTAACCAACCCTTAGTTATAGAACACACTGCTAGTATTGGATCTAGTAACACAGACAGAAATCCTGTTGTAGAAGATGATATGAGGGGCTTACTCAGAGATGCTCTTGAGCATAATATTAGAAATTTAACAGATTTTAGTGGAGAGCAAGAAGGAGCTCCAATAGGTGATGAGCATACCGTTACTGAATCTATACATGTTGAGGAACCTATAGACTCTAAAGATAACACAACTCGGTATCATAACTTGCTGAAAGATTGTGATAAAGAACTATATCCGGGTTGTAAGAATTTTACGAAAATTTCTTTTATGGTGCATTTATTCCATTTGAAATATTTGAATGGATGGTCTGGAAAGTCTTTTACTATGCTTCTTCAATTATTAAAAGATGCATTTCCAGAAGGTGTTATTTTGCCGTCAACTTCTTATGAAGCCAAAAAATTAGTAAAAGACTTGAATCTTGGATATGAGAAGATACATAGTTGTCCAAATGACTGTATTTTGTATCGTGGTGATAATATTAATGAAGATTCGTGCCGAACATGTGGGTCTTCATGATGGAAAAAACAAAATGAAGACGAGCATGATTTGTCGAATGAAATGGATGCTGCACAGTCTCAAAAGATTCCGGCTAAAGTTTTGAGATATTTTCCTCTTATACCTAGATTGAAAAGGATGTATGCATCATCAAAGACGGCTTCCTTAATGAGATGGCATGATGAAGGATGTACAAGGGATGGAATGTTAAGACATCCAGCGGATAGTTTAGCATGGAAAGCATTTGATGATAGGCATTACGAATTTGCTTCTGATGTTCGCAGTGTAAGGCTGGGTTTGGCAACTGATGGATTTAATCCATTTCGAACGATGAGTTCTACATACAACACTTGGCCAGTTGTTTTGGTTCCATATAATTTGCCACCATGGATGTGTATGAAACAGTCTTCACTCATCCTGTCAATGGTTATTCTCGGTGATAAGAGCCCAGGTAATGATATAGATATTTTTCTGCAGCCTTTTATAGATGAATTGAAAAAGTTATGGCAGGGTGTTGATGCATTTGATGCTTTCACTGGCCGAACATTCAAATTGCGTGCAGCTCTTATCTGGACAATCAATGATTTTCCTGCATATGCTAATGTATCCGGTTGGAGCACTAAGGGGCGTATTGCATGCCCTTCTTGTGGAGATTCAACTCATTCATATTGGTTAAAACATGGAGGAAAATTCTGTTATATGGGTCATCGAAGATGGTTAGAAGCAAATCATCCATTTCGACATCAGAATTATCAATTTGATGGCACCATAGAGTTGCGATCTGCACCTATTCCACCAACTGGAACTGAAGTTCTTAAACAAACTCATGGAATTAACTATATACCTGGTAAGGCATCCAACAGTTCAAAGAAGCGGGGAAGGGGGGATGTTGGCAGCTCAGTGACACAGGTTTTTGAGGACGCTGACAACTTCGAGAATGATGACAGTATTTATGAACAGGAAAATGACGATGGCACAAACTCGGTATCTACACAGAAGCAGTTATGGAAAAAAAGGAGCATTTTCTTTGAATTACTTTATTGGGAGTATAATCTTCTTCGACATAATCTTGATGTCATGCATATAGAAAAGAATGTTTGTGATAATTTGATTGGAACAATGTTAAATCTTGAAGGAAAGACTAAAGACAACTTGAAAGCGCGTCTTGATTTGAAAGACATGGGCATAAGACAAGAGCTTCATCCGAAAGAACAACCCAATGATAAATATTTTATACCTCCTGCATGTTACACAATGTCTACTCCAGAGAAAGATCTTTTTCTAACGGTTTTGAAAAATATGAAGGTTCCAGATGGGTATGCATCGAATATTTCAAGATGCGTTAATCTTAAAGAGCGAAAACTTACGAATCTTAAAAGTCACGATGGCCATATTTTGATGCAAGATATCTTCCCATTGGCTTTAAGATCATCAACACAGAAACAAGTTCTTGCAATTGTGACTCAGTTATCATCCTTCTTTAAGGCATTATGTTCCAAAGTTCTTGATCCCAAGGAGCTTGATCAATTGGAGTCTAATGTTGCACTAACACTGTGCCATATGGAGAAGATCTTTCCTCCTGGGTTTTTTACTATTATGGTTCATCTACTCATTCACTTAGCGGCGGAAGCTAAACTTGGTGGACCGGTTCACTACCGATGGATGTATCCTATTGAGAGGTGATATTCTAAACTCTAATGTCCATATTTATTATTAATATGAATATATATCCTATTATCTTTCTTGATGTTGATGTTGAGCATTAAAATTTACTGTTGAAGGTATCTTGTGCGCTTAAAGGAATATGTACGCAATCGAGCCTATCCCGAGGGATCGATTGCGGAGGGATATATTGCTGATGAGTGTTTGACATTCTGCTCGAGATACCTTGAAGGAGTTGAACTGCTTTTAATCGACCACAAAGGAATTACGATATTATACATAATGCAGAGGAGTACAAGTTCTCATCTGATGGAAGATTTGTGGGGAAAGCTGAAAGTACTGTAGTTCATCATAAATTATTGGCACAGGCACATCGTTATGTCTTACTTCACAGTGACTTAATATCCGAGTATCGCAGGTCAGTATGGTTATAAGAAATCACAATTTACTGTCATATCAGATATAATATTCAAAACAAATAATTTTTTTCTCATGCAGAGATTTTTTAGTGGCTCAGCGAAGCGCCAACAATAACATTCATCCTACCCCAAGGATTGAGCAAAGATGGTTGGTTGAGTTATTTCCTGAATGGTTATTAAAACAGGTTAGACGTTGAATCCTATTAGGTCTTTTATTATATTCTACGATCGGAACTTTGTAAAATTAATTATTATCTGACTTAAATTTTTTTAGGTACCGACCATGATGGAGAGACATTGTTCCAATGAATTAATAGTCCTTGCTCGAGGTCCGAATAATATTGTCAACAGATATGATGGGTTCATTATAAATGGTTTTAAATTTCATACAAAAAAACGTGAAAAATTTAGAAAAACACAAAATAGTGGAGTTATGGTTGAGGCGGACGGAAAAATTTATTATGGTGCCCTAACAGATGTTTATGAGTTGGATTATTACGGAAACTTTAAGGTAGTATTATTTCGATGTGATTGGGTGGATATAAACTCATCTAGAGGTTTGAGGCAAGATATAAATGGCTTCACACTAGTAAATTTTTCAAGGTTGATACATACTGGTGTGCTATTGAAAGATGACCCATTTGTTTTTTCATCTCAAGCTCAACAAGTGTTCTTCATGCAAGACTCTAAAGATAAAGATTGGTCTGTTGTTTTTAAGACTAAACCTAGGGACTTGTATGATATGGGAAAAGGGTTAGCAGAGGAGGATGATGAGACTTATACTCAGTGTATGCCTTTTAATGTTCCGCCAATTGATGAACTGAATTCTACTAGTTTGGTTAGGATGGATGTTGAATGAGAGCTGGCTAGTTTCTTAATGGTAAGTAAAACATTAGTTTTATGCATTAAATTATTTTGCAATATAAATTATTTCTATACTTTTAATATTTAACTAATATTGATTCTTTTTTGTGCATACTAGATTACAATATGCCGTGAGGAAAACGTTTCAGAGATATTGAGTTTCAGCACACATCCGTGGGACCAAAGACTCATATACAAAAATTAACAAACAATTAGCATTCTTTTCGATCAAAAGTCCAATGTTGATCTTCAAAAAGAACAACTTTTATTATATTTTTTTCATATGTGTGAGGATGGTAGTACTCCTTAAACCCACTTGTTACAAGATATCTATTTTGGCGAGGTGTCTGTTTGACAAAGGAGGCTTCAGCTTTTGTCATGTATCTTTGCTGTTGTGTGTTTATTCCGGATTTTCAGATATCGTAACTTTTTTGCTTATATTGTTGATTGAGTTCTTTATTATGTGTGACTGCAAGTACAGGCAACCTAACAAATGACAAGGAGAGCTCTTTCCTACATCAAATGCTTCTTTTATATATTAAAAGTAATGTACTTTTAATATTTGACTAATATTGATTCTTTTTTGTGCATACTAGATTACAATATGCCGCGAGGAAGACGTTTCAGAAATATTGAGTTTCAGCACACATCCGTGGGATCTACTTCTGATCGTTTCCAGTAGCCCGATGAGCCCCATACTCAGTCCGGGTCCCAGTCGGAGCACGCTCCACCTGCAGATCGTCCAGACACGGATGACGTGGACGTCCTGGGTAATTTGATTTACAATCCTTTGCCTTTAAATCATTTGCCTTTAAAAAAGTACATTACATATGGCATATTTGATGATTTTGGATATTGGAAGTATTTTGACTTTTTTGGATGTATTCACATTAGACGTGTATGATTCATCCTTACATATGGCATATTTTTTAGAGAAGTCTTAAAACTTTTCTTTCCGTTTTTCCTTCCCCTAATCACCTGAAATGGGCAATAAACTTTTAGCAATTTAATTCTGTCATTTTAGGAGGTTGTTTTTATATAAGATTGAAGCTATGACTAAAAATTTGTTGACTGATGATCCACTGTAATATCTAGGTGAAAATTTTTTGACCCTCTCTCCCACTATGAAGAATTCTGTTACTATGTAGGTGATCATAATCATTCCTGGTATAAAATTGACCCAACTTTCTTCCACACAATGAGATGACATCTACAGTGGATCTTTTCAGAATCAGAATGAGAAAACCTGGGACAAATTAATTCTTTATCAAACTAGAAGGTTTGATTTCAAATTGTTATGAAAATCGTTAGCCCATACTGATGTTTTTCTTGGTGTATAGGTAGCTCACATACTAATCAAAAAGTATAGAATAAATAATGGGATATATATATATATTACAGTATATTAAGGTATAAAACTTCATCCAGAGTTGTTATTGTGGAAATAACCAACATGTGGTACAAGAAAAGAGATGTGCCTACGGCAACTTTTCTGCTTTTGCTTTACCAACTTTTTCCCTATCCTGTTTTGCCTTCAATTATTTGGACTTTCTGCTATTCTTGTCTCATCCGTGCGTAATGAATGCACTTTTGGGTCTTTCGCTGCAACTAAAGATGGCATATCTCAGTCCTTTCCTCTGATTTTTTAGCTCGCTCGTATTGGTTCTTTGGCCACCAAGACACTGAAATATCAGCAGAAAAAAAAAGGTAGATCGACGCCAATCTTCTAGGTTTTGTAGCATTCAAATGGTTGCGCTTGTTAATTAGTAAACTGTAACCACTTTAAGAATCAGGAAACAGGATGCACCATCTCATTTAAGAGCAGGGAATAAGAAAACACACGCAGAAGATAGCATCAGCAAACTTGTTATTGGCATAAAGAAAGAAGATGGATAGGTAGATTGCAGAGACTACAGCAATGGTGAACTAAAGAGCAAACCTGCCACTGATTATGAACTAAAGAGAATTGGGATGTGGTTTGCTGGCACTGATTATATTTTCAAGAAAAGTAAGTTTAAGCTCAAAGGAATATGTTCATATTTTTATTCTGGCTTGTTGATTTTTTGAATGCTATAATTATAAGTCAAGGATGTTTCATTCGCTCTGATCAATTGCTCCTTGACTTATGAGTTCATTCCAGTTCTAACTATTTTGCTTTAAATCATTTGCTTTTAATGGCTAGATGTTCATTCCAGTTCTAACTATTTTAAATCATTTGCCTTTAATGGACTTCTTATTTTATAGATGGACTGGGGAGAGTGAGAAGAACACGAGGGCCCACTCGAGCACGGGACGTATGGAGCCTACCTGAGGATGAGAAGATTGTCGTCCATTGCAACGAACTAGGGCAGCCCATCAAGAATGCTGCAAGCATTTTATCCACTTTTTTATGATCAGTTGCGCGGAAGGGACAATTGTGTCCGCTCAACTATACGAAATGGAATGAAATGCTTCCTTCGTATAAGATTGAGCTTCTTAGAATTGTTGAGGTAAAGAATTGAAGTTGCTTACTATTTTCAATTATTTTTTTGATTTAACATTGATATAACATTTTTGACTTTGATGTAGACAAAGTTTGTCTTTCCTGCAAATAGCCATGATTGGGTGCTGAAGTCCGTCAACCGCAAATGGAAAGAATATAAGCAAAGCTAAAGGCGGATTGGAAGCACGAGGGCATGACTGAAGAGGAGGTGGCCCGTGTTTGTCCTCCAGATGTAATCTCTCATCAGTGGAGGGAGCTTGTCCACTACTGGTTTTCCGAGAGAGCTCAGGTTGTGTATATTTTTTCAATACCTTAGATTGTATTTAATATTATTATAGATTAGAAATTTATACATTGTATAAATTACATTGTTTATTGTTTTTCGGGGAAGACATATTTCAATATTGGTAGAGCTGCTCGAGCATCGCAGGCTGTTCCTCACACTTCAGGCTCCATGAGTTATGCGAGGCGTAGAGCTGAATTCGTAAGTTTTTTTGAAACTCTTTAAATTTATCTTAAATTATTCTATCATATAACATGTATACTCGTGAAATATACTTTTTGTTGTAGGTGGATGATAATGGGAGGGAGCCTGGTAGGGTGGAGTTTTATAGGATGACTCACACCCACCGAGATGAAAACTTTGTCCGAGAGGAGTCAAGAGATTTAGTTGTATGTATTCATCTTTGACTTGTGCTGTATTTTTTTTTTGGTTCTATTATTCGCATACATTAATTTGATTTTTTTTTTTGAGAGATATAGGATAGAGCAACAAATCTTATTTCAGAGCGCGTCGGGGGGTCATCATCATCCGACGCGAACAATCATATTGAAGCTCAAGTGCTTACTGAATTGATGGGCCCAGAGCGTTATGGTCGAGTGCGGGGTTACGGCGTTGGAGTTACCCCCACTCAGTTGTCTTCAGTGGGCACATATATAAGAAATGCCAGAGAAGGTAGTAACACTGCAGAAGTTCGTCATCTTCAAGCAACTATTGAAGAGCTGAAGCAAAACCAAGCAAATTTGCAGTCTCAGCTTACGAATATTACATCCATGTTACAACGATTTCTACCTTCTCAGGTAATTAACTTTATTATATTTCAATACTTTACATATTATCAATTATGATATGAGTTAATGTATCACATTATTCCTTACTTTTATGTTTTCTCTTTTTTTTTTGTAGATTCCTGATTCTTTAAACGCTTGTAGACATGATGATGATGGAGCTGAATCCCGTCCCTGATGCATTCTAGATTATCTTTTATGAGTTTGATATGTATATGTTTCTGCTTTTTCAGAGTACATTGTAATTTGTATGGCAGCTTTTCTGATACATGAGTTAAAAACATGGAGTTTTAATCAGATATATCAATATTCATATTTTGAATGATCTGAGTATTTGTGTCAATGTATCAATGTAATACAGGTTCATATTGTTATAATATATGTTTTGTAATTTGTATTTTATAATACTGATTATTGTTTTATTTTTTTTTAAATCAGGAATTCCCTGGGAACTGGAGGGATGTGCCTACTAGTACTGGTAATTAAGCTCCTCTAACCTCTCTATCACGCCCTTCTGCGTCCCCTTTTGACAGGATGGCCTCTCATCATATCCAAAATGAGTTAGCTATTTGCTGAGGCTTTATGTAGTTTTGGATCACCAAAAAGGGTGGCCTTCCGTGAACTGGTTAGTTTTCTTGATTCTATTGTGATGTGTTGGTGTGTTGATTAGATATCCTTTTGAGTTCTTCTTGGTTAGTTTTCTTGATTCTGTCGTGATGTGTTAGTGTGTTGATTAGATATCCTCTTGACTTCTTCTTCAATCTCTCCTTCCACATGGTGAGCTTGTTACTAATTGAGACCCTAATTTAGTTTGGATGCAGAGGGTCTACAACTCTAGATCTAAAAAGGTGGTCTTTAGTGTCCAATTTTGTTTACGCTGTGTAGTTATTCGTTTATTAAATCCTCTCTTGTGTTTGGTAGGGCTGAATGGCTGATGAGATGCAACAAGAGCTGTAGGCTAAGATGGACTAATTACCTGAGGCCAGGGATCAAGCGAGGCAACTTCACAGAACAAGAGGAGAAGCTCATAATCCATCTCCAAGCACTTCTTGGCAATAGGTAAAATATCAGCAAACATGCCTTAGATCCCGAAAAAAAAAACTTTAGAATATATGAGCTTTCTTTGCACAATTTGAGTCAACTTATAAATTAATATATGTTCTTATCATATAATATGAAGTACTTTGGTCCTAGGCTCACTGTGGTTTATGCCTATATTGGTGTGTTAGATGGGCAGCCATAGCTTCTTATCTCCCAGAGAGAACTGATAATGACGTCAAGAACTATTGGAACACCCATCTGAAGAAGAAACTAAAGAAGCTCCAAGCTGGTGATGGCAGCTCAATGAGTGGTGGGCTTTCTTGTGATCAATCTGTCCCCAAAGGCCAGTGGGAGAGGAGGCTCCAAACTGACATCCATATGGCAAAGCAAGCTTTAAGAGAGGCACTGTCTGCTAGACAAGCCCAATTGCCTAGCAGAATTGAAGCCCTCCAATGGCAGCTACTCTTTTACAAAACTAAGCCAACCGGCAACATCGTCATCGATGACACCCTATGCATCAAATACTGAGAACATATCACGACTGCTCGAAGGGTGGATGAAGAATCCACCCAAGTCGAGAGCAGCTCAGACCAATTCGGAGTCTACGCAACATTCGATCAACAATATGGTTGGGACTGACTCATCCTCCAGCGAGGAATCAGCCAGTGCAGCCAACCATGATCTCACTGCAGCGCCAACTATGCTTGAATCATTGCTCAATGTGGACTCGTCGACACCAGAGATGTCTGAAACAAGCTTCTTCCAAGGTGAAAGCAGTACAATCTCAGATTCACACATGCCACTCTCCTCGCTTGAGACCTGGCTCTTGGATGAATTTTTTGGTTCAGTGAAGGTAGAATAATTGACATGCCATTAGGTGATACTACCGAGCTGATCTAAACCAAGTGCTGTTGGAGTGGGTTTTTGGTTCATTTTTCGTGTAGGCCTTGGACTGATTCCGATTAGAAAGAGCTCTCAATGCCAATGAAGAAGTGTGAATTCTAAATATCCACATGGACATGCAGTGTTATATAAGTCAACTCGCGGGAGTTCGAGAATAATTTCTATCTGTGAGGTCTTCTGTGAAGTCTTTGAAACTATCTTTTGTAAGGGGCTTTGTATCTTGGGTGATGTCAGATAGATTAAACTATAGGACTTTTTTAGTCTTGTTCACTTCTGAATTGTAATCAAGCGGTGTGTAGAAAGGAAGGATTGTCATGTCCAGAAAATGTGGTTAATTATTACTTCTCTGTACTCTGTTAGTTTTCTGATTTGGCAGTATAATGAATGTGTTTTAAGAACGTTGCTCACCAAAAGAAACAAACAAAAAAAAAAAAACAGTGTTTTGGGGATGAATTCTGATGGATATCTCCTATGGATCATATCACCTTGCTCTCTGTACACGGAATAAAGAGGTCCATAAGTAAAGAGGTCCCTGATGCTTGTGCCGACGCAAAAAAGCATCGGGGAAACGCTCGGGGAAAATCAGGAATTGCCGACGCAAAAAAGCGTCGGTAAAAAAGGTCGTGGCACCACCGGTAATTGAGCAATTTTCGACGCTTAAAAGCGTCGTGGAAAGGTTAATGCCGACGACGCTATACAAGCGTCAGTAAATCAGGAATTGCCGATGCAAAAAAGCGTCGGGGAAACCGCTCTGTCGGTTTATCGCCGACGCTATATAGGCGTCGGTAAAGCCATGTTTTTGCCGACGCTTTACTCAAGCGTCGGCAAAAACTTTTGCCACTCTGGTATATCCGACGCTTTGCCAACGCTTGGCTTTGCGTCGGGGGTGTTTTAGCTGACGCTAATTAGCGTCGGCAAAGCTCCCCAAAAGCGTCGAGTAAGGTCCTTTTTCCTGTAGTGGTAGTAGTTCAAGAGGTCTAGAGGTAGAGACAATTTATGGATTTAAAGGAGTTCCTTGATTGTTTGCCATATTGACAAACTTCACAGATTTTATTTTTCTCAAATTTTAGTTTGGGCAAACCTATTACAGAATCTCTTTTAACTAACTTAGATATTGTATCCATACTTGCATGTCCTAATTTACGGTGCCATAACCAACTTGCATCATTCTCCTTAGTATCACTAGCAACTAAGCAAGGACTGTTTTTAGCAAGATCATCTAGATCTACTACATAGACATTTCCACGTCTTATTCCTTTGAATACTAAGCTATTATCAATTGAGTTGGTTATGATGCATAAGGATTCTTTAAACAAAATATCAAAACCCTTATCACATAATTGACTTATGCTAAGTAAGTTATGTTTAAGACCATCTACTAATCGTACATTATCAACAAAGGTTGAGGAGGTGATTTGTACTTTACCTATACCAACGATGTGACCTTGGTTATTGTCTCCAAATGTCACTGCACCTTCCTTCTTAGGCTCAAGGGTGAAGAATTGGTCTTTGTCACCCGTCATGTGTCTTGAGCAGCCACTATCCAAGTACCAACAGTTTTTGTCGACCTTGGCTGCAAGACACTCCTACACAAGGAAATCATACAATTTTAGGTACCCAAGTTTTCTTGGGTCCTTCATGGTTAGTAATGTTGGTTCCTTTTGGAACCCAAACCCTTTTAATTTTTCCTTTGGCTTTTTCTTTTCTATGATCACACACATTAGCTTTATGTCCTATTGTTTCACAGCAAAAACAGGTTATTTTCTTAGTTTTGCTTTCCCCTGCTTTTACAAAGAAATTACTAAGGAGCTTTTGCTTATTTTTAGGTTTGTACCCTAAACTAGCTCTATTGAACACAGCTCTGTTGCCCAAGGTGACAAGCCAAGAGGGGGGGGGGGGGGGGTGAATTGGTTTCTTCTAAATTTTTGGTGTTTAAAAAGGACTTTCTTAATTAAGTGCGGTGGATGCTTCCTTAAACTATTTGAATGATTTAAACTAGTGCAAAGATAGAAGATGATGCAAGAATAAACGTAAGCACAAGCACAACACAAACACAACAATATATAGTGGTTCGGTGCTCTCCTTAGCACCTACGTCCACTCCCCAAGCGTCCCCTTGGGAATTCACTATAATCCCGCGGATTACAGTTGGATTGTTTTCCGGGCTCACAATCCAAAAACCTTTGTTGGTTTTACGGGCTCACCAACGAACCTATACACTTTGGTTTTCCGGGTTCACCAAAAACCTTTGTTGGTTTTGCGGGCTCACCAACGAACCTTTATACTTTGGTTTTCCGGGTTCACCAAAAACCTTTGTTGGTTTTGCGGGCTAACCAACGAACCTTTACAAAGTGTTTGACAAACAAAAAGAAAAGATTCAAACTCCTAAATGAGCATATGAAACAATATAAACTACAAAGAAGAGTTAGAAAGTATTTATCGCTTTGAAGTGGCTTTGCTCTTCTTTGTCAAGGATGCTTCACTCTTCAAGGGAGGATGGAGCTCTTGATGCCTCTTTGAAACTGCTCAATCCCTTTCTTTGATTGTTGAATGAAGCTCTTGATGAAGGAGATTAGGGCACTTTTGTTTTCTTGTGTATTCCTTGATATTTCTCTCCAAAAGATATTTTCTCTGATGAATAGTGCCCCTTTAAATAGTTTCCAACCTTCTTTGGACAAGCCCCAATGGTCAGATTTGAAAAACTAGCCGTTACTCACCTTGGGAAGAGCAAAAAGTACATCTGCAGAACTAGCCGTTACTGTTCAGCCCGTGTTTGGGTCGGCTCAACCTGTCCTTGGGTCGACCCAACTTTTACTTGGGTCGACTCAAACATTCCTTGGGTCGACCCTCTCAGAAACCACAGAAACCTGAATTTCAGCCTTCCTTCTCATGGGTCGACCCAACCAATTTTTGGGTCGACTCAAAGTTCACTTGGGTCGACTCAACTTCTTCTTGGGTCGACCCTCTCAGTAATTCCAGAGAACCATTTTCTGTCTGTCTTTCTGTCTTGCCTTTGGGTCGACCCTCTCAGGGTTTGGGTCGACTCAAGCTTGGGTCGACTCAACCACTGTTTGGGTTGACCCTCTCAGTAAATCCAGAGAGCTTATTTTCTTCCTGTTTTGAGGTTCTTCAAGGTTGGGTCGACTCATGCTTACCTTGGGTCGACCCAACTCACTGTTCATCTGTGCCATTTTTGCAGGAGTGTGCCAAATGATTTCTTGATGTGCCGGGGTCGACCCAATCAACCTTTGGGTCGACTCAATCCACACTTTGCTGCATTCTCAAGGTTAGATTCATTCAAATGAACAAGAACATGTCTCTATATCAATTCATACAAATATACTGAGAGTAATGAACTTATAAATGAAGTATCAATTTAACTTTTAATATACTCTAGATAATTGCTTGTTAATCATCAAAATAACACTATCATCCTCAATCTCCCCCTTTTTGATGATTACAAAATAAAGAGTATAAGCCTATTGATACTTGTCTTTAAAATCAGTTTATAAGAGGGTTTTAAATTGCTGAATTTCAGCTTTTCATATATAAGAGTGAAATCTCCCCCTATATCATTCAAATATTGCCAATTTGACTCTTTGAATTGCTCCCCCTTTCATTTATGATTCATTAGCTATGAAACTTCAAAAATTTGAGATAAAATGTGAGTTTCAAGTTATGTATCGGGGTGTGAAAGGTGCGTGCCAAATTTTGAATTTATATGTGCCAAATTCTGAATTTTGATACAGATTTTTGATTTAATCAATTTCATTGTTACAAATTGCTCCCCCTTAGATGTATAAACTTTCTTATATGATTTTTAGTTTGTTTGCCCCATCATTTCTCTTTTCTTGCATAAATTCTTATTTCTTTTTCTCTACTTGATGTCTTTACTTCTCTCCTTTTTGTTACTTACTTTGTTTACACTGAACAATATCTCTTTACTTCTCAAATTAATTACTCTTTCTTTTCTTCTCAAGTTGATTACTCTTTCTTTTCTTCTCAAATTGATTACTCTTTCTTTTCTTCTCAAGTTGATTACACTTTCTTTTCTTCTCAAATTCATTACTCTTTCTTTTCTTCTCAAGTTGATTACTCTTTCTTTTCTTCTCAAGTTGATTACAAGTTGATTACTCTTTCTTTTCTTCTCCCCCTTTTTGTTATCATCAAAAAGATACATGTGAAAGTTGCAACAAACAACAGACTTCAATCTTCATTGATCAAAATAGGAACATTTCAATACAGTAATGCCCAAAATGAAAATAAATACAATGTTCCTCAATCAAGATTTAAAGATACATGAGAAAAGCAAGATACATATGAGAACTAGATATCTAGCCTAGGCTCTAAACATAGATGCTAAGATCAGCCTAGGGAGACTGTAATGACTGGGATCTAGTCCTCATCCTCCTAGTATACGTGGCGAGGGGAGGTCGAGCCTGGTGAGACTGTGTCTGGCGTGGAGCACGACGAGCTGGATGACTCTGTGCCAAAATCTCTGACTCAGCAGCCTGTGGCACAGTAGGTCCATGGGTCTCTCTCTCTCTCCGAAGTGCTCCAATCTGCTGCCTCAGGTCACTGATCTCAGCAGACATGACATCCAACCGGGCGTCCAATTGGCTCGTCAGCCCGTCAGTGATAGTCCTCGCCTGAGCTGACATAAGCTCAGTCATCCTGCTCCAGAAGTCATCCGTATCTGTCTGAGGAACGGATGACGATGGTCCAGCCTCTGAGGGTGCAGTAGGATGATCCATATGCTCCTCATCCTCATCCTCTGGTGCATCTCCCTCTGGTGCCTCATCCTGAATGCCTGCTCCAGTGTGAATCCACTGCCCGTTCACTTTCTGATATCCCATGCGTATAAGTGTCCGTGCAGTGTACGTGTCAGTGTGATGCAGACTCTTGGATGCCTCCTCCTCGAGAGGTAAACCATGCTGACGGAAAATCAATGTGAGTATCATACCATAAGGTAATGATACCCTGTTGCTGCACATTACTTTCCTCATCTGTCTTAGTATCATAGCCGGAAGATTTAGGGGCATCCCCCGAATCATACACTCCATCACTGCTAGATCTCGCTCAGTGATGAGATCGAATCTCCCGGTCTTTGGAAACAAAATCCTATTGATCATATTGAGCAGTAATCTCATTTCAGCGGAAAGAGAACTAGCTATTACCTTCGTGGAGAAATCGAAGTTCTCATTTTCCATGATCAATTGTAGAGCTCTCATTTTGTTTTCTGGCTTTTCCGGAGTGGCTCCTATGCAGGGTAGATGAAGTAGCTCACTCAAGCTCTCCTCGGATACACGGATCCGAACCCCTCGAACTTCTGAAACAAGCCCTCCCAAACCAGTCTTGAGGAAGGCATAGAACTCTTGTACCAAACCGGGGTAGATTACCACATCTGGGGAGCAAAGATACTCCCAACCTTGTCTTTGGATCCATTCCCAAATCCGAAACCCTTCTTGATTGAAGAACTCGGAATGGATCCTTCTCCCTGTTGTAACCGGCCTCCCCGCAAATCTTGCAAGTATTACAGAGGGGGAAGGAGGAGGAGGGGCCTCCGCACGTGCCTCACGTCGTGGAGACACGGGAGATGGCTCGGTAGGTTGCCTTTCCTCCCGTTGGATCCGAGTCACTCTTCCGGATCTCTTGGCCACGGCTCGTTTGGGTCCCATTTCTCCAAGATCTTTAGGAAATCTACTGTTTGGAGGAGTTTAGTGGAGATTGGAGAGTGGGGACTAGGTTTTTCGGAAGAAGACAAAGAGCAAACAGTGCCCTAGAAATGCTCTCGGGCCCCCTTATAACAGTGGGGTCCCGACGTTGGGTCGACTCAAGATTTTTCTTGGGTCGACTCAACGTTGGGTCGACCCTTGTTCTGGGTTGGGTCGACCCAAGTGCAGACATTTTCATTTCTCTTTCTTTTTGCTTCTAAAAATTTTTCTTGCTTCCAATCCTTATAAATTCTCTCTGGGACAATGATACATGAGTAAGGAATCTCTAGATAACAAATTTGACTCATGTTTCATGGGATTTTAGAAGTTAGAGGGATGTATCATGAGATTACTGGCTCCCTTTTATATTTCTTCAATAAAAAGGATCACATATGCCTAATTCCCTCCTTAGCATGCAGAATCTATCTTCACTCAATGGTTTCGTAAATATGTCGGCTAATTGTTTTTCAGTGCATATATGCTCAATACATACATTTCCATTTTGCACATGATCCGTAATAAAGTGATACCTTATTTCTATGTGTTTGGCTTTAGAGTGCTGAACTGAATTTTTAGTAAGATTGATAGCACTAGTATTATCACACTTAATAGGAATATTATCTAGTTTAACTCCATAGTCCTCTAGTTGTTGCTTGAGCCATAATACTTGAGCACAACAACTACCAGCAGCTATATATTCAGCTTCAGCTGTGGAGAGTGCCACTGAATTCTGCTTCTTACTAAACCATGACACTAAGTTATTTCCTAAAAATTGACATGTGCCACTTGTGCTCTTTCTATCTAATTTGCATCCGGCAAAATCAGCATCTGAATATGCAAGTAAATCTAGACAGGAGTCTCTTGAGTACCATAATCCTATATTGGTAGTTCCTCTTAAATATCTAAGGATTCTCTTAACAGCACTTAAGTGTGACTCCTTAGGATCGAATTGGTATCTAGCACATATTCCAACACTAAATACAATGTCGGGTCTACTAGCAGTAAGATAGAGCAAGGATCCAATTAGTCCTCTATAAAGCTTAATATCAACACTCTTCCCTTTTTCATCTTTGTCTAGCTTACTAGTAGGATTCATTGGAGTGCCAATTCCCTTATGATTTTCATTCCCAAACTTCTTCAGTATTTCCTTTGTATACTTAGTTTGATGAATGAAAATGCCTTCTTTGGTTTGTTTGATTTGTAATCCTAGAAAGAAGCTCAGTTCTCCCATCAAACTCATCTCAAATTCTCCATGCATTAAATCAGCAAATTCTTTGCATAGAGTATCATTAGTGGCACCAAAGATTATGTCATCTACATATATTTGTACCACTAATAGATTTTTGTCTTTTCTTTTGAGAAATAAGGTTTTATCCACATTTCCTCTACAAAAATCATTATCAAGCAGAAATTTGCTTAGTCGATCATACCAAGCCCTAGGTGCTTGCTTTAATCCATATAATGCCTTATGTAATTTAAACACATGATTTGGCAATTCATGATTTTCAAATCCTGGAGGTTGTTCTACATATACTTCCTCCTCAATAATATCATTTAAGAATGCACTTTTCACATCCATTTGATATAATTTGAAATCCATGAAACATGCAAATGCTAGAAGTAATCTAATAGCCTCTAATCTAGCTACAGGAGCAAATGTCTCATCAAAATCTATTCCTTCTTCTTGATTGTATCCCTTAGCTACAAGTCTAGCCTTATTTCTTATAACTAAACCATTTTCATCTAATTTATTTCTAAATACCCATTTTGTTCCAATTACTGAATTATGCTTTGGTTTTACAGTTAATGTCCATACATTACTTCTTTTGAATTGATTTAATTCCTCTTGCATGGCATTTATCCAGTTAGTATCTTTTTCAGCTTCTTCATAAGTCTTAGGTTCTAATTGCGAAATGAAAGCAAGATAATCATTTAAATTTCTAAGAGATGATCGAGTTCTTACCCCTTGAGATGGATCACCAATGATTAAGTCTTTAGGATGTCCATGTGCATACCTCCATTCCTTTGGCACGTCTTGAGGTTGTGGTGGCACGCCATCATCTCCCGTGTCTTGATTTGGCACGTCATCAATTTTCAACTTTTCAAAGTCGATAATTCCTGTATCATCATCAACAATATTTTCTTTCCTAGCAGACTCACTATCAGGCTCATCAAATATAATATTGACTGACTCTTCCACCACTAAGGTTCTTTTATTGAATACTCTGTATGCCCTGCTAGATGTGGAGTATCCTAAGAAGATACCTTCATCTGACTTGGCATCAAATTTACTTAGATCCTCCTTGCCATTGTTTAAGATAAAACATCTACATCCAAAAACTTTAAGATATTTAGCAGTTGGTTTCTTATTCTTCCAAAGTTCATAAGGAGTTTTCTTAGTTATTGGTCGTATTAAAACTCGATTTAGAATATGGCAAGCAGTGTTTATAGCTTCAGCCCAAAAGTACTTTGGAAGATTTGACTCACACAACATTGTGCGTGCCATTTCTGCCAATGTCCTATTTTTTCTTTCAACAACCCCATTTTGTTGAGGCGTTCTAGGTGCTGAAAATTGATGTGATATACCATTTTTAGTGCAAAATTCTTCAAAGTGTTGATTTTCAAATTCCGTACCATGATCACTTCGAATTACTACTAAGGTGAGTTTCTTTTCATTTATGATATTATTATATAGTTTCAAAAATTCTGAAAATGCTTCATTCTTATGTGCCAAAAATGAAACCCATGTATACCTTGAAAAATCATCAACAATGACTAGTCCATACTTCTTCCCTCCTAGACTTGTGGTTCTAGTAGGTCCAAATAAATCCATGTGTATGAGTTCAAATGGTCTAGTTGTTGATACTACATTTTTCGATTTGAAAGATGACTTAGTTTGTTTTCCCAATGAACATGGTCCACATATTTTGTCCTTTTCAAAGATCAATTTTGGCACATCTTTTATTAGCTCCTTCTTAACTAGTTTTGATATTAATTTCATACTAGCATGTCCTAATCTTCGATGCCAAAGCCAACTGGTTTCATTTTTCTTTTCTTTATTAGTAATTAAGCATAAACCATTTTTCTTGCCTAACTCATGAAGGTCTACTAAATAAATATTTCTTTGCCTTTGTCCTACAAGTACAATACTATTATCTTTAGGATTAGTGATTATGCATACAGATGCTTCAAATGTAACTTTAAACCCTTTATCACAAAATTGACTTATGCTAAGAAGGTTATGTTTCAAACCCTTAACTAATAAGACATTTTCTATAAAAATAGATGGAGCAATGAAAATTTTATCCTTTCCAATGATATACCCTTTACCATTGTCTCCATAGGTTACTACTCCACCTTTCTTTGGTTCCAAGGTGACAAATTGATCTTCGTCACCGGTCATGTGTCTTGAACAGCCGCAATCTAGATACCATCGTTTTTCCATTTTATCAGCTGCAAGACACACCTCATCGTCATTGGCCATATTACACATTTGGGCCGTCTCTTGATGATCTTCCTCCTCTGAACTTGATTCCTCACTTTCACTCCATTCAGCCATGAAATTCTTCTTTTTCAACTTTCTTGCCATCCACTTCAAATCTGGGCAATCTATCTTATAATGCCCGGGTTTGTTACACTCATAGCAAATTGGAGTTTCTTTTTCTTTTTCTTTCTCCTTACCCTTCTCTTTGCTTGAGTTACCTTTGAGGATGGGTTTCTTTTTATTTAGTCTATTCTTACCTCTCATAAATCTTCTGAATTTTCTTCCAAGCACAGCCATCCCTTCTTCATCAATATCTTCATCATCATCTGAATCTTCCGATTCAATTTGTTGTCTAGGGGTGGTAGTCTTTAAGGCAATGGGCTTTCTTCTCTTGACCTCATCTTCTGAATTTTGCCTCATTGTCAACTCATGGGTCATGAGTGATCCTAGAAGCTCCTCTAACTGCAGTGTGTTGAGGTCCTTTGCTTCTTGAATAGCGGTTACCTTGGCCTCCCAATTCCTTGGTAGAGACCTAAGAATTTTTCGCACCAAATCAGAGTTAGAATAAGACTTTCCTAAACTCTTAAGCCCATTTATAATGTCAGTGAAACGAGTAAACATATCAGTTATTGACTCAGTAGATTCTATTTTAAACAGTTCATACTTGTGTACTAATATGTTTATCTTAGACTCCTTAACTTGATTGGTCCCTTCATGTGTGACCTCAAGTCTATCCCAAATTTCTTTGGCAGTGGTGCAAGTGGATATTCTATTAAATTCATTTACATCTAAAGAGCAGTAAAGTATATTTACAGCTTTTGCATTTAACTGTGCTAATCTTCTATCATTTTCATTCCAATCCATTTCTGGTTTGGGTATGATAGTGCCCTCTATGTTAAGTGTGGGATTGTGAGGTCCTCTAGTGATGATTTGCCACAGTTCATAGTCCGAAGCTTGAATGAATATCCTCATTCTAGCTTTCCAATATGTGTAGTTTGTGCCATTAAATAGAGGTGGTCTATTTGTGGATTGCCCCTCACTCATAGAGCATCCCACTTGGGTTGTCATGATCTTTAACTCTTGATTGTTAGATCAACGAGCACTATTAGTGCACCTTGCTCTGATACCACTTGTTGCCCAAGGTGACAAGCCAAGAGGGGGGGGGGGTGAATTGGTTTCTTCTAAATTTTTGGTGTTTAAAAGGACTTTCTTAATTAAGTGCGGTGGATGCTTCCTTAAACTATTTGAATGATTTAAACTAGTGCAAAGATAGAAGATGATGCAAGAATAAACGTAAGCACAAACACAACACAAACACAACAATATATAGTGGTTCGGTGCTCTCCTTAGCACCTACGTCCACTCCCCAAGCGTCCCCTTGGGAATTCACTATAATCCCGCGGATTACAGTTGGATTGTTTTTCGGGCTCACAATCCAAAAACCTTTGTTGGTTTTACGGGCTCACCAACGAACCTATACACTTTGGTTTTCCGGGTTCACCAAAAATCTTTGTTGGTTTTGCGGGCTCACCAACGAACCTTTACACTTTGGTTTTTCGGGTTCACCAAAAATCTTTGTTGGTTTTGCGGGCTAACCAACGAACCTTTACAAAGTGTTTGACAAACAAAAAGAAAAGATTCAAACTCCTAAATGAGCATATGAAACAATATAAACTACAAAGAAGAGTTAGAAAGTATTTATCGCTTTGAAGTGGCTTTGCTCTTCTTTGTCAAGGATGCTTCACTCTTCAAGGGAGGATGGAGCTCTTGATGCCTCTTTGAAACTGCTCAATCCCTTTCTTTGATTGTTGAATGAAGCTCTTGATGAAGGAGATTAGGGCACTTTCGTTTTCTTGTGTATTCCTTGATATTTCTCTCCAAAAGATATTTTCTCTGATGAATAGTGCCCCTTTAAATAGTTTCCAACCTTCTTTGGACAAGCCCCAATGGTCAGATTTGAAAAACTAGCCGTTACTCACCTTGGGAAGAGCAAAAAGTACATCTGCAGAACTAGCCGTTACTGTTCAGCCCGTGTTTGGGTCGGCTCAACCTGTCCTTGGGTCGACCCAACTTTTACTTGGGTCGACTCAAACATTCCTTGGGTCGACCCTCTCAGAAACCACAGAAACCTGAATTTCAGCCTTCCTTCTCATGGGTCGACCCAACCAATTTTTGGGTCGACTCAAAGTTCACTTGGGTCGACTCAACTTCTTCTTGGGTCGACCCTCTCAGTAATTCCAGAGAACCATTTTCTGTCTGTCTTTCTGTCTTGCCTTTGGGTCGACCCTCTCAGGGTTTGGGTCGACTCAAGCTTGGGTCGACTCAACCACTGTTTGGGTCGACCCTCTCAGTAAATCCAGAGAGCTTATTTTCTTCCTGTTTTGAGGTTCTTCAAGGTTGGGTCGACTCATGCTTACCTTGGGTCGACCCAACTCACTGTTCATCTGTGCCATTTTTGCAGGAGTGTGCCAAATGATTTCTTGATGTGCCGGGGTCGACCCAATCAATCTTTGGGTCGACTCAATCCACACTTTGCTGCATTCTCAAGGTTAGATTCATTCAAATGAACAAGAACATGTCTCTATATCAATTCATACAAATATACTGAGAGTAATGAACTTATAAATGAAGTATCAATTTAACTTTTAATATACTCTAGATAATTGCTTGTTAATCATCAAAATAACACTATCATCCTCAAGCTCGTTGACTATTAAGTATCATTTCCAATTTTTCAGAACTACATATAAACTTTTCTACAGAAGGTTTGTACTTTTCAAGTTCTAGTGCCAACTTTTGTTTTTCTGTTTTTAGTGCATTTAAGTCTTTTGTGAAATTATCACTAATAGTTTGTTTATCCTTTTTAAGTTCAGAAATTTTTTTGGTTAGTTTTTCGTTATCTTTAATTAAGGTATTAGTTTTTTGAATTAACATTTGCTTGCTTGTTTTAAGTTCTAAATTTTCTTTAATGATAAAATCCTTATCCTTAACTAATTTATCGTATTTATGGAGGTGAGATTGATTGGTTAGTTTTAGCTCTTTATTCTTAAGATTTATTGTCTTATATTCATCCATTAATTCATTAAACGCATCATACAATTCATGAAAGGTAAAATCTAAATGCGTTTCAGATGTTACCTCATTTTCGTTTGCTATAAAACATAGGTTGGCCTTTTCTTCTTGTTCCTCATCCGATGATGATGATGATGAATCGGAGTCCGATAGGGTGGAGACGAGGACTTTCTTTTTCTTGTACTTGCTGGCCTTCTTGAGCAAAGGATAGTCCGCTTTGAAGTGTCCCGGCTTCTTACATTCGTAGCATCCGATTTCCTCATTTTCCCTTTCCTTACCTTTATCCTTGTAATAGAAACTTGAGGGACCTCTTCTTTGATGAAAGGACTTCTTTCGGTTGATGAATTTTCTGAACTTACGCACGAGAAGAGCCTCATCATCATCTCCCTCATGATCTTCTTCTTCACTGCTGCTACTGCAAGATAAATCCTTATTAGAAGAAGTAGATTTGAGAGCTATTACCTTTTTCTTATGAGAGGATTCTTCTTCGCTGTGTTGTTTCATTGTGAGCTCGTGCGTCATTAGGGATCCAAGAAGCTCCTCAAGTGGAAGCTTGTTCAAGTCCTTGGCTTCTTGGATTGCCGTCACCTTGGCCTCCCATGACCTTGGCAAACAACGAAGAATCTTCCTGACAAGGTCACTGTTAGTATAATTTTTGCCAAGGCTTTTTAGGCCATTGACAATGTCAGTAAATCTAGTAAACATGCAAGTGATAGTTTCATTGGAATCCATCTTAAATAATTCATACTTATGAACTAGTATATTTATTTTAGATTCTTTTACTTGATTTGTGCCCTCGTGGGTCACTTCAAGTCTATCCCAAATCTCTTTTGCAGAATTGCAAGTAGAGACTCTATTGAATTCATTTCGGTCTAAAGCACAATAAAGCACATTCATTGCTTTGGCATTTAGTTGTGCCTTCCTTATATCATTGTCATCCCAATCCTTTTCAAGTTTGGGTATAGTAACACCCTCTACAAAAATTGATGGGATGTATGGTCCATTAAGTATGGTGGTCCACATCTCATAGTCTTGTGCTTGGATAAATATTCTCATCCTAGCCTTCCAATATGAGTAGTCGGATCCATTGAAGAATGGAGGTCTATGGGTGGACTGGCCCTCAATATGAGAAGATCCAAATGGGGTTGTCATTTTGATCTTTTACTCTTTTGGTAAAAGAGTTCCGGCTCTGATACCACTTGTTGCCCAGATAGACAACCCAAGAGGGGGGGTGAATTGGGTTTTAAAATAATTGTTGCAATTAAAAGACTTTGTGAGTAACTAATTAAAACTTTTGCGAGTGGATTAATTAGTTGCTATATGCAGTGGATGAAGGGAAAGGAAGAGACAATGAAACAATCACAAACACAAGCAATTTTATAGTGGTTCGGAGCTAACCCTTGCTCCTACGTCCACTCCCCAAGCCTCACTTGGGAGTTCACTATAATCCCTCGGATTACAGCCGGTTGTTTTACAAGTTCACAACCTAACTTGTTGTTTTACGAGATCACAACGAACTCGGTCGGTTTTCACAGGCTCACCGACTAGAACCACCCGATTGTTTTTCCGGGATCACAATCAAACCCTTACACCTTTGGTTTTAACCTTGGCTCACCAACAAACCTTAACACCCTTGATTCAATCCCCTGATTGAATCAAGTAAGTAACAAATAGTTTGACATAAACAAAAAGGAAGCTTCTCAAAAGCGTATTTAAACAATTTAAGCAAGGAAGAGTAAGAAGCCCTCAAACTGATTTTGGAGATGGAGGAAGGGGCTTTTCAAACTCTTTGACTCCTCTTGAATTTGATGTAGACTTGCTGTCAGGAGGAGAGCCTTGAATGTGAGGAAGACAGTTGGAGAGTCGACTTCAATGCACTTCTTCCTTCTTTTTCGTGTAATCACTCTAGAGAGCTTTTGGTTGGTGGAAATCCCTTTAGCTTTGAATGGAGTCTCTCCTTCTTACTCTATTACTGTTCACTCATGCTATTTAAGCCATTCCCAAAGAAAAATAGCCGTTAGACACAGATTCAAGGCCGTTCTGCACATTCTGCAACTCCTGACAAAATGCCCGTTGGGATCGGAGTCGACTCGCTCGATCAGGAGTCGACTCGAGTGTTGCTGGAGTCGACTCATGCTTTACTGGAGACGACTCGCCCACTGTTCAAAATTTGAAATCGAGTGCCGTCCCGTTCTGGAGTCGACTCGGCTGAACCTGGAGTCGACTCGCCAATTGTCCGGAGATGACTTTCCCTTCTGGAGACGACTCGATCTTCAGGCTTCAAAACTCATCCTCTCGGTTTTGCTTCCTCGAGTCGACTCGGATTTCCTTGGAGTCGACTCGGCTCTCAGAGCCTGAAAGACAGGTCTTCTATCTTTGAACTTGATCTGTCTCGGAGTCGACTCGGACTTTGCGGGAGTCGACTCGGCTCTCAGACACGAAATATCGGTCTTCTGTCTTTGGAGTTGAACTGCCTTGGAGTCGACTCGGACTTTGCGGGAGTCGACTCGGCTCTCAGACATCGAAGTTGGCTCTCTGACTTTTAGCCTTGCATTTCTCTGGGAGTCGACTCTTGCTTCCTTAGGAGTCGACCTGCCAACCGTCGGAGTCGACTCGAGTTCTTCGGGAGTCGACTCGGCTCTCAGAGTCCAATATGGCTTCTCTGTCTTTATGTCTGTTATTCCATGGAGTCGACTCGTACTATGCTGGAGTCGACTCGGTAAGCATCGGAGTCGACTCGAATTCTTCAGGAGTCGACTCGTTGACAGGTTCTGAGATGAATCTTTCTGTCCGGCTGTCTGTTTTCAGTCGGAGTCGACTCGTAATGTGCAGGAGTCGACTCGAGCTTGTGCCAGAGCTTCTGATACACTTGGAGTCGACTCGTAATCTTCCGGAGTCGACTCGAGATTCGGACTTTGGTTCAAATTGAATTCCTTACTTATCCAAAGTGTATTGAACCAAAGCTAGAGACACTTGAACATAAATTTACAAATATTTGACTGAAACACTAGATTGAATTCATTAGTATAACATAAGATATACTCAAATGCTTTGAGCTCATCAAAATCAAATAGGGTTATAATCAATCACTCCACAGAAACATGATAGGCATTAACACAAACTAAGAAACTAAAATCTGCAAGGATAACAATGAGCATCATCCACTCCATCAACCATATAGTATGGTACAAACATACAAATGTGTCCACCAACCAAAAGAAAAGCATGAAACCAATGTATCATATAAACTTGCCACCATAAAAATTATCAATATCTATTGCATTAAGTACAGCAGAAAAACACCACACTATAGACCTTGCACCATAAAAATTGTCACCATCCACCCATCAATAGTAAAGCATAAAACTAAGAAAGCATATACTTGTTGATTGGCAAAAAAAAAAAGAAAAAAATTGTCTACATGCACTAGAACTTTGGCCTGCCAATTATCAAAAGCAAATCTACATCCACGTCCACCTGTCAACACCTTTTAAAACAATAAAGATGAAACCATCTCCAAATATAAAGATTATTAACATCCACATGCCACTAAGTAACTAGAAACTACCAACAATTATAAAACTGTGAGCAATAGTATCTGATTTGGTGGAATGTAAATCAGCTCAGCGATATGTAGTCTTGGCAGCTGTACGCTTAATTACCAAGGTGGAGCTTCTAAGTTCTAACCAATGCCCCTCATAATGGAATGGCCATCATCAAAAGATTGTGGTCACAACGTTTTCCCACTTACTTACATGGATGGGCCATCCAAAACGCAACAAGTCGTCACCACAGTATTTCATCTGTACAAAACTAAAAATGATAGTTTAACACATTTAATAATAATAATAATAAAAAGAATCTATAAGCCATACTGAGCAAAACAGGCAGTGCAAATAATAGGTTACTACTTGTTATGGTCAACCACACAAAGTCCAAATCATGGTCACATAGGACGATGGAAGTATGAAGTACAATATATGATTACATAAGCAACGTAAGTACAAGATATCAGCAACACATCCACAAAGTATAAAAATAATTAGTATAGTACCAGATCGAACACATTTTTTTATCTAAATCTTCCATGATCTGCAAGCTTCCTCGCCAGAAATCTCTCCAAATACAATGTACAAGATACACATAGTTTCAGCCATAGTACAATGTAGAACATGTATTAAATGAAGAGCATGTAATGAAATATACCATTGAAACCATATGAAAGCATGTATGATGCATATGCAAGCATATAAGAGAGATCATACAAAGGAAAGCATGATACGTAGATTCTTCTCAAAAAAAAAAAAAGATACATTAATTGAAAAACATAATACATAGGAAAGCATAATATATAAGAATATGCAAGCATGATCCATAGAAAATTTTGACGCGTAGGATCAGATAGGCATGATATATTAGAAGCTTTCCATAAAACCAGAGAAAACAATGAAATGTCACACTCAATCAAATCTAAGTATTAGAATCATAAAGGTCACCCATCCTTTGTGATGTCAAATCTAAGTATTAGAATCATGATGGTGTTATAATGAAAAATGACGGGCACTGGTGAAAGAACAACGTGTTATCATTCAAACCACTCGTAGAAGAGGACTTGGTTCGATCTCCAGCCTTAGCAAATAGTCATCATATTACTAAGAAAACAAAGTTGAGTTTGGGTTCAAACTCAAACTTATCCATCAAGTTGTTAAAATCTCTTCTAACAATACAAAAGATTTAGGTTCAATCTCACCGTCCCTCTGATATCTATGGATTCTTCAGTTCTCGCTTTTTTTTGTTTTCTTTAAAGAGTGGCTGCTTTTTATAAAATTGAGTCTGCTGTTCTTATCTTTATCGGATGTAAGTCCAAATGGTATTGGTGATTCATGTTGTCTCTTTCAACTCCTCCTGTCATTATGCGTTGAAATCTCTCTTCAACTTTCAAGTCCATGATAACTTTTTCTTCCACCACTTCTCCCCATTTGGTTCAGGATAATCTTATATAAAAATATAAATCTAATATCAGATAATATTTCGTATTAAAAGTGGACGAAAAAGATGGTAAACTAAATGGTAGATTCCATATTTATTTTTTTTAAAAAATATTTTTATTTTAATTATTATTTATTTAATAATATTATTTCGGATGCTTGAAGGTCCTGCTGATCCGAAGTGATTTAGAAAAATCTTCAGCTAAGCATGGTAATTTTTTCAGTGCTATTGTTAGAAATAATTTTTCCATCAATTAAATATAATAAAATTTATTTTTTATATTTTTTTAGATAAATAATTTTTAGAAGTAACCAAATTATAGAACAATGTAATATATCCCAATCAAAAGAATGACAGTAATACCACCGGGTGGTAAGCATGGTTGGAACAGGGCTAAAATTCTACCGGAGTGGCCCACATTCGAAATGCGCGGGCGTCTATTAAATGCGGGAACCGAATGCCCCCGTCTGGTTTGTCCGATGAAGTCGCTATCTAGTCTGCCGGTACTTAGGTGGTACTGGTGTGACGTACTCACACGTGGAAGGAGCTGCCACGTTGGTGGGGCTTCTTCGCTGGTGGAAAAAGTATGAGTAAAATTTATCTATTCGTATCGAATATTTTAGTGGGAGTTGCTATGCGGGTGAGATATTCGTCACTTTTTTTTTTTATCTTAAAAAAACGGCCGTAATTTAGTTGATTATAGCAGAACAGTCACCTCAGCAACAACTGTTACCTCGCCCTTAACGCCCGGGTTCCATTATTGCATCTGCCTCGAGCCGCATCTAATGAGGCAGAAGGGCTCCATCCATGGAGAATGATGGCGATGGCGATTGCCAATGGCCAATTCCCATTGTGATCACATCATTTTCCATTGATTGCAAGCAACATTACTGCTTTGAATTATTATGACAAGACTTGTGATGAGATGTCCACGAAATCATCGTAAGGGGATGACTTCTCAATGCACTTTTCATGATGTAGTTGCCATCATCATCCATCCATCTTCTCCCAAATTTCAATGGAAGATAACCAAAGCCCGTGATATGGTCACATAGGCACCAAGGGAAAAGGTTTTGGGTCACGAAGCGTGCCCTCCATGGAAATAAACGTTCAAGGCCTATAAACCTTTCAATTAGATGACCTGTCTCTCACCAATTGGCTGAAATTTTTGTGGTAGGATCCATTTGATTCCTCTTGGACGTGGGCTCCACTTTGGTTGCTGCGTGTTTGCGCGAGGGTCATCGTTCCACAAAAAGCGTTGAATCATATGATTTCTTGCTTCCCATGGCCACCAATATTTTGACGGACCAATGATGTGACTGCACGAATATTTTAAAGCACAGGTTTGGGGTCAAGTTTGTAGGCTCATAATTGACGTAAAATAATGACTTGGAACGATAAGGATAGGCTGCAAGAAACGTTTTAATCGTAGATCTACCCAGAGTCGGATCCGGAGCTAGTCACGAATAAGGCTGGGGATTAAATTATCTCATTTGTGGTTGGATTCTCTAAAAGGATATTTTAGACCTACTCATTAGATGTCTCAATCGCATTCTGTGATATTTTACTTTCTAAATTTATTGAATTTGTCCATACTAGAAGTGTATGATTCATCCCTCTTTCAAAAAAAAAAAAAAAAAATCTATTCTTCATCAGCCTATAAAACTAGTGCATCGAAAGACTGGTAGGCTCTAACCAAATCCTCTCCTACTCCGAAGACCTTCGTTCTTTGGAGGATAAAAATTTACCTAAAAGTCTATATTTATTAATATATTTTAGACAATATTTAGATAAAAATATATTCTTGTTCTTTTATGTATTAAAAATGACTTCATTCTGCATTACTACTTTTCAGAGTAAGCTGCTAAGATCTATCCATATTTTACATAATATCCTTTATTATAAAAAATATTATTATATATGATAATAATATATTATATTGTATATAATAATATATAATATAATATAAATAATATATATTATATTATATTATATCTTATGATGTTATTATATATTATATTATAATAATGTAATATAATACGTTATAATAAAATACATTATATTAAAATATAATACATTATTATATTATATTTTATTACATATATTTATTATAGATAGTGTAATATATAATAATATATAATATAATATAGAGAACAAATTATATTATATTAATAGAAAATCATTATTGTTGCTATTTTTAAAAATAATACTATATGTTTTTTGCCACCAACATTGATGCCACCACTATTACCACTGTGGTTGCTGCTATTGTAGCCATAGCTATTATAACTGTTATTGCCACCATCTTTATTATCATCACCAAATTGTTGGTGTTGCCATTACTATCTTTACCATCATCTCTACCATGCAACTATCTTCATCATAGCAGCCTCTTCCATATTATCAAGGTTTCCATTATTATTGCCACCATCTTTGTCACTATCCTTATGCCACCAACACTACCACAACTCTCACCATCAGTAATACTAGCACCCCTATCTCTACTTTCATCACCTTGCATATACTTTTAAAATTAATAATAAAATAGAATATAATTTCTAATTTTATTTTATAGCAAAATCGAAAAATGGTGTAACGCTCCCCCACGGTTGGGCAAATATCACATCACAAACTTGAAACCTATTGCTTTGAGTTTGGCATTTTTTTTTTTTGGGTCCTTTCAATGGGTATCGATTGCACCGTTGAAAGCAACCAGCCCTTTTTTGTGGTGAGAAACAACCAGCTCTTTGCTGCCAAGAACGCACAACAGTCCATGACATTATTTACTGGTTTTAATATGGCAAAGTAAATCTTAATTATTGACATGCTTCACGCATGTGAATTATGTTTCTACGCCAATCATTTCCGAAAGTATTCTCGTAATTAAATGTCACTTAAAGCAAATACCTTTAGGATTCAAGAAATATCATATCCAAATTTCCTAAAATTTCAAGAGTTAACAAATTACTCGGTAGACATAATTGAAGAGCGGAAATAGCAACTCGCAAAAGAAGCAATAAGTTAAATATAGACTTGAGAATTTGGAAAGAGTAATACAATATAGAGCTAATTATGTACATATGAAAGTTTCATTTTTTGCTACAAGATCATTTCTCATCCCTCTCTTAAACTAGTTTTTATTTTCTGATTTTATTGGATGTATTCATATTAGAAGAATTTGCTCTGTCCAACCTATCCACAAAAAAAATGTTTTATTTTTGACTGATTGTAGAAAAGGAATAGGATCATGGATGGATCGAGTGCAACACAGATGGGTCGCTGCTGTGGAATTGCCATCTCAAAGCATTTTTTTGAAAAATGTTGAAGTAATTTAAAATTTTAGGAGTTCTATTATATGATTATTTGAAAAACTCCATGTCATCTGATATTGAGGGGATTGGTGCAGCTTACTAATCCAACATGACATATTATGGTACAAAGCTCCAAATCTTTCATGACACGTGGTTATATAAAGCTTTTTTACATGCCAAACTTGGGTTCTTGAGCATTTCTAATTTCAGCAATCCAAAAAATAGAAAAATGAGTACTACAATTATTTTCCAGAAAAATATAGTATATTAAATTTGTGTAAAGCCTAAAAGCCAATGCACCTTTATGGTGCAAGCATTTTCTCTTACTTGGAGATGAGGCTGATAAAATAACTTTTTCTAAATACCTCAGACTTCTCCAAGTTTGTAAATGTGGGATGTAAAATTAAAATTTCGTGGTACAACTATTAAAATCTTTACCCGCTTGATCAGTAGGAACAATTTTTCTAAACAAATACAAATTAATTTAAATACAAATAAATATTGATTTGCAACTAACTTTCAATTTAACCTAATACAAAAATATACCTATATGTCTCACATAGATCCTCAACATAGCTTTTTTATCACTAGCATGACAGCATGCAATTAGAAGCAACCTAAAAATTCAAAAAAAATATTCCTTAGTTGCACAAATACTAAAGTTGTGGTGGCTTTCTCCATTTATCACATTTAGAATCTTACCCAAAAAGCTAGTTAGAAGGTATTATTTGGGTTCCTTGATCCTATATAAGTATACAAGATCTACTTAGTAAATAACCAATGTGAGACTAAACATACATCCACATGAGTCCTCATATACTTTCTCCGTTTAAGCTGTGACATTCTCATCAAGCTTATGGTTCAAATATATTCAAATTTAATCATAAGCACCACAACCGATCCTGATCTGCAGTGTCTTTTAGTCTACATCGATTACGGACCGGGTCCGTTATGATACCATTTGTTACAACCCAGATCTTCACCCAATACATGGCACATTCTAAGTTGAAAATATGATTATAAAGCAAATGTTATACAATTTTTTTTTTTTTTTTAAATCTCCCTTCTAGCGTGCAATGGACATCATGCCCTTCTCCACAAATGAATGAATTTTAGGGTCCTTTTGGCTCATGATCGAAATAGAAATCAAAATAATCATATTCTCCAATATATTTAGTTTACGATTAAAATTAAAATTAAAATAAAATTTAAATACTAAAAATTTGATTGAAAAAAGAATCGAGATTGCATTTTGCCGGATTGGCGCTTTTATTTATTTATTTATTTTTGGAATCGGAATTAAAACTTCCCCCGACAGCCATATATTCTGATTCTTGAGCCCAGGCGCAAAACCAAACATTCTCTAGGTTCGGTGGGTATATATCCCTCGATTCAGGAGACATTTACCCGCCGTTCCGGAACTTACTATGTTCGGGGTCCAGCTACGAAGTTTCCTCGAATATTCTCCAAATGCCAATTCAAAGAAGGCGAAGCCGAAGAACGAATCCGGGCTTGGTTACCAAAAAAGGAATCCGGACTCTCTCTTGCTGGCTTCTCCTCTCCGCTTTTGGACTTCCTCATCGCCTTCTCTCTCTCGAGGAGGCCTTTGCTGTTGCCCATAGAACCAGTCTTCTCCCTCTAGGGGTCCGATCTCTCTCTCACTCTCCCCCCTCTCCCTCTCTCGCGAGTTTGGTGACGCCCGAGGTGATGTCACGCCAGTTTCTTTCTCGCGATGCTTTGATTGGTTTGAAAGCTATGGCTGAGGGATTGAGCTAGGGTTGCGGTGCGCGGTCAACGAAAGCAACGCTTTTTGTAAGGGGTTTTTTATCTCTGTTTCAAAGTTGGGTTTCTTTCTTTCTTTCTTTCTTTATTGGACTTGCAGTCGGTTAGAATTTTTCTCTTTCGTTTTTCTTTTTGCTGTTTTTCTTGCCGTGTTCGTGTGGGAATTGGACTCTTTGGGTTGCTTTTTTTTCTTATCGTAGTACAATCGGGTTTTTGAATTGTATTCTTTGTTAAATTCTGTCAGTTGGCTTTGACTGGCGGTGGAGATCTGGTTTAGTTCTTCTTTTTCGAAGCAAAATTTGATTTTTTTTCCTTTCTGAAGTAGCTGGTTGTAATTTTTTCCCCTGTTTTCATATGATATATCAGTTGATTAGGTGAATTCTGTGTTGGGGATTTGTTTTTAAGTTGGGGGCTAACATGGTAAAGGAGGGAGCTTTCTAGGGTTTGGTCCTATTTAATGTTGGTGGTCGGGGCATGATGAACCGACTGAAGAGATTGAAAGTTTTAGAGTTTGCTTAAATTTCCTTTTTCTGGGACCTTTGTTTTTTTGGATTTTGTGTTGGGTCGTTCTGGCAGTATGGGTTCACGGAGTGGAGAGAAAGATGGAAGTGTGGAAGCTGCTGCTGAGGTGAAGGAGGGGGGATTTAGATCGAAATTAAAAGGGTTTGGGAGCTTTGGCAGTAAAGATACGTTTTTAAGGGCCGATAAGATTGATCTGAAGAGCTTGGATATTCAGTTGGAGAAGCAGCTGACTAAGGCATGGAAAAAAGACAAGAATGTTCAGAGATCCAAGGAAGAATGGGAGATTGATCTCTCTAAGTTGGAAATACGTTATGTTGTGGCCCAAGGGACCTATGGTACTGTCTATCGAGGCAATTATGATGGCCAGGATGTTGCAGGTACTTTCCCATTTCTTTTGAGGTGCTAAAATTTGTGAAGGTTTAATGCTCTGTATGTGTTGTTAGTGCATTTTGTTCTTATCTTTTATTCACTAAGAACAACTCTTCTGCAATCAAAGAAACTGAATGGTTCTATTCTAGTTGATGAAAATGTTTCCTTAGAGCGTCAACTGATATTGCTCTCTTTTAATCTGTATGTTTCTGTGGAGTTGGTGCTTTGGTGCTTGATTACTTATTTTTGTTAAACTGGGGAAATAAATGATATTTCTCTCTTTAAGCTGTATGTTTATGTGGAATTGGTGGGTTGATTATTATTTATGTTAAACTGTGTTAAAAACTGGTTATGCTGTAGTACAATTCACCTAGAATTATTAATTCCTAGCAGTCCATTGTTATTACTATATCTATTTTTTCTCCCATTTACTATTGTTGCTAATATGTAAAGATTGGGGCAAGTGGCAACTTTTTGTGAGCTATCCTTATTAACTACTTTCCATTAGAAATCTCCTTCTAGGATAGAATGGATATTCAAGATTCTGTCATATTTGCAGGAAAAAGGAGGTTAAACAACATTTTCAAGAAAATGAATGTGCACGTGCAGCAGACACAATTCAATAATTATCCCACAAAATGATTTGGAATGTTCTTTTTGTTTTTAAAAGTGAATTTGCATTGCAACTTCTTCTTTTGGTACATCATGAGGCTTCCCTCTTTTGAACACCTAGACATACCAAGGAAGCTTAAATGCAATAACACACTTTTTCTAGGGAGTAGTGGCATTATTACAAGAAAAAAAGCAACATAGACTAATATACCAAATATAGAAACCAGTCAGGTAATTAAGTATAAACGAAAACAATATAAAGTCAACCATCACCTATTTTTTGCTCCAAGACTGTCAAAATCTACATTCCTTCTTGCACGACACTTCCTGTACAAATAGGAAACCTTTGAGAATAGTTAAGATGGTTGGTTGCTGATACTGCCTTGAATGCCAACCACAAAGCATATCCTAGTGCCTGAGCAGCAGGTAGAGATGCAACAATATACATCAACACTGTATATATGGACTGTGCTTTAACAGGGTCAAAAACTTATAAACTCACATTCTCTCAAATTGAAAGAACTCTATCTTGCTGTTAGTTTAGAATCACTTGATCATGAGGTCCATCTCTTGTTATAACTAGGGATGGGCATTTGGACCTGAACCAATTAATTTCACATGTTGGATTTTAAGCGTCACCTACAGATCAAGCAAGCCTGATCCGTTAACAGGTTGGGTTGGATGTGTGTCCATGGGTTTTAACCTGTTGGATCGTTATGATAAATATAATTATATAATCTTATGTTTTTTCTCTTTATGCTCCCCTTTATAATGAAAACACCCTCTTGTTTTATTTGCTTCAAGGGAGACAAATAAGAGAAGTGTGACAACCTTGTGGGAGTTCATATATTTCCAGTCATGGCATGGAAACATAGCCAACCATGAAAAATAGAACTCTAACTTTGTTATCTTGGTATCTCCCTCTGTTCAACAATCTATAGTCTCTCCATCTTGCTTTATCTCCCTGCTGATTGGGTTGGGTTTAAGCTTAGGGTTACTTTAGTTTGGTGGTGGAGATAATTCAACACGAACAAACATAACCCCTCGTGGCCTGTTATTATAATTCCAGGCATCGTTTTATCTCACCGTCCATAAGGCTTTTAAGTTTCCCTTCTGTGAGACTTGCAGCATAGACAGAGACCAATAACCTCCTTGATGGTAATAATAACATTTCAATTTTTGATCCTGTTGAACAATGTTATCAGGCCCACTCTGGCAACAGGTAGTCCTTAAAATTTATACCTTTCCTTTTGTCTATCTGGCAGAAGTATAGGTAGTCATATTTATTTAATTGAAGAGGCCTATGTCAAGAATTATTATCCTTCCACAAATACTTTCTCAATCTGAATAAAAATCGAATAGTTCTTCTCAACTAAGTTGAAGAAATCATTTCTGTGGTAGGGAGTTGTCCATGAAATTACATGCCTTATTTTAGCATCGGTGATTGAAAAAGATTGGGTACCGTTGGTGAGGCTATTTTAAGTTGATGCTGCTGATTCCATAACACAACAATATCATGTATAGGCAATGAAAACTATGGCAAAACCTTAGTTGGAGGAGCACCTAAGGGAAATACTCATATTTGAAATTATGGGAAGTCTTGCTATCCTAATCTTGATAATTTTTGGGAACAAACTTCCTTGAAACATTTCTTCCCCAAAACCTTTGGGCAGGCTTTGTATATCCATTATATTCTATTCAGCGAAACAACTCTATCATAACAACATAGGGTGAGCCTTGGTGCAATGGTAAGGTTGGGTTGCTCTATTGTGATTGGAGGTCACTGGTTCAAAAAATGGAAACAGGCCCTCCGCATGAGGGGGTAAGACTGTGCTTATCTAACCCCTCGCAGACCCTGCAATGGCAGGAGCCTCAGGGGTTGGGACCGGCCTTTTTTTAACTCCATGAGAACACCATTCTTGTTTCTTTTTGGAGTTTTCTTCATTAGAGTTTTGTTATTCCTATTTAGATAAGTCCATTCAAACACCATTCTTGTTTCTTTTTGGAGCCTTCTTCATTGGAGTTTTGTTATTCCTATATTGATAAGTCCATTCAACTGCTATTATAGAATCACTTTACATATAACATCGCCATTAAGAGGTAAAGAGAATATATATTTCTTGTACTTCTTCTTAAAGTCTTTCAATACATTAATCCATCTATAAATTTTCATCTGTCCTTGCTCAGGTTATCGGCCCTCCTTTGAACCTTAATTTAATCATATTATCTTGATGATGTTGGGGTCATTATAGCATATGTTAACTTCTTTTTTTTACTTAAAATTCTCGTATGGACTTTGGATGAGTCATCATGTTCCTTGTCATCATTTAAGTTGTTTGATTAGAATACTTGTACATATGAGTTTTCAGCCGAACAAAGTGAGCTTAGACTTTTTTGGTTAGTTTTCTACCACACTCTCAAATGAGTTGTAATTTTTTCTGCTTTTTTATTTCTTTATCTTTATCCTTGGATGGTCTAATCCAAGACTATAATAGGGACGTTGATTTAAGTAAACTGTTCGTAATGTTCAAAGTAAACTGATCGTAGTGTTCAACCCAAACTGATTTGTATCCATGCGTAGATCAGTAGATGGATGTAGCCAACGACTTTTGGAAACCCGTCAGAAAACTGTAATAAACCCTCATCATTATCATCTTCACTCTTGCTCTAATTCTTTGCAGTGATCCACCTCTTTGAATTGGAAATCGTCATGGATGATTCCAATGGTAATGGCAAAGAAGCAAGTGCAACAATTGAAGAGGGCTGCAGACTAGGAAGCCGGAGCTCAATCCCCACAAAAGCCTTTTTCTTTAAGAAGCACACTTTGATGTTTAATTTGAATTATTTAATCTGGACTATTGTTCACATGAATTTCAGCTGCAATGAGATTAAACTTCTGCATGGTTTCTCTTATTGAAAAGAGAGAAATTCTTGAACATCTTCATTCTTTAATCAGCTTTGGTAGTTTAATTTGGGGTTTTCGCAAGGACACTGATTTAAATTAATCTTGCTGTATGTTCTAAGTTTTACCTAGATAGATTGGCATCTAGACAAATTGGTAGACATTGCACTGCAACCAGGAAGCCACCTCCTAAAAATATAGCAACGCCTCTTCCTGCCACTGCTTTCATCCTCTTCCGTCCTCCTCTCACATATTTCTTACATGCTTCACCTCCTCCAATTCAGAGCCCTTGCTAGAGGTGATGATGTATCAAGGACTAGTTGGTGGAATGGCTAAAGAAATTTGAGAAGCAGGAGGCAAGGACCAACTGCACCAAATCTTCATCCTTAAGAAGCTTGTCTCTGGTGTCACTACTAGACTTCCATCTGAGATTCCTTTATCATTAAAGAAGATGGATTGACTCAACGTGGAGGTGGAAGAGCTCGAGGACAAAGGTGGATAGGCTTGATGTACATAAAAGAAGCAAACATTGCTTTCAAGGAGTAATGAGACGACCAGCTTGGTGCATGCAAAGAATGGTGAGAGAATGAACAACAGAGAGAAGAAGAGAAGGCTATGGAAAAACAAAACCTAGAGAAGGTTAAAACCCACCAAGAAATCCATGAAGAAGGGGGATGATATGGACATGGAATGCTAATTTCTTGGACAGCCAATCTCAGCCATTTGGAGAAATTCGTTTCTTAGAACTGGTGCAGCCTAGTTGGTTGTCATTTTTATCCCTTTTCAAGAATAGTCTTCTGACACCATCAAAATAAGCATGTTCTTTATTAATGGTTTATTTATCTTTGAAGAACCACAAAAGAGTGAAATATAACTATTTGTCAGTTGTTTCAGAGGCCTTAATTATTCGACCTATGTTATCAGGCTCCCTTTCTCCAGCTTTCATATATGCGTCATCATGAAGGTTGTAAATGTTCATCCTCTCTAGTTTGCAATTATGACATCTAGTTCTCAATAAGGCTTTACATTTTTTTCCCCTTGAAAGCTTACAAGAAAACTGAAGAAAGAAAAAGCATACTTTTGTTAGGAAATTCACTTTTTATATCATGTATAAAGTCCTGAAAAAAAGTTTTGCTAAGTGCAAAAACTGTCACATTTTAAGGCATTTCACCTTGTTCTTTTACTTTTGTTTCTATTCAGCATTAATGAGAGGCTTCTAACTATTTGGCATACCTTATTTAATGCCTTTCATGGTTAGGACAGGCATCTGTCTTCCTTTTAGCATGTATATACTTATTCCCCGACCATCCTTTCATTGGCTTTAGATGAGTTGGTCATTGGGCAACATGCCAAGTGAACCAAGCTTATGACTTAATCAACTATGATCGCTCTCTCTCCCCCTCCCCCCCCCCCCCCCCTCTCTCTCTCTCTCTGTGGGGTGGGGGTGGAGGAGGTAAAGTTGTGAATGTGAGGAATATTACTATCATTTTTATGTCTCTCATATTGTCACCTTTTAAACATCTTCTCCATCATGCTTCTCCATTTTCACATTTCTCATACTGCCCTGCTGAAAGCTGATCAACGGACCAAAATCATAGCAACATTGATTTGGACCATTCTTTTATGAAATCTTGTGATGTTTATGCAAGAAGAAGAATATGACGCTGTTTGTCGAGGGAAAGAAATTGGAGGTTTGCTTTATATACTGACAATGAGCAAATAATATTTTTGAAATAATATTCAAAAGGTCTCTCATAGTTTTTGTCTAGACATGAACACACAAGTTGTGTGTATTTTTCACCTATTCCTGTATAGCGGGCGTGCTAAAAAAATTTCATCCTGCTGACTTTTAAGTTTTCTGGAGCCCTTGAAATGGCTATGATCCTGTCTGTTTCTTCAGTGATTCAGAGCATAAATGTATTTCTACAGATCTTGTTAAATTAATAATACTATTTGTGAAACGAAACAGTTTGGGTGAGTCTAACTAGTAAGACGCTTCCAAAGATCTTAAAGAAAGACATCTGACCTAGATCTTCCTCAAAGTTTATATTATTACTACTATTGAAGGGCACGGGAGATCTTTTGGTGCTTGTACTGGTTTTGCTCTGCTGCGAGGTCTATGTAAGCATGTATTATGTGCATATAGGAATTATATAGTTCCTACCTAGAATATTGATTGTCATGAACAATTGTCTTCAGTGCAACACCTATGTCTTTTGATTCATAAAAATATTTCTTTTATCAGAAAAGACATTTTCCATAGTATCTTTTGTTTGGCGAAATCAGTTATGGGAACAAATGCAATTTGATTTTGCTATGAAACTTGAAGACAATTCGGAAGTATTATGGGAAATATTCAGTTTCTGAGTGGACTGCTCGTATTTTGCTAGTCTTACTCTGAGCTGTGTTACATAGATATTTATGTCTGTCTCGATGAATACGTGTTGTATACATTTCTGAATTAGATATGCATCAGAACTTGGACATTTGGCTTCTTTTTTTTTCAGCTTTTACAGGTAGATGGATATTTGATCTTCCAGTAATGAGTAACCCATCATGTTGATGTTGAAAATGGCCTTTTTTTTTTAGAGATTAGTCATGAATGTAGATATTGAAATAACTTTTTAAACTATCTTTTTGAAGTTTGAAAATGATAACTATAATTATTTTTTTTTTCTACATATCCCTCTATATCCTTTTTGTCCTCATGTTGAGTCAAACACTTGGACACATGCTGTAACTTGATTCTCGTATCCTTCTCCATGCAACACTAACTCTGAGTGATTCCAATTTCCCAATCTCGTATTTTCACTCAGCTATTTGCTATTAATGTTTTTTGTATCTGATATAAGTATGTTTACTCTCTAGCACAATGTTCAATACAGATACTGCGAGGGTTTCTTTTTTTTTTTTTTGCTAAAGCAAATGATTCATATAGTTCGAGTACGGATACATCCAATAAGATCAGAAAATAACAAGTTCTAGAGCGCTCTAGGCAATTTTTTCTCACCAACCCATAGGGTGCCCCTAGAATGACTGGCCACATACGAAGCCACCCAGTCTGCAGCTCCGTTTGCCTCTTTAAACACATGCTTAGCCTGGAAGGCCACACCAACACTCATCATAGCCCAAATATTCCGAAGCAGGGGGTGGCCTCCACCACCGCCATTGGAGCCACCCTGTATCCAACCAATCATGGTTGCTGAGTCGCCTTCCAATATGATTGCACTGGCCTGTAGCACACGCTGAGCATGGCTCAGCCTGGCCCATGCCGCCCTCAGCTCCGTGCCAGTAACTGAAGTATCGAAGATCTGGCAGCCGCCAGCAACCACTACCCTGGAGTCCGGGCTCCTGATGACGATGCCAGCACCTCTCTTTCTGCTGCTGTCAAGCACGCATCCGTCAAAATTGACCTTGAGGAAACTCGGGGATGGGGACTCCCAGGTGAAGAACACCATTCGAGGTGCTATCCGAGCAAAGAGGGAGCCCCAGGTATCCCGAGCTATCAAGGGTCCTATGTCTGGCCTGCATGAGTGATCTTAGATGCCTGTACTCAGGCACGCTCCACGGTGAACTTTGGAGACAGACTGCTCTCACTAAATGTCTGAACATTCCTTGCTAGCCAGATTTGATAAGCCGTACAGGTCGCCCCAATGGCCACCTGACGTGTCTGGGGGGCGTCGGACCAATGACGAATCACCTACAGGAAAGGACCCAGCCGGCTTTAGGTATCCTGCGGGATCTCAACAAGTCTCTAAACCCTCCTAGCCCGCACATAGTGGAACAGGACATGATCCACGGTCTCGTTCACTTGGCAGTCCGGGCATTGGGGTTGGATTTTGACAACCTTTACTGGAACTGTTTTCAATCTTCTGTTATGTCTTCATACAAGGAACTTCGTGAACCTGTGTTTTCTAATTGATTGATCTTTTATTTCTGTTTCTGCTAAAATTCAAACATCTTTATGGTCTCCAGAGCTCTATTCTAACAATTCTAGATTCCTTCAGCATAGTGATAGGATCACATGTTAATTAAATCAGCCTGAATCTCATCCAAGATTAGGTGATGAAATTTGAACCATTTGGAACATGACCTGTTTTGTGTTATATGAGACCAGAAACCCATCTCAAGGTAATACATGTATGATTTTCCCAGTTCACATGAAAACTTAAAGTACTATATAAAAATTTATATGGCTTTTGGTGAAAACTCCATATGTTTCTTTGTGTTGTTAACATATTCTTAATGTGTTGTTAACATATTCTTAATGTGTTGTTCTAATAAATCTCAGGTATAGAATCATCTGCACGTGCTTTATGAAACTAACTTATCTGTGGTTGTTAATAAAGCTAACTTGTTTAACTATTCTTATAATGCTTACATTTTTCTTATTGGTTATTTATTGCATACAAGTTGACTGTCCTGATTGATACCCCATTTTAAGGTTGGGTCTGATCTGATATGCTTGCAGCTCTATATGGACGTTTGTGCAAGAAAAACCCTCTAAAAATATAAAAGAAAAGAAAATTTTACTAAGAACTATCCTTTTTATCCGTTTGAACTAAGATAACAGTTTCAAACAGTTCATACTTGTTTCGGCAATGTTACAAATGATTGTTTTCTGATAAAACAGTTCTGTTGTATCCTCCAACAGTAGCGTTACGAAATAATCAATTTTCATATTATAGTGAAGTTGTTGGACTGGGGAGAAGATGGTGCTGCCACGGATGCCGAAACTGCTTCCCTTAGGGCATCATTTCGACAGGAAGTTGCTGTTTGGCATAAGCTTGACCACCCAAATGTTACAAAGGTAAGCATCTCCACAGAGTATGTTTTAACTAGTAGCCATTATGTGTGATCTGTGTGCTCATTCCAAGTATCATGGTCTTAGTGCTAAATTGTAAACATTTTAATTGTTATTAGTTTATTGAGTCTTGTCTGGCATTAAATTTCAATTATATTAGACTCGGGGTGTTTCATTGTTTCTTTGAATCAATGCTTGTGCCGGAGCTTCGTGCTGTTTCTGGTCTTTACATGAGAGTTAATTGATATTCCTATTCCTATCCCTGCTTGCCAATCTTATTTGTAAACACAAAATCTTTGATGCAGTTTATTGGGGCATCAATGGGGACAACGGACCTTAAGATTCCACATTCCACAAGCAGCGGTCAGACTACTATTCCAGCTCGAGCATGTTGTGTAGTTGTGGAGTATCTTCCTGGGGGAACACTGAAGCAATATTTGTTTAAAAATAGGCGAAAAAAACTTGCCTATAAGATTGTAATTCAACTTGCCTTGGATCTCTCTAGAGGGTAAGTGATGGTGATATTGAGATCTGTTTTTTGTAGTTAATAAAACTGAATACTTAAAACATGCATTTAACAGCAGCATTATTATTTTGCAGGCTGAGCTATCTACACTCAAGAAAGATTGTGCATCGGGATGTGAAAACTGAAAATATGATATTGGATGCCCATCGAAACCTTAAAATTGCTGATTTTGGTGTTGCTCGTGTCGAGGCTCAGAATCCCAAGGATATGACTGGTGAAACGGGAACCCTGGGGTACATGGCTCCAGAGGTGTGTATTGCCTATATCTAACTACTGTTGTTGTAGCATGAAATTTTGAACTATCATGATCATTTGGTGTTTACCAGGCTACCTGAATGTTTGATAGATTGCTATGTATTGGCTCAGTAAATGAATACCATGGTAACAAGAATCTTATTAGGACAGATATAAGACCATTTTGCATGGGTAGAAAAGTCTAGTTTTTGTTTGAGTTATTCAAGGAATTCTTACAAAATTTGACCAGGTCCTTGATGGGAAGCCTTACAACAGAAAATGTGACGTCTACAGCTTCGGCATATGTTTATGGGAAATCTACTGCTGTGACATGCCTTACCCTGATCTCAGCTTTGCTGAAGTCTCCTCTGCTGTTGTTCGGCAGGTTAGTTTGTTACTTCCCCTTTCTAGTGGATATGTGATTATGAGGAGCTTCCATTTTCACTTGTTTTCTGAATAATAGGTTGATTTATAAGTAATATAAATAACATGGCTTTTTAAAGGGCTAATATGAACCTGTTCATTAGTTTACTGTTGAAACATATACATAGTCCAGGTACCTGGTAATAAAGAACTAAAGATTGTAATCTTTTCTAATTATATGCCAGAATTTACGACCTGAGATTCCTCGATGTTGCCCTAGTGCTTTGGCAAATATTATGCGAAAATGCTGGGATGCTAATCCAGATAAACGACCTGACATGGATGAAGTTGTGAGGCTTTTGGAGATGATCGACACGAGCAAAGGAGGTGGAATGATACCTGAGGGCCAGGCACGTGGCTGCTTCTGCTTTCCATATCGTGGCCCGTGATATCCTTTTTCTTTGGTCAACTGCCTTCTTTATTAGTGTACATGACCCGAATGGCTATGTGGTGCTTTCAAATTGCTAGGTTGGTGTTAATGATCTGGAAAGGCTCCTTTGAGTTAGATGGAAAAAAAGATTGTTTATTACATCGATTATCACTGCAGCGATCTATGGATCTTGAAGTTATTTGCATCTTTAACAAGGTTATTACTATAATCATAACAAGTTGTGATTTTATTGTCGTTATAGTTTGTACAGTCTCTCATGCTTTTGACAAACAGATGGTATGTGATTGTTGTATCATTTAAATCCCATTTGTAATGCCATTCATCATTAGTCTACTTACAATACCAGAATTATAGGGAGGTTGTGCGACACTAAAGTAAAGCAGATTTTATGTCACAGGACCCTAGTAATATAGTGTCTCAAGTGTTACTGTTGGCTGATAGTTTTCAGCAACTCGAATCAGGGTTATGAGATTTTTCTTTTTGCATATTTCTTTTTAAAAAATGCTGAAAGATGTTGATACCTATTGTATCAGAGATGAAATGAAGGCCATCACCATGGAAACTTCTAAAAAACAGGTTACAGTTTTTAGGACTACTGAATCCTTTAATTACTTTTTATTTTTCATTTTAAGAATACAACGATAGGTGCAAAAAATGGCTCATTACCTTCATGAGTTTTAAATCAATACAGACTAAAAAGGAAAAGATACTTGGCACAGTGCAAATAGATCAAACAACATCTCTGTTATTGAACACTTTATTTCATTCAATGATGACTATTATCTAACTAGCCATTGTGTATGTAAAATGCATCTGTTGTAACTTAACTGGAAGGATTCAAAAACTATTATAATGATATAGAAGGGAAAAATGAAAAAAAAATATATATGACTGACCTGGATTGGCTGCCTTTTTATATTCTCTGTTGATATATGAAGGCTGAAGATGGATGCTGCTGGTTTCTGTTCTCTTCAGCATTGATTTTGCTTTTCTATCTTATTTCTTCTTCTCTTTTCATGTACCAAAAAAAAAAAGAGAGAGAAAACAGTCTTGACCTGGAAAAAAGAAAAGACTCAATTATGTGCAAGGGACTATATATAAGATGCCAACATTGCCAGGGATAAATGTAAAATAACAATCAAGCATTAACATGGCCATGAACAAAACTGGTCTGTTGTTCCTAAGCCCTCTTCGAAATACAAGATTTGCATGGTTAACACAACGCATTAACATAACAGAGAATGCATATGTGCACATTAAGAGCATGTAACCGATAGGATCGGTTGGAGGTTAAAAGAAAAATCTCAAAAGGTTTTTTTTTTTTCATATATATATATATATATTTCATTCAATGGGGATCCATGCCACAACCCTTTGTGCTCTCGCTTCTCTCATTCCCCTAGTTTTCCCTTTTGTTCTTCTTACATTCTACCTATGCCGATGTCGCCAAACAAGTTACTGAGCGTATTCCCTTTTTCTATATGTGCAATGTTGCCAAACAAACTTTAAGTGTGCTCCTTTTTTTATTTTTCATGTGCAATGTTCCTTAATTTTTAGATGCAGTCATGCAGGCACTGTCTTTGTTGGTGCACATTATAGACGGTTGATGATAACTGTAAAACCTACTTTGTGCAAGCAGGCAATTTTGAACCATGGTATAGATATCTATTCAAACATAAGTTTGATTTATGGTGCAATACTGCTTCATCCTATCATAACAGGAGTTGTATGGTTGACGCACTTGATCATCGTGCATGGGAGAAAAAACTGGCAAAAGTTTTTCCACCTATCATGAAAAAAATCATAAAATGCTCTCGCATGTCATACAAATAAGGCTGAAATTGGATTGGATACTTATATATTCATATCTATATTTATTTTGCTTAATAAATACAAATATGGATACAAATGTTAGTTTTATGTGAAAATTAATATTCATATTTGTTTTAAACGAATAAAGATAAAATCGGATGCTGAAAGTATAGATATAAATATGAATATAAACAAGATAAATTAAACTTTATGATCCTAGAATCAATGATATTATTAAGTGGATGGTAAATCAAGTCAATAATATATTAATGTAGTTATATATATTTTTTAAAAGTGTATGAGTGCTATATAAAATTAAATAGAATTATAAATAGAATCGGATATTCGATTACGAAATGGATAGTTACTTATTCATATATATATATATATATTTAATGAATATGAGTACCGATATAGATATTAGTCGGATATTCAAATTTTTATCTATATTGCAATAGATTCGAAAATAAAATAAATCCAGATAGATATTATCCGATCCACTTTCATCCTTAATCAGGGGGATGCATGACAGGCTTTTGTGACACTGAGGTTTCTGGTCCATGTCCCAAATGATAAGAGATAGGTGCACCGTGGCCCCTGCCTTGCACGCTGCTGTGTTTCTTTTTACCACTTCACTCAAGGATGTGTCTCCAACCATTTAAACTTATGGGCTTTATATTGGTTACCATCCTTCTACATGCTTCAGTTTGTCTATTTGAAGTACATTGCCAGCGCGGTTTGCAAGTAATGGTGACGGTAACGATGTGTCCCATGTGCCATGGCCTATACATTGATGGAAAAACTTCAAGTAGTTTAAGCAACATTTGAATTGGAAGTGCTTTATTTAGCTTACCTCTTGAGTTGACAAAGATTATTTTAACTTAAAGTATAGTAATGGAGAAGTTGATTTGTGAAGTGCTACATTTACACGTTCTTAGATGTGATCCAAATTATATTAGGGCTAGCAAAATATGACCTGATTTGTCAACCCGATCCATATTCGACTCATCATACGTAGATTTGGATTTGGACTAAACATGTTTGGGTCGTAAATAGATCACCCCGTTTAATTTGTTTAATATTCGAGTCGGCTTCAGATTTTAGGGGTCCGATCCGTTTAATCTATTTAATACGTTTAATATCCGGAGCGGATCGGGTCGGATAATGCGTTTACATGTTCACCGTTCAATCCTGTTGTTCAAAATTATTTCAATCTCGCCTCACGTCTGCAACCTGTTCCCTCGAGTACTCCTTACTGTTCAAAATTATTGAAATTTAGAATAAAAGTCTAAAATCGCGATTCATAATCTCTGGCTGGTGGCCACTGAGCGCTCCTTACTGGCTATTGTCTATCGCGTCTCGTCTCGAGTGACCGAGTCCCGAATCCCAAGACATTCCGGCACTCACTGGCTGCCCATCCTGCCATCCACACTCGAGATTAATGTCGCATCGCCTTTCTAATTCCCACCTACCCCATCACGTTTGAGTGAGGAGCGAGGTCCGACAATGGTTTTTTTCTTCTTTGATTCTTTTTGAGTTCTACTTCCTCCTTTCCTTCTCTTCCTCTTGGTTTTTGCTCTTGGCCAACCCAGTGCCCAGTGTGGTTGTGCCCCCTTTTGCCTTTCCTCATCAATCGAGTGGCGAGCCGTTGACCACCCTCACCTCTCAAAGTCTCAGTCTCTGGCTCTTTGCCATGTCCCAATTTGACTGACTCTCCTCCCATCTCACGTTTAGCTGTTTATGGTAAACGCCCTAAATGGATTAGGGTTTCTCGCCCCTATTCCATCGGCAAGCGACCCCTTTCCTCTTTCAATCTTACTTTTAGAGGAGTAAATCTATTCTTCCTCTAGAATCTAGATCTAATCTTTCATCTCAAATCTTAAGTCTCTAAAAACCCCCATCATCATCCTCAAACCTCAACTCCTTTCTCATTTTTCTCTTTTATCACTCATTTATAGTTTACTTAATCTATTGCAGTGTTGCCTCTTTGCAAAATAGAAGATCAAGGTTGAAGGTACCCTCAATCTCAACACGATGAGCTATTCTACAAGACTAGGCATGCTTTATTATTTTCATTCTTTTTTTATTTTAATTGTGTTATTAAAATATTCTTCTGTTAGATCTGGGTCGGACTATTGGTTAGACAAATAATTTTAGGATTTTTTTGCATGAATACCCTCCAAAATATATAAAATTATGTGAATACCTTCGAAAAATTACTATTTATATGTATACCTTCATAAAATACTTATTTTGCATGTATATCTTTTTTTACTTTCTTGCAGAGAAAAAAGGCTTAAGGCAAGATATTTCTACAAGATGGAATTCAACTTTTTTAATACTAGAGAGTGGTCTATTTTACCGCCGAGCCTTTCTTCATTTGAAATTGAGTGACTCTAATTACAAGCATTATCCATCTGAATAGGAGTGTGGCAAAGTTGAGAAGATTAGCAAGTTGTTGAATGAGTTCTATGATGCTATTTTAGTATTCTCCGGAGTTAAATGTCCTACATCAAACTTATATTTTCTTGATTGAGCTCACTTTAAGATAAGAGATGGAGAGTGTAGATGCTTCAATGCAAAGAATAGCATGGCAGTTGCATAAAAAAATTGAAAAGTATTGGTCGGATCATAGCTTAATCTTGGCCATGACAGTCATTGTTGATCCTTGACACAAATATCAGTTTGCGGAGTATTGTTGTAGAGATGGTTGTACCGAGAGCATGCGCATCCGTGATTGTATGTTTTCTCTCTTTAATTAGTATATGCTTGCTTCTTCTAAAGCTCCAACTACTAGCACATCAACTCATGGAGACATGGAGAGTGGTACTTGTGAAACTTCTGAGCCAGGTAGAAAAGCAGATGCTTTTAAGGTGATATAAAACTTTTTTATCAAAATAAATGTATTGAACTTGTATATGGTATTATTTTTAATAAATAAATTATTTCATTTTTTTCAATAATGTAGAATTTTGATACATTGAAAGCTTTGATTTTGTGACTACTGCACAGAAGTAGTCTCAATTGGAATTATATTTGGATGAGCCTAGAGTTGATAGAAAGTCCAATTTGGATATCCTTGATTTTTGGAAAGCCAATCAGTTCCGATATCTTCAACTTTCTCTTATGACACGTGATATTCTAATTATTCCAATATCTACGGTTGTCTCTTAATCTGCTTTTAATATTGATGGGTGAGTACTTGATAAGTATTGTAGTGCACTTAAACCGGATATTGCTAAGGCATTGATTTGCACTCGAGATTTGGGGTTTGAAAAGAAATTTATATGTTTCAATCATTATATTTCTATTATTTTTTGAATGAATTTATTATTAATTATTGTAATATTTCAATGTAGATATTTTGGATACTGAGTTAGATGATATTGTAGAAGATGTCATAAACTCAAGTTCCTATAATGAAGCCCAATCAACTCAATGCTCGACCAATGTTGAATCCAATCCATAGTGAGATGAATCATGAGCATGGATACTTTTTTGGACTCCTTTTTGGTTTTGATTTAAATATGGATGTTGTCATAGTTTGGGACTCTTTTTTGTTTTGCTTTGACTATGGATCTTGTCATTGGACTTATGGAGTTATGGAGGTGGTTAGTAATCATTAAGTGGTAGATTTGTGTAGTTTCTTTTGATATTTATAGCTATTTATTGTAACCATGATTAGAAATTTGGTTCTTGTTTTGTGAGGGATTTAATTTCAGCCTTCCATTCTATAAACTTTCAGGTTCTAGTTTTCCATTTAATTAATTTGATACCTTCCATTGCTATGCGGGTTATATGATGTATGTTCTAGTTTGCCATTGTCATCCGGTTTTGAATTTGTTGTACCATGCAATGTTATATCGTCCCTGTGCATTTGCTTTCTGTTGGTTTTAAAGAGCTTCCATGGAGTTTGAATTTTATAAAAAAACATCTATTGTAGTTGATTTAGAAGGAAATATCTAGATCTGTTGACTTAGCACATTTTTGTTTCAGATGACGGAGGATCTTCATTACTAAGATTCTATCATCTAGGTCATTTACTTGGCGCAACCAGAATATGCACTGCATATATACCAGATCAGCCATGTAATTGAAAGTTGAAACTGATTGCCAATGAGGGCATTTTTTTTCTTGTCATTTCTTGTGGATATTGAATGGTTAGAGTTTTTGTTTTCCCCATTAATATTGTTATCTGATCATCTAGTTGGCTTCATGAACATGCTAGGGGACGGAAGGTTGAGGACCTTGCAATGTTAGAAAAATTCGGCTTACCATAATAAACAATCTTCTTGAGTACCACCCTGTATGTTCCTATTTTCATACTTGTCTAGATTTCATATGTATTTTAATAGTTTTTGTTCTTTAATTGCACGATCTATTTGCTGTTTCTGCAGGATCTAGTGAGAAGCTGGCAATGGGCGAGGTTGTTGGAATAAAACCTCCAGAGAAGAGGTTCTTTCTGATAGTTGAATATAGTACCACATTTTGTTGAGCCAAGCTTTGTTGATACAAAGAATCTACCTTACTGTCATTTCTTGGTTCAGTGTTTGGAACTTTGTGTTAGTTTGGATCTAAATATTTTGCGTTATCCTTCATTGGCAAAGTATGTTAGCTTTCCTGCTGAAGTTCTGAATTAAAACTTGAGGAAACCGATGCTATAAGAAGATGGCCTACTGCTTACTATCTTCAAGCTGCTGCTTTTCTCAGTCTTGGAATGGAAACCGATGCCCAAGAATCACTCAAAGATGGTGCTTCTCTAGAGACTGAAAGGGATCAAAAATACTGAAGTGTAAAGGTTTATTGTATCATGCAAGATGATGGGATCAAAATTTGAAATATATTCATCAAATGAAGTTAATGATACAACATTTCAACACTACGTAGGCAAGTTTCTTGTAATGTTTTCTACATTTATCTTCTTTTTTGCTTTTGCTGCTTAATGTATTAAACAGGTTGGTTTGGGTTGGATTGAGCTAACAAGTTACCTATTTATTAAACAGGTTGGGTTAGGCTAATAGGTTACCAACTTACCTATTTATTAAACAGGTTAAACAGGTGGGGTCGGATTGGATAAACTGATTACCTATTTATTAAATAGATTAAATAGATCGGGTCGGATTATCAGTTTATGATATTTCTGATCTATTTAATAGATAGATCGAGTTCAAATTTATAATTTTTTAATCCAACTTGCATCTGATCCAACCCGAAATTATACACTTCTATTGATGCAAGCATCTTTGGATCTACCTATGCTATTTTGAGGATAGACAGCTATACATGCGTGGATATAAAGCATGCTGCATCTCCATTTCTTTCCTATAAGACAGACCTTACACGTTACTTCATTATATCAATTGTTGAAAAATTTTAGAGGAAGCATCCTTTCTATTACGCAACATATAGAAAAATTGTTTGGATGCAAGGCAATAATAGCTTTAGAAAATAGAAAAGGTTGCTTCCTCTAAAATTTCTTATGTTAGAAGGAACATATGTTCTATCTTTAGGATAAATATTGCATCGAAGAACTTTATAAGAGAAATATTGCAATGAATTACTTCAAAATTTTTGATGACACCATATTCCATGCTAATGGCAGACAGAATATAGTCTAATATATTCCATGCTAGTGGAAATGTCATTTTCTACCTGAAGGACAAGTTCATTGCAATTTCCTGTTGTTCTTTGGGTAGTAAAGGCAAACAAGTTGTGTACCCAAAAAAAAAATAATTGCAAACAATTTTATTCATCCCTATCCTTGTGAAGTTTGGGTGGGACAGATCCTCCACAAACATGGCAGACAGAACATAGTCTAATATATTCCGCTTCTTCTTCGCTGCGGATTAGACAACAAGAAAAAGCTATGACTAAACTATGGATATGCTTATCCTTTCAATAGCCAGGCCAAGAATGCGATCCAATCACCTCACCTCCATCCCTTCTGACATGAAACCTGCCGTCTACCTCAACAAGGTACGTTTGTCTGCACGTCACGTCAACGTATCAGCCTTGGACTCAAAAAAATATTGTTATAATGCAAAATTCCTGAAAACTAGAGGATATTTGAAGCCATCTTGTGGCAGGATCAAAAGTCAAGACAAATAAACTTAAAATTAAAATTTAAAAATTAATTTTATATTATTTAATATAATTTATTGGAGCAAAATTATAGCTATAGGTCCAAATCGATCTAATTTGATTATTTATTGGACTGATTTTTCGAATTAGATTGAGGCCACTTATGTTCCAGCCCGAACTAACGTATTTGTACCTCTAATTATATTATGAGTAAAATTTTACTCTCTTCACGGAACATCCTAAAATGCACCTCATGTGAGATTTCTAATACATGCCAAACAAAATAAGCTTATGCTGAAATTGGAAGACATTGCCACTTTTTAGAGATCTAAATACATTGAATGGACTATGCTAATAAACTTTAATTCCACTCTATTTCTAAATTGTTTAGGTATATATCTTGTATTATCTCTATTCTATTCAGTTATTAACTATGATACGGTGATTGGAGATTGGAATTTGGATTTTTTTTTAAGAAAAAAATCCCCAGTGAGGATCCTAGATCTTTAAAAAAAAATCCCCAGTGAGGATCCTAGATCGTCAGAAAATCTGTACATAAAGTTTATTATTATTTCAGTAAAGGTACTTTTAACGCTTGCTGCTGTCTATCGCCATGTGTCCCCATCCACGTTCGCATATCCAACCAGGGGCATTTTGGGAATCACACCTCCACTCGTCGCGCTATGTGAGGGTAGTTCTAAATACACCCCCCCTATTGCTCAGGACACCCCCCAAAAATTAAAAAAAAATTAAATACTCTCTACACCCCCCCCCATTTGCTAAGGACACTCCTAAAAAATTAAAAATTCCTAAATTACCCCCACCCTCCCCACCCCCCACCTCCCCACCCCCGCCTCTGCCTCCCCCCTCCTCATCCTCCTCCTCCCCCTCCCCCTCTTCCCGCCCACCTCTGCCTCCCCCTCATCCCTCTCCCCTCCTCCTCCGCCTCGCCTCTGCCTCCTCCTCCTCCCCCCTCCTCATCCTCCTCCTCCCCCTCCCCCTCTTCCCGCCCACCTCTGCCTCCCCCTCATCCCTCTCCCCTCCTCCTCCGCCCCGCCTCTGCCTCCTCCTCCTCCTCCCTCCTCCCTCCTCCTACTCCTCCACCCCTCTACCTCCGCCCCCCATCCCCATCCCCTCTTACTCTGCATCCCCCTCCGCCTTCTCCCCCTTCTTTGCCTCCTCCTCCACCCCCTTCTCCTCCACCTCCCCCTCCTCCTCCTCCTCCTCCACCTCCCCCTCCTCCAACTACCCCTCCCCCCTCCGCCGCCTCCTCCCCACCCTCCTACCCCTCCTCCCCTCCCCTCCGCCGAACAGAAGGATTCTGTTCGGTTGAGGGTTGCCGAACAGAAGCCTTCTGTTCGGCACTGGATCGCCGAACAGAAGCCTTCTGTTCGGCACCGTTCAGCCGAACAGAAGCATTTTGTTCGGCGATCCAGTGCCGAACGGTACTGAGAAAATTTCAAGGGCAATATGGTAATTACACTAAAGGTTAGTTTGGGTATTTTTTTTTTAATTTTTGGGGGGTGTCCTGAGCAATAGGGGGGGTGTATTTAGAACTACCCCGCTATGTGATGGGGCACCGCCTTCCCCGCTCCATTCCTCTCCTTCTTCTTCGGTTTCTTCCCTCTTCACTCTCTCCCTCTCTCTCTCTCTGTTTCTCTTCTTCCTGAGACATGGGATCCGGGACCACGGATCCATCGGCGCTGATGCGAGAATTCCTGCGGGAGGCCGGGGGGTGCGCCGTGCTCGACGGGGGGCTGGCGACGGAGCTCGAAGCCAACGGCGCTGATCTCAATGACCCCCTCTGGAGCGCCAAGTGCCTCATCAGCTCCCCCCATCTCATCAGAAAGGTAAATTTCTCTTCTTTTTCTCTTCTACTCCTTTGCAGTAACTTAAAGTTCCGATCTTTCTGGGTTCTAATGGTAGTACCCCAATATTTTTGCTTTCTAAGAGACACTTGTTTTCCCTTCTTGCGTTTTCATGTTCAATTTATGCTCATTTAGTGGGATTTTATGGGGATAGATATTCGGAATCAAGTTCAAACTCAGGCTGGGAGGAGTTCAAGATTAACCTTAAATAAACCAAAAGAATTCAACTAAAGTTAGAAACTAATGAAAAGAAAGATCTTTGCCCCTTTTTATCTCCTAAAGTTTGCCCCGTTTCAATTTCTCCTGCACCCGACTGTATACTTGAATAAAGATTTTATATGATTCTTTTGTTACATTAAAACTCGTGTACAAGGTATTTTTTTTCCTCTCCTAACATTAGGTGGTATTTTGATTTATTGTTTCTTTATAGAATTTCTGGTGAGGGTGTGTTTTGGTTTCTAGTGACCTGAAGGCTGGGGCGGCCCAATACATTTGGAGGCCTTAGGCGAACTCACCAAGGAAGGACTTTTTTTTAAAAAATAAAAATAAAATTAATAAGTGTAAAATATTTTAAAATTTTATTTAAAAATAATTCGTCTAGCTTTTTGAGATGCAAAATTACTAATCAAACTTTTGTACTCAAGATTTATTAAAATACTATTTTCAATCAATAAGATAGCTAACTCATTTAATCTTTCTTGTGACATAGTTGACCGTAAATAAGATTTTATCAATTTTAATTTTGAAAAACTTCTTTCAGTAGAAGCAACTGTTATAGGTATTGTTAACAATATCCTGTAAGCAATGCATATATTTGGAAAAAAATCTGTTTTTTTTAATAAAGCTTAAAGTATCAATAGGGGTACTAGTTTATGTTTGTAAAACTTATTTTAAAACTTTTAACTCTGAAAATAAATCAAGACCATCAATATCAAAATATTCACTATGCTTTTAAAAATTTTCAAGATTAAGACAATATTTTTTTAGATCCTCTTTATTCAAAGATTTTAACTTTCTAAAATTAAACAAAAAATCAAAAACATTTTCATATATGGTGAATTGTTCAAACCTATTTTGAATTGAAGAAATAGCTTGATCTACTATATATAAAAAGTAATCAATTCTAAAAGATTCTTCGGCTAATCTTTCTATTTCATCATCACTATTTTTATCAAATTATTTTTTCTACGGATCACACGTTTTTCACAAAATGTAGGTGCTATTTTCATTTCATTTGCAGATTCTTTAGATGAAACCAAAGGAGACATGAATCCATTTTTTCTATAACTTTTTAAATAAGAAAAAAGATCTTTTAATTGATTTATAGCAACATCAATATGCATGTTTTTAAATTGTAAGTTCTTACTAGCTGAGTTAACAGCAAACAATATATCATACCAAATATTCATGCCCAATAAGAATTCAAAATTCTCAATCTTATATGTAGCTAAACATGTAGCTTCATTCTTTGTTTTAGGATCTTCATTAGTTTTCGCTAATTGAACTAAGGCATTTCTTATTTTAAGAGCTTGGTTTTTAATTGCTTTAACACTTTCAAGACGACTTTTCCAACGTGTCTGTGACAAGGGTTTAAGTGTCAATGTGGATACATTATCTTGTAAAAATTTTCATCGTTTTGTAGAAGAAAAAAATAAGGTATAAATTTGTTGTATCACTCCAAAAAAAGATATAGCCTTAGAACATGAGTTAGCAGTATCACATAATACTAAATTTAAGTTATGACATCCACATAGTATGTAAAACGCCTTAAAATTTATATTCAATAATCTTCTTTGTACACCTTGATGTTTTTTTTTAATATTAGACTTGTTGTCATACCCTTATCCTCTTATATCATTAATCTCAAGTTTATGTTTTTCTAGCATATTTATAAGTTCACTAAAAAGACCTTTTCTAGAGATATTATCTACTTCTAAAAATTCTAAAAAATATTCTTCTACTTTTATTTGATTTGTTGAAGTATCTATACATCTTAAAACTAGGGTCCTTTGTTCTTGATGGCTTGCATCAGGAGTGCAATCAAGTATTACAAAAAAATATTTTACTTCTTTAATCTTTTTAATTATTATGATTTTAATTTTAGATGCTAACATTTGAATCAATTTATTTTGAATCTTATGACCTAAATAATGATTGTGAATTTCACCATGTTGAATGCGTCAAACATGTTTTTGCATTACTGGATCAAATTCTGCAATCATTTCAATAAAACTTAAAAAAATTTTATCATTGCTTTGGTAGATCGTTTCATTCTTTCTCCGAAATGCTAATTATTTTTTGCAAGATTTTTCACAACAGCAATAAATAGTACTTTTTTCCAATAATCCTTCTCTTGGTTTATTTGTTCTTGGAGACTTTTGTCAATTGTTTTGTTTTTCAACAATCTCACTTCTAAATCAATCCACTTATTCATGCTAGTAATATGTTCATTAGTTGTTTCATGACTTTTGAGCTTAATACCTAGATTTTTTCAATCCCTAGTTCCTTCATTGACTAAGTAACTCGTGCTATGCGTTGAATCAAATAATTTACAACAAACATAATATACCCTATCCAAATCCTTCGAATACACTAACCATTTTCTATCATATTTTTCATCATGAGGTAATTTACGAATGTAATGTATAGTAGAAAAGTATCTATTATTTTCATCCCTAGGAAAATTAAGATCATAATCTCTAATTGGACCTCTTTTCACTAATAGATCTCTCAATTTTGTATCAATATTTTTTCATTGGCCAGGATCATATATTTTTATAGAAATATAACTAGTTTCATTAAACTCTACACTATCTTTGTTTATCCTATCTCCATCTAATTCTCATTGTGTTCTTCACTAGAGATTGTTTCAGTAGATTTTTGAATACTACTATGAATCTGGTTGTCAATCTCATTTGTTTTATTCTTTTTATGTCATCTTCAAACTTTATTTCGTTCTGAGTTGAACTTGATGTATTGTTTTATTTATTTATGACAACAAATCTATCTAGAGCTCCTTTTTGAGATTGAATGAGTTCTTCGATTTTTCTTTTCTTTTTGATTTTCATACCCACATTCAAATTTTCTATTAGACATTTAAATCTAAAAATAATATTATCAAACAAAATAATTAAGACAATCACTACAAAAAAACCAAAGTATAAGAGAGTTAAAAATGATAAAATCTGAAATGTCAACAAAAGCGGTGCCGGACTCGACGACGAACTCAAGTCCTGACAAGCGGTGTCGAACTCGACGGTGAGAAGTGGTGCCGGAGCTACTGTTAATTTTAATGGGGACTCTAGACATGAAAAACTACTGTCAATTTTTAAGAATAAGCATAAAGTTATACCCAAAGCAATAGACAATAAAATATGCAGAAAATCATGCCTAATTTTTCTATCTACCAAATAGCAGTTCAAAAGACAGCATAACTAAGAACTATAGTCAAAATTGCTTACGATGGCCATAACTATTCCAAAAAAGCTGTTCTAAACTATTTCTTAGCATTAAAGTATCTTTTATACTTACTATGTACTTTGATGGTAAAACTTATTAATCAAGAATTATTCAAAGAATAAGATTGAACAAAAAATTTCAAACACATGATATCACGATTCACATAAACATCATTTTTATTATTTTCATTTATCTTATTCTTGAACCAAGCGCAGCCTTTGAGGCTTTGAGCACTACCATACAGGTGTGTGGTCATTTAAATGCAGGGTTTAAAGTGCTGATATGGTTATATACAACCACAGGAGAAGAGAACCAAATTTTTTGCTTGAATGGAGTACAAAAAAGAAATGCCTCTTAACTGCAGGCACATATTACCAAATGTAGAGTTTCTTGATGACTTGATCCTTATGGGAACTATTAATACAAGATTAACTTTACAAAACCATCTATGTCAAGCAGATTAATTTCCAGCAGTCGGTAGCCTTACATCATTATCCTCTAGAAATTTGTCCCAGGAGGTCTTGCATATGAAAAGAGTATTTGCTCTTTTAGAAACATGATATAGGCTCTGGCAGCAAACTTTAATCACTGAAGAGATCGAAATATAGACAATCGAACTAGGAAAAAATCAAGAATATGAAAATATGCGCCTTCAATTAGCAGAGAATGCATCCAACACCCCCTCCCCACCTCTCCCCCACCTAATCAACACACACACAAAAAGAAAAACAAAGAATGCATACAATGATGTAAGAGTAAGAACAAAATGGTTAAAATGTAAAATGATAACCATAGCCACTAGAAGGTAAACACATAGTAGCATTTTTAAGAGGTAAACAAGGTTTTCAAACAAATAGCATAATCTAACAAAAAAAAAAAAAAGAAATCTGAAGTCCCTAGGGGCTAGCCCCTTGCCCAGTTGCCCTTTGGTTGGCTCCGAAAATCATTTGCCATTCGCCAAATGCCAAATTGCCAATCGGAAGACTGAAGTCTGAAGATAAAAAAAAAAAAAAAAACCGAAGTCGGAAGCTCACTTGGAGAGGGCGGAGGGCCGAGAAGGAGAACTGGAGAAGAGATGCAGTCACGCTGTCATGCCGGCAATGCCGCCTCCTTGATCCCTCATCACTCTCTTCGGCCGAGTGCGGAGTGTCGGCCCGACGGGGAGGACGGCGAGTGGGCCAGGGGCAAACGGGCAAAGTGAGACTGTGAGAACCGAGTTACCGAGGACGGCGAATGGCCAAACGAGTGAAGGACGCCGATGAAACTCGGAAGAACTAAACTAAGGAGGACCGACTACCAACTAGGCGACTACCGAGGACGGAGGAACTCAAGAACCACCGAACAAGAAGGAAGAACTCAAGAAGACAAGAACCGAAGAAGAAGAGCTGAAGAAGACGGGTGAGCCCGGCGGTTTACTGGTTATCTGGGTTACTGGTTTACGGCGGATGGTCGGATGGAGAAGATGGGCTACGCTGGAGCCTGGTCCGCTTGGAGAAGACGGGCTATGTCCATATGGGGATGGCTAGGACGTCTTGTTCTGTAGCCATAGGCTGTAAGCCGTAACCCCGGTGGCCGTGCCTGCCGCTTGGATGCTGCCATGGCCATGCTGGAGCCTGGATGCCTACGAGCCTATGCTGGAGCAGCTCTCCCGAAGGCCTTCCTTTGGGCCGAGGCCTTAGGCGACCGCCTCGGTCGCCTAAGGCTCGGGCTGGACCTACTTGAAGGAAGAAAGGAAGGTTGCAGTCGATAGGTTGGTTTTTCCGTGAAAGAGAAAAATGGGTATTATTAGATATTACTTTGTTCCATGGGTCATGACGAGATATAATGCCAAAACTGCATGCTTTAGCAGGATATTTACACCCTAAAATCGAGACTGCCTGCTGCGGGCTGCCCATTCTTTTCTTTCTTCATTTTTTGCCCTTGAACTTCTAAAAAGTAACACCATTGTAATGCATGTTTTATAGAAAAACCCCTGGTGTCATTATTTGCCTTCCTTCTCTTTATTATTTTCCTGAGAAATTAGCACATTGTTCTCTTATGCACCATTCCTTTGCATCCTAATGAAACCAGGTCCATTTAGACTACCTTGAAGCAGGTGCAAATGTTTTGATCACAGCATCCTATCAGGTGTGCTTGCTTTTTTTTTTTTTAATTCCTTTTTTTCTTTTGTTGATAACGTCATCTCATGTGCACTTCTAATTGTGATCATTTCAATTGGTGCAGGCTACCATTCAGGGATTTCAATCCAAAGGTATTTCTAGGGAAGAAAGCGAAGATTTATTGCGTAAAAGTGTTGAAACTGCTTGTGAAGCACGTGATGTATTCCAGAAGGAGTATTCTAAACATTCTCATAATGTTGAAGACAACGAAACTACGTACAAGCAACATCCTGTTTTGGTGGCAGCCTCCATAGGAAGCTATGGAGCATTTTTGGCAGATGGTTCTGAATATAGGTGGGACGTCCGAGCTATCTATTGTCACTTTATTAGTGTTGGCATGCGCTCTGAGAAATGTTGACTTTTCTTATGTGAATAATTTAATGTTTGTAGTGGAGACTATGGTGAAGCAGTTACCCTTGAAACTTTGAAAGATTTTCATAGGAGAAGACTTCAGGTGCTTGCAGATTCGGGTGCTGATCTGATCGCCTTTGAAACAATCCCAAATAAAATAGAAGCTCAGGTAAATTCTAGTTGATAAGCTTTATTTGTTTGTCTTTTCTTTTTTTATTTTTTAAAAAAATGGGTTATGCCCAGCTGCTTTCCGCAAATCATTTTGCACTAAGGCTTACACATGTTTAAAATGCATGCCATCAACTGAATATTAGTATTTTAAACTGATATGTCATATAAACTTTTTGACATGTCATTGTTACCATATTAGGCTCTACTATTATGTTGATAATATTTAATTTTTCAAAATGTGTGGCAAGGAAGCTAAGTTCGATCAGGTTACACCCAGCTGCTTTCTGCAAATTGTTTCTTAAGTGCTGCACCAAGGGCTTATGTTGTGTTCTACCAAATATTCAGTACTTTCAGAGCATCTTTTTTTGAGAGAAGATCAGACACAGTCCAATCCAATTAACTGAGAAAATTAGCAAAGGATACAACCAACATAGAAAACAGAGCCAAAGAGCTCGGTCCAACAACCTAAATATAAGCTCCAGTCTACTTTGTGAACATCTTACTCTGATATTTCATTTATATTTACATTGTGATATTTCATTTATATTTTTATAACTAGGCTTTACTATTAATCTAATGATTCTTCTAAGTTTCGTGCATATCATCTGCAGCAAACTCTTTTGTTACAATTTCACTAGATTTTGGTTCAGCATGTCATTGTTAAATGAGTTGTGATCTGTGCTTTTGCAGGCATACGCTGAGCTTCTTGAGGAAAATAATATAAAGATTCCAGCTTGGTTTTCTTTTAACTCGAAGGATGGAATTAATGTGGCAAGTGGAGATTCATTAATTGAGTGTGCCTCTATCGCCAATTCATGTAAAAGGGTTGTTGCTGTTGGAATCAACTGCACTCCTCCAAGATTTATTCATGGGCTAATTCTTTCTATTCAGAAGGTATGAACAGCCATTTTATTTTTCTCTGCAAGATCAATGTTTATTTTTAGTTTTCTCTTCCATGCTAAATGCTCCTTTGCTTTTTGACAATATGTTGAACATATAAATGTTTGCATTGCCTTGCATGCTTCGAGAAGACCTATCCTTGATTGACTTAGCAAAATGGAATTCCTGTCAACTTCATCTTGGGATCATTTGGCCACTTCTGGATTTCTTACTTTTAACTTGATGTGCAAAATGCTTGGTCAATTTAATGAAGTGTATTTTTATGTTTTCCATCATTTATCTCCTCTCTAGAACTTTTCCTTTTCTTTTCATCTTTTCTCTGTTTCTATCCATTTCATCTTTTTACTCAAGCATTATTTATAACTATTGAAAAAGAAAAGTCAAAAGAATCTAGGCAAGATTCTTTCTGAAATGCAGTAATGAATCTACAATCTGTATTATATCTCAAATTGAACACTAGTATTAGGAAGGAATCTGCTAATTGTTGGTTGATTTGTATGACTCTCATGGTGATCGAGCTGTGAAAGGGCAGTAAAGCTCTTTTGCTATGTTGATGAAGGCACCTGCCAATAATTCAATCATATACTTATATGCTTAGCTTGTAGACTTGTATTGATCCATGCACCTAAGACATCTCATTTGATATTGTTTTTTCAGTTTTTGCAAGAAAGAGCATCAGTGAGATACTCAAACAAATACGTATGAAAATCAATGGCTTTCACAATGTTCTTTTAGTAATTGGCATCTGATCCCCATGGATGAGGCTTTTCCCTTAATCATAATTTTACATGGATACTCACATGCATGCGTGCATCCTTCAGTGCATACTCAGATAAATTCCTAAATACATATACATGCATCTATACCTGTTCATTCCTACTTTCTTGTCTGGACTTTCTGGTCACATTATAATTCCAACTTAGTGTATCCAATTCCTGATTATAACCTACGTTGTCTTTATGGGTGCTTTCCTTGACTGTATTATTTAAAGATTCTAATTGAAGCTATATACAAATGCATCCTGTACCGCATTTTTACAGTGCATTGGATGACAAAATATGATTTCTCTGTACAGGTTACAGATAAGCCAATTTTAGTCTATCCAAACAGTGGAGAGAGATATGATGCTGATAAAAAAGAATGGGTGGTAAGTTCATTACGAAAGAATTTAGGAATTCTGAATTTGGTGCTGCTCTTGCAGAGAATGTCTGTCTTTGTTGCCTTGTATGTTTAAATTACTGATACTCTATCTAAAGCGGTGGTGGGTGAATCACCACCTCTCAGAAATAATATTCCATCAAAAAGTATTCAATTCTCTCTACTGAAATAAGAATATATGTTGTGGCTTGTTATACTTAAATCTTCATGTGCTAAAAGATTTTGGTTTGAGCAGTTAGTGTGGAAGTAGACTGACCCATCAAAATGGGAGCATTAAAATTTTACAGAAACATGATTGCAGTTGTTAGCAGCATATAATGTGCTTGGTTTAAACATTTTTAAGTATTCATTCCATATAGAGAGATCTCCCCTGCTGTGAATGGCTTTGACTCCCTCTTTAATGGCTCCATCCAAGTTTTAGCTTCTCCTTCCAGACTATTAAGCTAAAATTGTTTTTCAGCTGGCCCTATTCTACACTTTTGATGCTATTTAAATGTTTTTCAAAAGCTGCTTAGACATTCAGGGGGCTGGCTGAGTAAGTGTGTTTGCAAGAAAACAATAGGCTGGCAGACTAAAGTGCTCTGGCCTCATGATCACTGTTTCTAGTTTTCTTGGGAGAAATGTTTTTTTCTGCTGCTGCTGCTGCTGCTGCTGTTGTTTGTATCAAAATTAATCTAAAAAGATCTATATAATGACTTACAGTGTCTGGTTTGACTTCTGTAGTCAGCTGATTAATTGCGTTGATGTATTATTGTAACCATCACTGGTATATGGTAGCAAGAACCAGATGTTCTAATCATGTCTTTCTTAACTCTTGCAGGTGTCCACCGGAGTTTCAGATGAAGATTTTGTATCTAATGTTGGCGTATGGCGTGAAGCTGGAGCTTCTCTTATCGGCGGTTGTTGCAGGACAACTCCAAATACTATCAGAGCCATCTCGAGGGCTCTTCACTCGGGATATGATGTTCCGCAAACATCTGTACCATAAACTCTTCAGATCTAAGCTTTAGTTGATGTCAATGTTAAAAGAGACCTGTTAGAATTAAAGTGCTGAGCTCTGCACCTTTCTTTTGTTTACACACAATCTCAGGTGCTTATATTGCCACTTTATTGTGTCTTGTCAGATCTACACAGGTTGGGTGGTCCATTGGTCTAAAAACTTCTCTTGTTGCTCTGCCCTCTGGTTTTTAGAAGCGATTAGTTGTGTAGAATATATCATATTTAACAAATCCTCTTTAGCTTTCCTGAGCAGGTGGCCGTGGCACTTTAGACAACCTACTTTGAGTTGCATGCTCATTCAATTATATCAATGAACAAGAATCCATGGTGGTGGATTTTTCTGGGGGATTTTCAGCTTAAACGTGGATACAGCATGTTATAGTAAAGGAGTGAAACCAGAGACCAATATTTATAAAGTAAGATGTGTTCATGGTTTTATTGAAACAACTAATCAATTATTTCACAAAGTTATTGCCAAGCATTGATGTCCCTGCAAGCATTCATGCTAGCGATCTACAAACCTTGCCTCAATTGCTCATGCATACTTTTGTCTTGTTTAATGAATGTTATTAGCTGGTTGATATATAATATCTATTACTGGTTTTCATTTTCCATCTTTTCATCACAAAAAAATAAAAAACAAAACAAACTACAACCAGCTAGAACCATTGCTCAAACAAGCCCAGTTGGAATATATTATTTGGGTTTCTAGGTCATATATAAGCATTCAAAATCTATATAGTATATGGTCGATATGAGACTAGATATATATTATTAAGTCATAGGTTGTCTACTCTGATATAATTTATGACCATTCAGTAAAAAATATTATTTAGATTTTTTGATTTTATATAAGTATCTAAAATTTATTTAGTGCATAAAATGGCACAAACAAACTATATCTTTTGGCATACAAAAATTGGAACCTCAAAGGCTGGCCTAGCAATATCATTTATGTTGGATTTGGTATCTCCCTTTCTATATTCAGGAAAATAAAATACAAACATTAAATGGAACGCTCTTGCTTCATGTTATTTAGGAATTAGGAGCACTAGCCTGAGGCCAAGAGAGGGAGTGCGTCCGTTCGTGGGATATGATGCAATATGTTACAACTTTAGTTTCCATCCTCTTGCATGATCCATGTCCATGTTGAAGTACGCAAATTTGAAAGGCTTAAACCTGTTGTTTTTTCTATTTTTTTTTTTTTTTGAATATATTAGCTGCTCACACTAATCATATGCGAGTACAACTAGCCGTGTCAGAGAAAAGAAGAAAACTCGGTGGAGGCGGGACAATAATACTTTGAGTCTAAAAAAATTCACCGAAATGGTGTGCAGTATAGAAAACGACATAGTTAGTAGTTTTATTCGCCTCGTGGTAAATATGCATAGTTTGAAAGGCATCATGTTCTTCCATCGGTCACCATATATTGACACCTGTTTCAATCGGAGGTCTTGGACCACACTAGGCTCAACTTTTAACCAGAAAAGCTAGTCCTCACCAAGCCATATATTGGAGCAAGGCCGTGAGGAGACAAGACCTTACGTGATAGGTGCCAAACCCACTATGGCAAGAACCTCACGGTCCCAACGCTCCAGTTTTGCCACTGCAGCCATCAGAATGGAAAAAAAAAACTCTCTTGTTGTTCACTAGGAACTACCAAAACACTGTCCAGGTCATTTTTCACATAATTATTTCAGCTAAACTTCTCTGAGGCATATCCTAATTTATGGACAAATTTCTTAGACAACTTCTTGAAGTTTCAGCAACCACTAAAGACTTATTTGGTTCATGAAAAAAACTTTTTTTTACCAAAATATTTTTTTAATGTCCGAGAAAATAGTTTTTGTATATTTGGCCGACCATGAACAAGTGACAATTTAGAGTGGCTTATATTTGGTTGAGTATGTACTTTTCTAATAAAGTTGTATAAAATATATGTATATTTTTAATTAAAAAAAATCTTAACCTATTCTATTTAAAAGTTTTAAGGGCGCTTTGGGCAAAAAAAATATTACAATTTTTGGCCATTAAAAATTGGACTTTTTTTATATTCCACATAAATTTTTGTTTCTAATAAAATATAAAATTTTATTAAAAAAGCTACTTTCCCATCTTCCTCCTTTAAAAATTCCAACTAAATATGACTTAATTTTTAATTTTCTATTGATGATACTTTTCTCTTCCTACCAACCAAATGAATCTAAAAAATAATGGGTTAGTTTTTCTCTACCTGAAGTGACCGCGTGAACCCTGGCTATTCACATGATACATGACTTGTTCCTGAGTTTTGGGCTCGAACAGTCCAGCTCTCTACGTTGATGAGAAGTCGCAAGACATCATCACCCCATGGGGGAATCAAAGTTGTATAGAGCGCATCCTTCGATTGCAGAAAAATCCAAATGAGCAAACTATGGGTGTTGGGAAAAAATCCAAATCATCCGGAAGATGCTGTTTCAAGGGGCGCCCGATGCAAGGCAGCCACCTCGGCCAAGCGCCCGAACAGAGGGTGCCAACCAAGCAATACCCGGGCCATAGGCGCTGTAGGCGCCCGACTTAAGGCAGCCAGCTCGGCCAGGCGCCCGACCAGAAGGCGCCGACCAGGCAACGTCCGGGCCGCAAGCGCCCGACTTGGGGCAGCCAGCCCCGCTCAGTGCCCGGCAGGATGCCAGGTTCCGAAGCATCCCACCCTAGTACTCGGCCTCGGCCTGACACCTTTCGGGAGTCTAACTCCAGACACTCAAATCTCGCCATATCAGGCTACCGCCAGACCATTAATGCGCATGGCCTCTGTAGGCCTCTAGTGCACTCAACCATTAATGAGCACGACTTAAGATGATCTCCGGATCACTCGACCATCAAAGCATATGACCTTCCCCGATCACCGGTTCGCTCAACAATCAATGCACTCGTTATCTACGGACCCCAGGCCCTCCACAGCGGGCGGTTGAACCACTCCACCAGGTCCGATCAACCACGACAGTTCACTGAATCCGGTCTGATCCGGTCTCATCTCCCACGACACCATTAATGCACATGATCGTGCTCAATTATCACAAAGAGGACAACCTGCCCCGTCACCTCCCAGGTAATATAATATCCCTCTATAAAGGGGAACCCCTCCATCGGGGGAGGGTTGGACACAAAAACCCAAAAAAGAAACATCCTCCTCCTTTTCTCCCTCTTACTTTTCCCCCTCTGACTTAAGCATCGGAGGGCCGGCGCCGGGAACCCCGGCCACCGGCTTCTTGCAGGTCCTCCGGAGGACGCCACCCGCCGACGTACTGCTGCCCGCCATTCCAACAGCGGAGCTCCTCCTCCCTCAGCCGACGGTCGTCCTCGGGTCCAATTTCCAGCAACAGTTGGCGCTAGAGGAAGGGCCCGAGTCGCGGTCATGAAGTTGAGGAGTAAAGGAGCCTCCAATGCCTCCCGGCGTCCCCCATAAAGTCTCGGACACTCTGTCCAGAATTTACCACCTCCGGCTGATCCAATTTTCCAAGTTCAGCCGGAACAGTTCAATGTCCTGGTACAGCAAGTCCAGGCATTAGCTGCTGCCGTCCAAGGCCTGCGGCGCGAGGAAGCCCTACCTACGCTCGCCCCGCAGGCCTAGGTCCCGCCGGTGCTTCCTCCAAACGGCCCGATTCTCCAAGGCCAGAACCTTCACGGCTCTTCCAAGGCCAACAACGAGGAGCGAGTGTCTTCCCGGAGAGAACTGCTTGGGGGATCTTTAGACAGAAGGCCCCAGCTCTCCGAAGCAGAGTCGGCACCGGACCACCGCGAGCCGGAGCAAACTACGGCGACAATTCTCCGGGCTGGGGAGCTCGACAGGAAAGTCGAGAACCTGGAGCGCCAGATCGAAGCACTCCGCAGCAGAAAGGCAAGGCATGAGGGGGACTTTGAATTCACCACCAAGTCCTCCTTTTTCCGCCAGATTGAGGACGAGCCGATCCTCTCGAGGTTCAAGATGCCTCAAGTGGAGCCTTACAGCGAAACCACCGACCCCCTCGACCACCTGGAAAGCTACCGGGCTCTCATGGCACTACAAGGTTCCTCGGAGGCTGTGCTCTGCAAAGCCTTCCCAGCGACCCTCCGAGGGACAGCTCAACTCTAGTTTTCCGGGCTGAAGCCAAGTACGATATCCTCTTTCGAGCAGCTCGGCAGATAGTTCGCCACCAACTTTGCTGCCAGCCGATGCCAGCGGCGGACATCGGATTCTCTCCTAGATATCAAGCAGAAGGAGGGGGAATCTCTCAAAGAGTACCTCGACCGCTTCACCGTCGCGACCTGGGAAGTTCGCGAGCTCGACCAGTCGATAGCCATGTCGACGTTAAAGACTGGAGCTCGCTCCTATAGATTCCTCTTCTCCATCGAGAAGAGCTTCCCAGCTGACTTCACCGAAATGCTGGCCCGGGCCCGAAAATATGCGAAGGCCGAGGAGACTATCGCCTCCAGGCGGGGCGCGACCGAACAGGCTTCGAAGAAGCAGAAGAAACGCCGCGAGGAGCGCGGCCGCCGGCGAAGCCCATCTCCCCGTCGAAATAAAATTTTGCCATGACTAAGGAGTCCACCTCGGCAACAGAGGCGGCGCAGAACAAGGTCCCCGCCCCGACTGAGGTCTCCAACACGGCCGCGGGTTCAGCCGGGGAAGTACGAGAATTATACTCCCCTCAACGCTCCTCGGACGGAGATTCTGATGGAGATCGAGGGCCGAGATTATTTTCGGCCTCCACCACCGATCAGGGGTCCTGGAGCCCACCGCAACCCTAGAAAGTATTGCCGCTTCCACCGAGATCACGGTCACACCACAGAGGACTGCTTTCAGCTCCGGGACGAGATCGAGGCACTTATCCGTCGCGGAGTATTGAACCGGTTTGTACAAAACCGGCTCGAGGAACGAAGGCCAGCAGAAAAATGCCGAGCAGCCCGGAGTCTCAAATGTCAATAGGCCCATCGCAGGCACTATTGACACCATCGGAAGAACCTTGGTCGGAGGGCCGGCCGAGGAAAGGGACCCCCCAAAGCGCCTGCGCACCTCCGAAGCCATCTCATTCTCAGACGAGGACTTGAAAGGGGTTGAAGTTCCCCACGATGACGCGGTGGTGATCTCAATGATTGTAAATAAGTTTGATGTAAAACGTGTCCTTGTTGATAATGGAAGCTCGGCAAACATTTTGTATTATGCTGCTTATCAAAAGATGGGGATGGCAGAAGACCAACTTCAGAGAATGAATGCTCTGCTGGTTGGATTTACCGGGGATTCGGTCTCGGTTGAGGGCGAAGTCGGCCTCCTGGTCACGGTCGGGCTTGCCCCTCGAGAAAGCACCGTAGAGATAGATTTTCTTGTGGTCTGCCTGCCCTCAGCCTATAATGCCATTCTTGGACGACCAGGGCTGAACGCCCTCCGAGCCGTGATCTCGACCTATCACTTGCTCATGTGATTCCCTACTGACCAAGGAGTCGGCGAAGTTCGCGGGGACCAATTGATAGCCAGACGATGTTATATGGCGGCTTACAAAGTAAAACGGCCAAGCAAAGTATCTGGCCAGCAGGAGTTATCGGCTAAGGTGTCCACTCAAGCAATGGACCGCACGTTGCCCATCGAAACCTTGGAGGTGCGGGACCACCCTTGGGAAAAGCGGGTGGAACCTGGTGAGCTTCTTACTCAAGTTCCCATACAAGAAGATTGTCCGAGCTAACCGTGGAAGTCGGCTCCGGCCTGAGTTCCCTGGAGAAGGAACAGCTGATCGGATTCCTCCAGGCCAACAAGGACATCTTCGCCTGGACACCCACCGATATGCCGGGAGTCGACCCCGAGGTCATGGTTCACCGGCTCCAGGTGAGACCAACTTGCAGACCCGTAAAGCAAAAGAAGCGGAGATCCGCCTCGGAACGACAACAAGCTGCGGCCGAGGAAGTGGACAGACTCCTCGAGGCCGGCTTCATCCGGGAGGTCTCCTATCCGGATTGGCTCGCCAACGTGGTCCTTGTGAAGAAAACCAATGGGAAATGGCGTATGTGCGTGGACTACACCGACCTGAACAAGGCCTGCCCAAAGGATAGCTTCCCCCTTCCGAGTATTGACCAGCTCGTGGATTCCACTTCGGGGCACCAACTCTTGACCTTCATGGACGCCTTTTCGGGATACAACCAAATCCGAATGGCGCCAGAAGACGAGGAGAAGACAGCTTTCATCACCGACACGGGCACTTATTGCTACAAAGTGATGCCGTTCGGGCTAAAGAATGCAGGAGCTACATACCAGAGGTTGGTCAACCAAATCTTCAAGGACCAAATAGGCCGAAACATGGAGGTCTGTGTGGACGACATGCTGGTAAAAAGCTGGACAGCCGAGTACCATGTGGCCGACCTCGATGAAATATTCTCCAAGCTCAGGAAGTACCAAATGAAGCTTAACCCGGCCAAGTGTGCGTTCGGAGTCACCTCGGGCAAATTTCTGGGTTTTATAGTAACCCAACGCGGAGTCGAAGCTAACCCCGAGAAGATTCGGGCGCTGCAGGAGATGGTACCACCAAAGACGGTTAAGGAGGTACAGCGACTCACCGGGCAGATCGCGGCCCTGGGAAGATTTGTCTCCAGGTCGGCTGAGCGGTGCCTCCCATTTTTCAGAATTCTCAAGCGACCAAAGGACTTCTTGTGGTCGGAAGAGTGCCAACAAGCTTTCGAAGAACTTAGATGCCTTCTCGCCTCTCCACCGCTGCTTACCAAGCCTCAACAGGGCGAGCTTCTCTACCTGTACTTAGCTGTCTTTCCGGTCGTAGTGAGCTCGGTCCTAGTCCGGGAAGAGGACAAGCTTCAAAAGCCTGTCTACTACACCAGCCGGGTCCTCAGAGATGCTGAGGCCTGATATTCTAAGCTGGAAAAGACAATCTTCGCCCTAATCATCTCAGCCCGAAGACTCCGACCCTACTTCCAAGCTCACACAGTAGCTATACTGACCGACCAGCCAATAAAGCAGATCTTACAACGATCGGACCGGGCCGGGAGAATTGCCAAATGGGCAGTCGAGCTCGAGAAGTTTGATCTCGAATACCGCCCAAGACCGACAATTAAAGCTCAGGCGCTCGCTGATTTTATCGTAGAATGCACCCTGCCAGACGACCCCGAGCACCTACACATACCAACGGAGGAAACCCCAAGGCCACCCTGGGTCCTGTACGTGGACGGCTCCTCGAGCTCGGGGGGTAGCGGAGCAGGACTCATCCTCACCAGCCCGAATGGGGTAGTTGCAGAGCAAGCCTTACGCCTCGAATTTCCTGCCTCGAACAATGAGGCGGAATATGAGGCACTCATCGCTGGGCTCAAATTGGCAAGAGAGCTGAAGGTCGAAGACCTAAAAGTCTATAGCAACTCCCAGCTGGTCGTAAGCCAAGTTCTAGGAGATTTTGAAGCAAAAGAGCCCTCAATGCAGAAATATCTTCATAAAGTACGGGAACTCATCTCCGCCCTGGGCGCCTTCAATATTCAGCATATTCCTAGAACGGAGAACCTCAGGGCCGACCTGTTGTCAAAGTTGGCGACCTCTCGCATGAGCGAGCTCCCCAAGGCGATGGCGCTCGAATATCTTCAAACACCCAGCACAGAAGAGCCTGACCCGGCCATGTGCATAGACACCGAGCTGAGCTGGATAGATGAGCTCGTCGACTATCTACAAAGTGAGGTCCTCCCCGAGGATGAGCTCGAATCTCGCCGGATCAGGCGCCAAGCTTCCCGATTCATATTATATGAAGGCAAGCTCTACCGGAAGTCGTTTACCTCTCCTCTCCTCAGATGCCTCCGCCCGTCGAAAGCAGACTATGCTATGCGAGAGGTCCATGAAGGGATAGGCGGGAACCATTTGGGAGGCCGAGCACTGGCTCATAAAATCTTGCGCCAAGGATATTTTTGGCCTACACTCCAGAAGGACACACTAGACTTTGTCTGGAAGTGCGACCAATGCCAGCAAAATGTCAATGTCCAGCGCCGGCCTTCGGTCCCGCTGACTTCAATTGGTGTACCTTGGCCATTCGCCCAGTGGGGCATCGACATCCTGGGGCCATTCCCCCTGGCAACCGGGCAGAGAAAATTTCTAGTCGTCTCCATCGACTACTTCACCAAGTGGGTCGAAGCCGAGCCGGTGGCCCGGATCACCGAGCAGAAAATAAGGGACTTCGTCTGGAAGTCAATCATTTGTAGGTTTGGGCTCCCCCGCATCCTTATATCTGATAACGGTCGTCAGTTTGACAACATCTGTTTCAGAGAATTCTGCTCCGAGCTCGGCATCGACCACCGCTTCACCTCGGTAGCTCACCCCCAAACAAATGGAGAAACTGAAGTGACGAATTCGCACCATACTCCAAGGACTCAAAGCCAGGCTGGACCGATCCAAGGGGCAATGGGCTGAAGACCTCTACAACATCCTGTGGGCCTACAGAACAATATTTCGGCTCCCCACTGGCAAGACCCCCTTTAACTTGGCATACAGAATGGAAGCCGTCATTCCTCTGGAAATCGGGCTCCCCTCCCTAAGGGTCGAGCACTACAACGCGGCCTCCAACTCCTCCCAACTCAGAGAGAACCTGGACCTCATCGAGGAGACCAGGGAGGCAGCCCGAGTTCGTATGGCAAGGTACCAACGGAAAACAGCACAATACTTCAACTTCAGAGTAAAAGCCAAGCTCTTCAAGGTAGGAGATCTCGTCCTTAGGAGGGCCGAGGCTTCTCAGCCCGCCGAGCAGGGGAAGCTAGCCCCGAACTGGGAAGGACCATACCGAGTCACGCGAGTTCAGCGACCCGGAGCTTACAAGTTGGAAACCCTCGAGGGGGCTCCTATCCCTCAAAGCTGGAACTCCGAGAACCTTCGGATGTACTACCAATGAGCCCTTTAGGAGTCATCAACAAACAGGAATGCAATTCTCTCTCCATTTGTGATAATTTGTTTATGGTTCTTCATTAATTACCTCATACTCCTGACGCTGGGACACATAAATCCCAGAAAATCCCGACAAAGCTCGGATGCCCGAAAGTTCGAATGCTCGACGGAGCTCGAGCGCCCATCTGCTCGACGAAGTTCGAGATGCCCCGTAGGTCGACCGTAAAGTCTCAAACTCTCTCGACCTCGGAAAGTGTCGCAGGTCGACAGTGCGTTCCCAGACCCCTCGACCTTGCGCACGATACCTCGACAAAGTTTGGGATGCCTCGTAGGTCGACCGTAGAGTCTCAAACTCCCTCGACCTCGGAAAGCGTCGCAGGTCGACAGTGCGTTCCCAGACCCCTCGACCCTACGCACAATACCTCGACAAAGTTTGGGATGCCCCGTAGGTCGACCGTAGAGTCTCAAACTTCCTCGACCTTAGAAAGCGTCTCAGGTCGACAGTGCGTTCCCAGATCCCTCGACCTTGCGCACGATACCTCGACAAAGTTTGGGATGCCCCGTAGGTCGACCGCAGAGTCTCAAACTCCCTCAACCTCGGAAAGTGTCGCAGGTCGACAGTGCATTCCCAGACCCCTCGATCCTGCGCACGATACCTCGACAAAGTTCGGGATGCTCCGTAGGTCGACCGTAGAGTCTCAAACTCTCTCGACCTCGGAAAGCGTCGCAGGTCGACAGTGCGTTCCCAGACCCCTCGACCTTGCGCATGATACCTCGACAAAGTTCGGGATGCCCCGTAGGTCGATCGTAGAGTCTCAAACTTCCTCGACCTTGGGAAGCATCGCAGGTTGACGGTGCGTTCCCAAATCCCTCGACCTTACGCACGACATCTCGATAGAGTTCGGGATGCCCCGTGAGTCGACCGTAGAGTCTTAAACTCCCTCGACCTCGGGATGTGCCACCGGATCAACTGCAAGCCCGAGTTCCAGGTGTTGAGCTCAATTCTCCAACTGAAGTCGGAATGCCCCAAGAACCGGTTCCAAACTCCCTCGACCTTGGGTAGTATCGTGGGTCGACTGCAAGCCCGAGCATCTTCGGCCTTGCATCTATCGGCAAAAACCAGGATTTTTCGTGATGACTTTCCCCGACCGCGAAAAGATTGGCAAAAACGGGGACCTTTACAGACCCCCCGATCTGCAGAAGACCACCTTTAAAGAATGCCCCTTGGAGACGATCGCAGAGCGGACTCGGCCGTCAACCTGAAATGCTCGGCCCCGATGGTGCAAAAGGTATTACTTACCTAGCACCTACATTTATCGCATTTACTTTATGCACCAGGATGGTCGACGAAGTCTCGGTCGAGCTCAAGATCTCAAGGGTGAGATGCCTAGCCGAGCCAAATACAAGCCAAAGAACGAGGGAACAGGCTACGCCTTGGCGCAGGGCTTTGACCAAACCGCCGCCTCGTTCTCCTGCGGACGACACTGCATACGGATACGTGTCCCCGAAGCCAAAGAACGCTTCAAAGAGCTGACCGCAGAGTAGACCCGACAGTGAGAAAGGTATTCCTCACTCAACACTTATGCTATCGCGTTCGTTTGCTTACGCTATAATATTCAACAGTCCCGACTAAGCTCGAAAGCTCCCCCGACCAGGGTTGAGATCCGTCTAATGTCTGTCCGAACCTTGGTTCATAACCCCATCGGGGATAGGCTTTAGAACCTCTACGAGTTTATACCCGTAAAGCCGAGTCTAAAGACCCGGCCAAAGCCTCTTGGAAGGTTAACCCCGCCAAGGCCAAAGAATCGAGCTCGATGCTCCGAAAATTCGGATCCAAGAATCCGGCAGAATTCGGTTCCGAGCTCAAGGGCTCGGCAAGTCCGAGCTCCGACCAGAGTGCGAAATCGATTAAAGTTCGAAACGAGTTCCTATCAGATCTAAGTTCGGAGCATTTCCTAATGGGCCTATGCTTATCGAGCCCGAAACTTGTTAAAAGGAACTAGATCTAACCGGTTGAGAAGAAAAAGGCAAAATAGGAGTAAATTTAGAATGAACTTAGAAAAGAGATCTTCATTAATAAAAGCCCGAAGGCTAAGTACAAGACTCGGGCTCGGCCATACACTTTTAGGGGCCGACCTTACTTACAAAAAAAAAAAAAACAAAGGTAAATCCCGAAGAGGCGGGCGCTGCTCGTTAGTTATCCGCAGTCATCGCCTCGGCCCGAGCCACGTCAGCAGCTTGAGGGGCAGCATCAGAAGCTCCTTCGACCGTCGAAATTTCACCCTCCTCGGTCGTCGGGGGTTCGGCCCTATCCGAGTCTTCGGACGCGTTGAGCCTCTCGACCCCTGCTCCGGGTCGGAGTAGATCAAGGTCGAACTCGGGGCAGAGCCACCTCAGTTGATTTCGGAAGTCATTGAAGCCGCGAACGAAACCATCCACGGCCTCCTCCTCCATCAGTTCCTGAAACTCTTCCGATTCCCAGAAGAGTTGGATCGCCCTCTTCGCCTCCTCTTCGACCTTGAGGTGAACCTCCTTCACCTCCTGCTCGCGGATAACGAGCACCGAAGTGGCCTCGGCCAGACGCGCCTCTGAAGCATGCAGCTCTGACCTGGCCAGGGCGTGTGCGCCCTTCTCCTCCTCGAGCTCGGTGTTCAGAGCCCGAATCTCGTCCTCGGCCGCCTCCACCTTCGCTTAGCGCTTTTTGCTCGGCCTCGGGTGCGAGGCGCCTCTCCTCGGCTTCCTCCTGCCCCCGCTGATACTTTTGGGGCTCGTTCCCGATAGTCTGCGACTATATGCATTAGCGTCTTGATCTCGTGGAGGTGCTATAAAAGAAAGAGATAAGAAACAAAGTCCGAGCTAATTCGAAACGAACTTACACAAATGCAAAGGCAAACTTATCCGGATGGCAGAACAGATGGTCGTATCCATGAAGGCGCCATAACTCATGGACCGGACCTTGGCTTGGTCGGCCGGGAGCAGCGCGACCCAAAGAACTTCGCGCGCCGTTTGGGGATTATCCAGGACCGAATCGCCCTTGAAGACTGCCCAACCAGGAGCATAAGGTACTCTCTCCTGGTGGCCTTGATCCCCCGACGGGCCCGGAGAACTGGGCCTTGCTGGGCTCGGTGGATGCGGCTCCGCAGCCCCCTGATTGCTACTCGGCTCGGGACCGGGGAGTTGGGGTTGGGCAGGTGCCCAACCCAACCGCTGTGAGATGGGGGCGGGACACGCAAGCGTAAAAGCCCCCGTAGAGCCCCTACCCTCTTGACCGTGGTTCGGAGCCTCCATCTGAACAGGTCTAGCCGCCCTCGCCCCGTCCGAACAGGTCTAGCCGGCCGAGAAAAGGGACCCCCCAAAGCGCCTGCGCACCTCCGAAGCCATCTCATTCTCAGATGAGGACTTGAAAGGGGTTGAAGTTCCCCACGATGATGCGGTGGTGATCTCAATGATTGTAAATAAGTTTGATGTAAAACGTGTCCTTATTGATAATGGAAGCTCGGCAAACATTTTGTATTATGCTGGTTATCAAAAGATGGGGATGGCAGAAGACTAACTTCGGAGAATGAATGCTCTGCTAGTTGGATTTATCGAGGATTCGGTCTCGGTTGAGGGCGAAGTCGGCCTCCTGGTCATGGTCGGGCTTGTCCCTCGAGAAAGCACCGTAGAGACAGATTTCCTTGTGGTCTGCCTGCCCTCAGCCTATAATGCCATTCTTGGACGACCAGGGCTGAACGCCCTCCGAGCCGTGATCTCGACCTATCACTTGCTCATGTGATTCCCTACTGACCAAGGAGTCGGCGAAGTTCGCGGGGACCAATTGATAGCCAGACGATGTTATATGGCGGCTTACAAAGTAAAACGGCCAAGCAAAGTATCTGGCCAGCAGGAGTTATCGGCTAAGGTGTCCACTCAAGCAATGGACCGCACGTTGCCCATCGAAACCTTGGAGGTGCGGGACCACCCTTGGGAAAAGCGGGTGGAACCTGGTGAGCTTCTTACTCAAGTTCCCATACAAGAAGATTGTCCGAGCTAACCGTGGAAGTCGGCTCCGGCCTGAGTTCCCTGGAGAAGGAACAGCTGATCGGATTCCTTCGGGCCAACAAGGACATCTTCGCCTGGATGCCCGCCGATATGCCGAGAGTCGACCCCGAGGTCATGGTTCACCGGCTCCAGGTGAGACCAACTTGCAGACCCGTAAAGCAAAAGAAGCGGAGATCCGCCCCGGAACGACAACAAGCTGCGGCCGAGGAAGTGGACAGACTCCTCGAGGCCAGCTTCATCCGGGAGGTCTCCTATCCGGATTGGCTCGCCAACGTGGTCCTTGTGAAGAAAATCAATGGAAAATGGCGTATGTGCGTGGACTACACCGACCTGAACAAGGCCTGCCCAAAGGATAGCTTCCCCCTTCCGAGCATTGACCAGCTCGTGGATTCCACTTCGGGGCACCAACTCTTGACCTTCATGAACGCCTTTTCGGGATACAACCAAATCTGAATGGCGCCAGAAGACGAGGAGAAGACAGCTTTCATCACCGACACGGGCACTTATTGCTACAAAGTGATGCCGTTCGGGCTAAAGAATGCAGGAGCTACATACCAGAGGTTGGTCAACCAAATCTTCAAGGACCAAATAGGCCGAAACATGGAGTTCTATGTGGACGAGATGCTGGTAAAAAGCCGGACAGCCGAGTACCATGTGGCCGACCTCGATGAAACATTCTCCAAGCTCAGGAAGTACCAAATGAAGCTTAACCCGGCCAAGTGTGCGTTCGGAGTCACCTCGGACAAATTTTTGGGTTTTATAGTAACCCAACGCGGAGTCGAAGCCAACCTCGAGAAGATTCGGGCGCTGCAGGAGATGGTACCACCAAAGACGGTTAAGGAGGTACAGCGACTCACCGGGCGGATCGCGGCCCTGGGAAGATTTGTCTCCAGGTCGGCCGAGCGGTGCCTCCCATTTTCCAGAATTCTCAAGCGACCAAAGGACTTTTTGTGGTCGGAAGAGTGCCAACAAGCTTTCGAAGAACTTAGATGCCTTCTCGTCTCTCCGCCGCTGCTCACCAAGCCTCAACAGGGCGAGCTTCTCTACCTGTACTTAGCTGTCTCCCCGGTCGCAATGAGCTCAGTCCTAGTCCGGAAAGAGGACAAGCTTCAAAAGCCTATCTACTACACTAGCCGGGTCCTTAGAGATGCTGAGACCCGATATTCTAAGCTGGAAAAGACAATCTTCGCCCTAATCATCTCAGCCCGAAGACTCCGACCCTACTTCCAAGCTCACACAGTAGCCATACTGACCGACTAGCCAATAAAGCAGATCTTACAACGATCGGACCGGGCCGGGAGAATTGCCAAATGGGCAGTCGAGCTCGGAAAGTTTGATCTCGAATACCGTCCAAGATCGGCAATTAAAGCTCAGGCGCTCGCTGATTTTATCGTAGAATGCACCCTGCCAGACGACCCCGAGCACCTACACATACCAACGGAGGAAACCCTGAGGCCGCCCTAGGTCCTGTACGTGGACGGCTCCTCGAGCTCGGGGGGTAGCGGAGCAGGACTCATCCTCACCAGCCCGAATGGGGTAGTTGCAGAGCAAGCCTTACGCCTCAAATTTCCTGCCTCGAACAATGAGGCGGAATATGAGGCACTCATCGCTGGGCTCAAATTGGCAAGAGAGCTGAAGGTCGAAGACCTAAAAGTCTATAGCAACTCCCAGCTGGTCGTAAGCCAAGTTCTAGGAAATTTTGAAGCAAAAGAGCCCTCAATGCAGAAATATCTTCATAAAGTATGGAAACTCATCTCCGCCCTGGGCGCCTTCAATATTCAGCATATTCCCAGAACAGAGAACCTCAGGGCCGACCTGTTGTCAAAGTTGGCGACCTCTCGCATGAGCGAGCTCCCCAAGGCGACCACGCTCGAATATCTCCAAACACCCAGCACAGAAGAGCCTGAACCGGCCATGTGCATAGACACCGAGCCGAGCTGGATAGATGAGCTCGTCGACTATCTACAAAGTGAGGTCCTCCCCGAGGATGAGCTCGAATCTCGCCGGATCAGGCGCCAAGCTTCTCGATTCATATTATATGAAGGCAAGCTCTACCGAAAGTCGTTTACCTCTCCTCTCCTCAGATGCCTCCGCCCGTCGGAAGCAGGCTATGCTATGCGAGAGGTCCATGAAGGGATATGCGGGAACCATTTGGGAGGCCGAGCACTGGCTCATAAAATCTTGCGCCAAGGATATTTTTAGCCTACACTCCAGAAGGACACACTAGACTTTGTCTGGAAGTGCGACCGATGCCAGCAAAATGCCAATGTCCAGCGCCGGCCTTCGGTCCCACTGACTTCAATCGGTGCACCTTGGCCGTTCGCCAAGTGGGGCATCGACATCCTGGGGCCATTCCTCCTAGCGACCGGGCAGAGAAAATTTCTAGTCATCTCCATCGACTACTTCACCAAGTGGGTCGAAGCCGAGCCGGTGGCCCGGATCACCGAGCAGAAAATGAGGAACTTCATCTGGAAGTCAATCATTTGTAGGTTTGGGCTCCCCCGCATCCTTATATCTGATAATGGCCGTCAGTTTGACAACATCCGTTTCAGAGAATTCTGCTCCGAGCTCGGCATCGACCACCGCTTCACCTCGGTAGCTCACCCCCAAACAAATGAAGAAACTGAAGTGACGAATCACACCATACTCCAAGGACTCAAAGCCAGGCTGGACCGATCCAAGGGGCAATGGGCTGAAGACCTCTACAACATCCTGTGGGCCTACAGAATAATATTTCGGCTCCCCACTGGCGAGACCCCCTTTAACTTGGCATACGGAATGGAAGCCGTCATTCCTCTGGAAATCGGGCTCCCCTCCCTAAGGGTCGAGCACTACAACGCGGCCTCCAACTCCTCCCAACTTAGAGAGAACCTGGACCTCATCGAGGAGACCAGGGAGGCAGCCCGAGTTCGTATGGCAAGGTACCAACGGAAAACAGCACAATACTTCAACTTCAGAGTAAAAGCCAAGCTCTTCAAGGTAGGAGATCTCGTCCTTAGGAGGGCCGAGGCTTCTCAGCCCGCCGAGCAGGGGAAGCTAGCTCCGAACTGGGAAGGACCATACCGAGTCACGCGAGTTCAGCGACCCGGAGCTTACAAGTTGGAAACCTTCGAGGGGGCTCCTATCCCTCAAAGCTGGAACTCCGAGAACCTTCGGATGTACTACCAATGAGCCCTTTAGGAGTCATCAACAAACAGGAATGTAATTCTCTCCCCATTTGTGATAATTTATTTACGGTTCTTCATTAATTACCTCATACTCCTGACGCTGGGACACATAAATCCCAGGAAATCCCGACAAAGCTCAGATGCTCGAAAGTTTGAATGCTCGACGGAGCTCGGGCGCCCATCTGCTCGACGAAGTTCAGGATGCCCCGTAGGTCGACCGTAGAGTCTCAAACTCCCTCGACCTCGGAAAGCGTCGCAGGTCGACAGTGCGTTCCCAGACCCCTCGACCTTGCGCACGATATCTCGACAAAGTTCGGGATGCCCCGTAGGTCGACCGTAGAGTCTCAAACTCCCTCGACCTCGGAAAGCGTCGCAGGTCGACAGTGCGTTCCCAGACCCCTCGACCCTGCGCACGACACCTCGACAAAGTTCGAGATGCCCCGTAGGTCGACCGTAGAGTCTCAAAACTCCCTCGACCTCAGAAAGTGTCGCAGGTCGACAGTGCGTTCCCAGACCCCTCGACCTTGCGCATGATACCTTGACAAAGTTCGAGATGCCCCGTAGGTCGACCACAGAGTCTCAAACTCCCTCGACCTCGGGAAGCGTCGCAGGTCGACAGTGCGTTCCCAGACCCCTCGACCCTGCGCACGATACCTCGATAAAGTTCGGAATGCCCCGTAGGTCGACCGTAGAGTCTCAAACTCCCTCGACCTCGAAAAGCGTCGCAGGTCGACAGTGCGTTCCCAGACCCCTCGACCTTGCGCACGATACCTCGACAAAGTTCGGGATGCCCCGTAAGTCGACCGTAAAGTCTCAAACTCCCTCAACCTCGGGAAGCGTCGCAGGTTGACGGTGCGTTCCCAAACCGCTCGACCTTGCGCACGACACCTCGACAGAGTTCGGGATGCTCCATGAGTCGACCGTAGAGTCTCAAACTCCCTCGACCTCGGGATGTGCCACCGGATCAACTGCAAGCCCGAGTTCCAAGTGTTGAGCTCGATTCTCCAACTGAAGTCGGAATGCCCCGAGAACCGGTTCCAAACTCCCTCGACCTCGGGTAGTATCGTGGGTCGACTGCAGGCCCGAGCATCTTCGGCCTTGCATCCATCGGCAAAAACCAGGATTTTCCGTGATGACTTTCCCCGACCGCGAAAAGATTGGCAAAAACGGGGACCTTTACAGACCCCCCAATCTGCAGAAGACCACCTTTAAAGAATGCCCCTTGGAGACGATCGCGGAGTGGACTCGGCCGTCAACCTGAAGTGCTCGGCCCCAATGGTGCAAAAGGTATTACTTACCTAGCACCTACATTTATCGCATTTATTTTATGCACCAGGATGGTCGACGAAGTCTCGGTCGAGCTCAAGATCTCAAGGGTGAGATGCCTAGCCGAGCCAAATACAAGCCAAAGAACGAGGGAGCAGGCTACGCCTTGGCGCAGGGCTTTGACCAAACCGCCGCCTCGTTCTCCTGCGGACGACACTGCATACGGATACGTGTCCCCGAAGCCAAAGAACGCTTCAAAGAGCTGACCGCAGAGTAGACCCGACAGTGAGAAAGGTATTCCTCACTCAACACTTATGCTATCGCGTTCGTTTGCTTACGCTATAATATTCAACAGTCCCGACTAAGCTCGGAAGCTCCCCCAACTAGGGTTGAGATCCGTCTAATGTCTGTCCGAACCTTGGTTCATAACCCCGTCGGGGATAGGCTTTAGAACCTCTACGAGTTTATACCCGTAAAGCCGAGTCTAAAGACCCGGCCAAAGCCTCTTGGAAGGTTAACCCCGCCAAGGCCAAAGAATCGAGCTCGATGCTCCAGAAATTCGGATCCAAGAACCCGGCAGAATTCGGTTCCGAGCTCAAGGGCTCGGCAAGTCCGAGCTCCGACCAGAGCGCGAAATCGATTAAAGTTCGAAACGAGTTCCTATCAGATCTAAGTTCGGAGCATTTCCTAATGGGCCTATGCTTATCGAGCCCGAAAACTTGTTAAAAGCAACTAGATCTAACCGGTTGAGAAGGAAAAGGCAAAACAGGAGTAAATTTAGAATGAACTTAGAAAAGAGATCTTCATTAATAAAAGCCCGAAGGCTAAGTACAAGACTCGGGCTCGGCCATACACTTTTAGGGGCCGACCTTACCTACAAAAAAAAAAAACAACAAAGGTAAATCCTGAAGAGGCGGGCGCTGCTCGTTAGTTATCCGCAGTCATCGCCTCGGCCCGGGCCACGTCAGCAGCTTGAGGGGCAGCATCAGAAGCTCCTTCGACCGTCGAAATTTCACCCTCCTCGGCCGTCGGGGGTTCGGCCCTATCCGAGTCTTCGGACGTGTTGAGCCCCTCGACCCCTGCTTCGGGTCGGAGTAGATCAAGGTCGAACTCGGGGTAGAGCCGCCTCAGTTGATTTCGGAAGTCATTGAACCGCGAACGAGCCCATCCACGGCCTCCTCCTCCATCAGTTCCTGAAACTCTTCCGATTTCCGGAAGAGTTGGATCGCCCTCTTCGCCTCCTCTTCGACCTTGAGGTGAACCTCCTTCACCTCCTGCTCGCGGATAGCGAGCACCGAAGTGGCCTCGGCCAGACGCGCCTCTGAAGCACGCAGCTCTGACCTGGCCAGGGCATGTGCGCCCTTCTCCTCCTCGAGCTCGGCGTTCAGAGCCCGAATCTCGTCCTCGGCCGCCTCCACCTTCGCTTGGAGCGCTTTTTGCTCGGCCTCGGACGCGAGGCGCCTCGCCTCGGCTTCCTCCTGCCCCCGCTGATACTTTCGGGCTCATTTCCGATAGTCTGCGACTATATGCATCAGCGTCTCGATCTCGTGGAGGTGCTGTAAAAGAAAGAGATAAGAAACAAAGTCCGAGCCAATTCGAAACGAACTTACACAAATGCAAAGGCAAACTTACCCGGATGGCAGAACAGATGGTCGTATCCATGAAGGCGCCATAACTCATGGACCGAACCTTGGCCTGGTCGGCCGGGAGCAGCGCGACCCGAAGAACTTCGCGCGCCGTTTGAGGTTTATACAGGGCCGAATCGCCCTCGAAGACTTCCCAACCAGGAGCATAAGGTACTCTCTCCTGGTGGCCTTGATCCCCCGACGGGCCCGGAGAACTGGGCCTTGCTGGGCTCGGTGGATGCGGCTCCGCAGCCCCCCGACTGCTACTCGGCTCGGGACCGGGGAGTTGGGGTTGGGCAGGTGCCCAACCCGACCGCTGTGAGATGGGGGCGGGACACGCAAGCGTAAAAGCCCCCGTAGGGCCCCTACCCTCTTGACCGTGGTTCGGAGCCTCCATCCGAACAGGTCTAGCCGCCCTCGCCCCGGCAACCGCGCCAGATGAAGACCTGGCTTTCTTCCTAGGCTCGAGAGGGGCCCCACCAGCTTCGGCCGCCCTCTTCTGGAACCGAGCATACAAGGCCGAATCCTTCGTTACCATTTTTGGAATGTCTGAGAGCAAAGAAATAAAGAAAAAGGGTAAATATCAGGAAATAAGAGCAAGCAAAAAACAAAACACGAATAGAAACTATCCTTACCCTGAGGGTGCGCCGAGCTCAGGCCGACGTTAACTAGAGCGTCCTCGCTCACAAGGTCGTTTAGCAGAATGTCCTCCTCGAGGCCGCTAAGGGCATCGAGGATCTTCTGCTCGCCCTTGACAGGATGGGGAGCTTGTTGACGGCCTTGAGCCGGGCCTGCTCCCACCGAGGATTGAACCCCCATGTTCGCTCGGAAGACAAAAAGAAAAATTTCTTTTTCCATCCATGGATGGATGGAGCCCCCCAGAAAAGCGGCCGACCACCCCGAAGGGCAAGATAAAGCCACTCTCCGTCACCCGGGTTGGACTTCAATAAGAAGTACCACCGAAAAACGTTGACGGATGTTGGCATCCCATGCAAAAGGCATAAGGATAAAAAACCGACTATAGTTCTCCACGCGTTCGGAACGAGTTGCGCCGGGACGATCTGATATGTCGCCAGCAACTCGTTCACAAACCCGTGAAGAGGGAACCGCAGGCCGGCCCAGAGTGATTCTGTGTACACTCCGATCCGGTCCGGAGGGGGCCTGGTCACCCGATCCCTCGACCCCTCGGGTTCCAAGCGGAACCCGTACTGAGGGAAGAACCACTCCTCGACCATTTCCATCTCCTTGATACTAATGGCGGACCCAACCTCATCGGGACCACGACCGATCCTAACAAAAAAAAGGGGGAAGGGGGAAAGAAACGAACGAGAACAAGGGCCTCCCGAGCAGACGAAAGAGAGCACCTATCAAGATCACCGCCAGAAATGAAGAGAAACTGGAGTGAAGGTCCCGGGAGGCCGCCGGAGGAACGGGGAAGGGGATAGTTGGAGGATAAGCAGCAAAGGTCGCCAAATAGAAACCCTCAGGGCTAAGTTGAGGGCTTGTATAAACCTTTTCAATAGCCCAGATCGGCGAAACAGGATCCCACGTCCCGTTTAGATCGTGCCACGTGCCGATCCCGGGAGCCATACGGGCATATCCAGTTCGAATCGACGCCTTGAATGTCGAATCAAGGCGGCGTCACATCGGATCGCGGAGCCACATCATGAGCCCACGACACGAGGCCGTTTCGAAGGGCGAAAAGGCGTCGCCCCATATCCCCTTATTAATATCACCTTGAAACGTGCAAAATGTCACCAAAATTCGAAAACTCAGTCCCTACCAACGCAGCATTAAATGAACTACTTCCCGCGTCCGAGCCCGCAAGCGGCTCGAACTAGGAAGTCGGAGGGTAGTGTTGGGGAAAAACCCAAATCATCCGGAAGATGCTATTTCAAGGGGCGCCCAATGCAAGGCAGCCACCTCGGCCAGGCGCCCGACCAGAGGGTGCCGACCAAGCAATACCCGGGCCAAAGGCGCCGTAGGCGCCCGACTTAAGGCAGCCAGCTCGACCAAGCGCCCGATTAGAAGGCGTCGACCAGGCAACGCCCGGGCCGCAAGCGCCCGACTTGGGGCAGCCAGCCCCGCTCAGCGCCCGGCCGGATGCCAGGTTCCGAAGCATCCCACCCTAGTACTCGGCCTCGGCCCAACACCTTTCGGGAGCCTAACTCCAAACACTCAAATCTCGCCATATCAGGCTACCGCCAGACCATTAATGTGCATGGCCTCTGTAGGCCTCCAGTGCACTCAACCATTAATGAGCACGACTCAAGATGATCTCCGGATCACTCGACCATCAAAGCATATGACCTTCCCCGATCACCGGTTCGCTCAACAATCAATGCACTCGTTATCTACGGGCCCCAGGCCCTCCACAGCGGGCGGTTGAACCACTCCACCAGGTCCGATCAACCACGACAGTTCACTGACTCCGGTCTGATCCGGTCTCATCCCCCACGACGCCATTAATGCACATGATCGTGCTCAATTATCACAAAGAGGACAACCTGCCCCGTCACCTCCCAGGTAATACAATATCCCTCTATAAAGGAGAACCCCTCCATCGGGGGAGGGTTGGACACAAAAACCCAAAAAAGAAACATCCTCCTCCTTTTCTCCCTCTTACTTTTTCCCCTCTGACTTAAGCATCGGAGGGCCGGCGCCGGAAACCCCGGCCACCGGCTTCTTGCAGGTCCTCCGGAGGACGCCACCCGCCGACGTACCGCCACCCGCCATTCCAACAGCGGAGCTCCTCCCCCCTCAGCCGACGGTCGCCCCCGGGTCCAATTTCCAGCAACAATGGGAAAATTGTGCTTGGTGAATCAACCACCCGAGCATAGAGGAGATGAGAGCTGTGTAGGTTGGCCTCAGCTGTGCCTGCTATCTTTTGAAAGCCAAGGTCATTCAGTTTGAAGGAGTGTGCGAAGGAGGCCCGAATCCATCCCCTGCTTCGGAGTAAGGAGGTTGTGTTTCATTTGGGATCAAACACATCTGCAGAGAGGTGAATGTTACTACTGACTGAAAAATATTCTTTATGGCTGATCACACAAGTGAGGTACTCTAGACAAGTGAGGCTCGACTGCTAAGAGTCTTGCGGGATATTTTATTTTCTGATTTTTTTGAATGTATCCATACTAAAGTGATGTGAGTCTCAAATAACAACAACAACAACAACAAAAAAGAAAAAAAAACCGACCACCTACCGTACAAGAAAAAGAAAAATCCACGGTGATGAGTATTACTTAAAGGATCATTGTGGTTTCCATAGGGGAACCTTCCAAGTTGCATGCCGTCATCATTTTTCTTCAAAAATTAAATTCTATACACCCAACAAGGACCAGGATTTGTTCTTGAATCCATCATTGTCATATATAGCGCTTGGTTTTAGACCGACTTTCCTTTCCACAGCCTTTCGGCCAGGGTTGCATAACATGAACGTAAGAATCCCTTTTTTGAATATATATATATATATTCGGGTGTCTGACTCAAAAAAAAAATAGGGACACAAACATACATAAAAATAATTTTTATTTTTTAATTAAATTGTATATTTAGTCTTAAATATTTTATAAAATAAAGTATTATAATATATATTATTTGTCTAGGTCTTCTAGTTTTGTTGCGCAAATCACAGGATCCAATGATGCAGAACAATGCGAAGAATTGAGAGAAAAAGAGAAAGAAAATCAACACATAAATTTTATGTGGTTTGACAATATGCTTATATTCACGGAAGCGAAACGGCTGTAATTTTTCTATCTCTCAAAATAACAAGGGTTACAAAATATTTATAGTTAAACCCTGCCCCAGAGTCCCAAACCCTATCAATGTCACTAATAAAATAAAACACTAGATAAGTGCCCCAAGGATAAGCAGATGCAGTTGTTTCACTCCATTCCATTAGAATGCCAGTGTACCACTCAAATAAGAATACCTTAATATGGTCACTTACTCTAACAAGTTTTATGTTTTTTCAATTTTCTAATTTATTGAGAGATACAAGAAGAATATGTTGCAAAAGATATCTCAATATCTACTTCATTGACCAATGTATGATAAAGAAAAAAAAAATTGGAGTCACTTCCAACACTATTATGATAGGTTAAAGTCATTATTATTAGTTGAGCCAAGCTATCCATCTACGTATAAAGCTGGAAAAAAGAAGCTAGGTATTGAGGTATATGACATGTTTGTAATTTAGATACGTATCCGATATGTTTTCTTGAAGGAGATTACTATTGTTTACTTCACACAGCTTATTAATTCTGCACTAAATCTGCTTGTAAAAATAAGATGTGGGGAAAAAAAATCTTCAAAAAAGAAGCACCATCTACTGGCTATGAAAACAAGTCATTTGCACTAAAAAAAAAAAGTGCGCAGAATAAACAATGAAACAAAAGGATGTAGTCTAAGGATAGACCGTGATGTAACTTAAATATGGATTGCTTATAAAGAAAAAAGAAACATGGCTAAGCAGATTCAACACATATAAAGTTCAATCTACATGCATGGGCTGTTACAATACTAAAACCTATTTGTCCACCCAAATTCTTCATGATGCTCAAATTAAGACAATCAATAAACTACAAAGTAGCGAATGCATTGTAAAGAAGAGAGACATTAATTTTCATTGAGATCGTAATAGTTTTCAGAAAAGAACAGCAAACTTGGCCTTTGTGGTTCGTCTTGAGTCTGTTACCACTACTACCATGAGACTGCAACATGCGTAACGTGTCTACACCAATCTAGCATGTCGAATTTGGATCCATTAAACGGGGTCATTTTATAGTCAAATTAAGGATTGGACACACAGAGAATTGCTTGAGTCTAAACCCTCTATCCTGCTTGCTTGCATCAGAAAGCTATTCAAGTGGGGCAACATGAGTTCAATAGCCTGGCCTCTATCCTCCTTGTCTGGACAAGTCTGAATTGTAGACTCCAGACATTTGTAAATGGCCTGGGCTAGGGTTGGATCAGTTTCAGGCTTTACTTGACTCAAACTTGGACTTGGGCCTGAACTGAGACACAAGGTTTAGATGCCAAGTTGGGTTTCTTGCTGACTCTGGTCCCTGGTGAAACCTGAAGTGAGAAATCACATTTGCAGTTTGAAGACACTAAATAAGAAGAAAAATTAAGCTTTATGTTGATTTTACTCTTCATTTTTAGTATTAATAAAGCATGACAGATTAAGTGTTTAGTATCTGCAAATTCTAGGCTTACCTAATAATTTTACCTGCCTTCTTTCTCTCCAGGATATTTTTAAGTTGTTCAGCATAAGGTTACTAAGCACATTGATAAAGAAGAGGGAGAGGCTTCTGGCTTGGAAGAAAGGAGTGGAAGTTGTAATAATTAATAGACACATTACTTTAATGTGAAATTTACTTTAGAACTATTAATCTTTTTGATCATAACGGGCCTTCCACCCGGGGGATGTTCTGAGTCAAAAATTTTGGAATGTAGATCCATCATGAAAGAACAATTCTTACAAAAATATTTGATTCTTGAGTGCTTAAATGCAGTAGGTTTCTTTGGAAGGAAAACTTCGACACGAACAAATATCTTACTCTTCCAAGGGAATCTTAGTAGAAAATTGGTTCTTTTGAAACATGTTCTGCTGATTTCTTTTCAGCATAGAAGTCTTCATTCTGTTATTCATATGTCTGTTAATTATTGTTTCTGGAGGTAATGCTATATGCTATTTCATCATTGCAGGAGGCTTGCTGCATGACGACTGAAGCAAGATGTCTTGGTGTTCTGGCACCAGCATTATATGCCATTGACTCACTGCTTCATACTCTTAACTTACAAGTATGTGGATGACTTGGAGGTGAAAGTACTCTTAGAAATTGAATCACATGGTATTGTTGAGGAGCTGATTGGTGATATAACCTACAAATAAGCAATGCAGTAGGAGAACTACATGATAGAGGCCTTGTTCATGGTGACTTGCTAACATTAAATATGATAGTAAGGAAAGAGAGTAATCGACATGGAGGATCTTAGCATTATTCTAACTCTCCATCATGTTTTACTAAAAAGGAGGAGCAGGGTCGGCTCAACTCCTAGGTGACTGAGACACTTAAGGCCTCGGTCTAAAGACTCTTAGCTATAAATGCATTGAGGCCCCTAAGAGACTCTTAGCTATAAATGCAGCATTGAGGCCCCAAGCCTAAAGACTCTTAGCTATTATTATTAGTGAGTTCGCCTTAGGCCCCAAAATGCATGGAGCCGCTCATGAGGAGAAGGAGAAAAAACAGAAAGAAACTTCAAGAAAAAGCCACATGTGCATCACCTTGAAATGCCTTATAGTTTTGGTTTTTAGTTCTTCCATGCACGGATGTCTAGGGTAATTCTACATTACACTTGAATCATTTCTTTTCATATATCTATTTTTACCTCCACTCCACATTGACTACGAGCTGAGCTTCACATCAACTCTTCCTAATGATAAATTTCCGGAGCGTATGTGCTAGAGAAAATTTTGTAATCAATGCATGCAATATATGTTGGAATGTGATAAAGCCAGAAATAGCCTGGTTTGCACACAGCTTGCTAAATTTCTCATGGAATATTAATTTATAAATTTGCAGGCGAATACTTTGAAGAAGAAATATTGGCATACCTAGGTGACTGCAAAAACAGTGTAATATTTAGATGGTTTTGATGTTTTGACATCCAACAAATTCTCTGTGTCATTATGCTTATCTTACTGCAGATTGCAGCCAAGAATTGGGAAGAAAACATGACTCACAATTTGTAATTCTAACCTCATTGATCTATATCTTTCTGAAGAGTAAGAAAAGAACTAGGGAGATTGGATGCTGAATTAGATGTAAGGAGGTAGAAAAGTAGAACCAGATAAAACACTCTTCTGACACAAGAAATCCACCAAGAGAATAGAAGCAAAAAGATAGCAAGGAGAACTCCTCCTCCAAAACCAAACATTAAATTCTCATTCAATATATCAAATTCTTTTTTTTTCTATTTTCGTGGCTAATATATCAAATTCTTCCCTAATGGTTTATTCACTACAAACTATGTATATAGACATAAGATGACCTTACATATTTTAATATATTAATGCTTACAACTTTCTATAAGATGAAGAGAATAAATATTTCAATCAACTCTAGAAGAGAGTATGCATAGACTATATTTATTAAAGTTGGAAACTTTAAAAGACATCTATATTTATAAACGCACAATTAAAACTTATAATCATCGATAATTAATACTAATAAATATTTTTTGACTAGAAATTAATTTCTTGACTACATGGTAGGCCAGTCCAAAATAGCTGATGTAAATTGAATTGAACCAATAGTGTCAGTCCATCGCTCCTGCATCACTAACCCCCCAAAATTTGTTTCCTTCTGGAGACAATTTCGAATGGAATCACCTTTAAGTCGCTTATGGCTTTCCGAAAGATTTCCCTAGAGGCCTTTCTTTCACGACACTTAATCTTCTGCTCACCTGAAGTACTTTTGGAATGTAAAACATGAGGTGTGGACCAATCAGTATCAAGTCACGATAGACAAGGCTTCAGGGTGCTTCTTTTGTGAGAAAAAGAATGAACTACATGACCTCAAATGGTTGTAAGAGTTGAGAAGACTGAAATCCTCCATTTATGAATCTGATTCCTTTGAACTAGGACTCCGCATGCCTTTTCTCCTCCCATGGCTTCCATGCCTAAATACTTGACACTGCTTCTAGCTGTCTATTTAAGATCTGATCAAGTTACCCTTAGGAGTAAAAGTGGATCGAATAATATCTATCCGGATATAGATAGAAATTTGAAGATCTAATTAATATCCGTATCTGCATCCATATCTGTTAAGAAAAAATAGATATCAATTTGGATAGACAACTGTCCGATCTGTATTCAAATATCCGATTTCATTTGTAATTTTATTTAATTTTATATGACACTCATGAACTTTAAGAAAAATAATAAATGACTGCATTAACTTTTTAAGAACTTGATTTATCATCCACTTAGTAATATTTTTAATTCTGTGGTCATAAAGTTAAATTTTCCAATTTATATCTATATTTATATATCATATTTTTGGTATCCAATTTATATATGTATCCATTTAAAATAAATGTGGATATAATTTTTTGCAGCTGACTAATATATTTGTATCCGTATCTGTATTCGTCAAATAAAATAAATATGAATGTGGATATGCTAGTATCCGATCCATATCTGATCAGATTTTAGCCCTAGTTATCCTTCAGCTAAACGTTTGGAAGCATAATTACAGGCATTTGCTCATCAGAATATCATTTCTACATAAGATTTGCAGTCATTTAATTTCCAAGTGAGAACAGATACCATTGTTATGTTGCTCGCTAATCCCATAATCTGATACTCATTTTGAACTTCGAAGTTGCAGTTAAATAGTCAGGTCCAGTTTGGTCTCGCCCAGAAAACCGGGAATTGCAAGCTTCTGTCTTAATATCAGACTGTTGAAGTCTTCTAAAAGCATATTAATTTGCATCAACTCGTCGGTTCCCCGCCATTCCGGACATAAACAATGCTATTTGTAGCGTTTGCGAACTCATAGTTTGTCCTCCAATAAAGAAATCCCTCTGAATCACTGTTTGTTTCTCTCAATTATTTCGTTCTTTACTCATTTTTTTTAAGGCACCGATGTTAACGTTTCAAAAAATTTAGCCCATAAATTAAGGGCCGTTATTTTATTTGATATGTCTCTTGACTCTTTGAAGGCATGATTCAATGATTAAGATGGGGATCTTCTCTTGGGCAATAATGGGAAGAAAACAACATATAAAATATCAATTTTATGAAGATTCCTTGATTCTGATCAAAAAAAAAAAACTCATTGACCTTGGCAGTAACTAAATTTCACATCACCCAAGGAAGCTGGCTGATCTCAGTAAATTGGAGGCTAGCCTGTGCAGCCACAGTGTATGGTGAAACCAGGCCATTGCCTGTAGCTTTAATACTACTAACAGACAACTCTGAAATAACTGTCTGCTGACCCAACTGTGATGCTCAAATTCACTGGGTGTCCTTTGGAGTGTTCTGAACTGTCCCCATGGCCTGCAGTGCATATGCTTTTTAAAATAAGTTTCTTTTATCCATTCTGTATTGGCAGTGCTTTCATTTCAAGAACACGTTCCTTGAATTAATAGCTTATTCTGAAAAAAAACCAAACAACTTGCTATAAATTATATGCTATGTATGCTATTAAATTAACTGGGAAAAAATTGCATGATGCTAAGGGATAAACAGACATGAGGGAAGTGCATCTAATAAGAATAGATGGACTATCAATTGCTTGCTATATGTGCTACTAAATTAACTGGGTCAGTCTTTTCTCAGGAAAAAGAAAAAAAAGAAAAAGAAAAATTGGATTGGTCTGCACAAAATAGGATCATGATTGGCCTGTGTGTAATTCAATAAAGATAAGAATATAAGAAAAATATGACTTTGTAAAACGCACGGGTTTCCCAAGTTCTTTTTTTTCTTTTTCTTTTTTTGTGAATAGCTAGTAAGGGAGGCAAAAGCTAGCCGCGCAAAACTTTATCGGAGGAATTGGTATTTGCAGAGAGTGCGAGTTAAAGGAAGGAAGTATAGAGTGCATAAAAGCAGAACTATAAGTATTAGCTTTAATCAACCAAACCTAAAAGAAGATTAGAAGATATCAATCCGTTAGTGTGTAGGAGTCAAAACAGAAGCAAAATGCAGAGGACTGTGTCATAGTTTGAAGAGCTACGTAGGACCATAGGCATGGGTTTCACAGGATATAGCAGAGGTTCAACCAATGGCATGAAGGGTACCAAACCAATGCCCATGGTCCCCTCTTCTTCTTTTGTGGGCGGGGATAGTCTAGTTTTGATTCAGCTGGTAGGTAGAAAGATTTCTGCTGGATTTAATCACCATGAAGCTTGAGCATGGCATGCATGCATGCTAGAAGGATACGTACATTTAGAGCCACGTACGAGATGCACAACACTTTCCTCAAAGCCAACTGCATCCTATTGCTTAACTACAACAATAGATTGCGTGAAGGTAAGTATTGATGGACTGAAAAAAAAAGCTGAGCTTAGACTTGACAGTCCAAAATGATGCAATAAATGCTGGATATATCACCAGGATATATCAAGGTGGTCTACATCAAAGATACCAACCTGACTAATAACCGGACATTCTTTCAAGCACCAGATCCAATAACTCCGACATCTACGTAACAACCATCTCATAGTACAAGGTAGCTTCTCTCACAATTCTATCTTGCTCGTAGCCCTCTGATCAAGAAATTGATCGACAAAATAGGGCCCATCTTTTCTTTATCTCTGTGGTCCAATGAGTGCATCAGCCACCTTTCTTGCTGTGAATAAAAGAGAGCGAGGGGAAGAGAGAAGAAAAGGAACAAAGAGTCATCATCTTCCCGTTACTTATAAATAACATGACAGTATCTGTAGACATGGTTACTTGGAGGCACCAGAAGTGCTTGGTTTGGAGCTCATATATCATCATATAATTCTTTCTATGCGAGGAGCTTGCAATTCTTATTAACAAAAATTAAAATTAAAAAGAAAAAAATGAGCTACCAAAAACGACATGGGGAAAAAGCCAAGCTGGAGAAACACAAGGCCCAAGTTTGGTGAAAACCGTTGAAGAGTAAAGCTAAATAAGATCGCTATGAAGGCCTTAAAGCTGAAAAAGAAAAAGGAAAAAGTGAGAGAATGCTTTGCCCAAAGAGTACGGATCCATAGATCTTTGACTGCCCTCCTCTGTGTCCCATCCATCGCCATGCTCTTTGGTTCTGCGTTCTTAAGGCATCTGGGGCCAGGGGAAGGTTGGAGACAATGGGGACAATTTGGGGCGAGAATAAATTGGATTGCATGTCAAGAAACCAACCTATACTAACGAATGTGTTTTTCTTTTCTTTTCAGAGATTTTTTCATGATAGCATTTGGAGTGAGCGTGAGATGGAATCCATGTCTTTTATATCAATGCAGGAGGGGGGGGGGCCAGCTGACACGATTCAATCTATAGTATTGTTATTTTCACAGAGTTCGCAGCTTTCTGGTGAGGTTTAGGTCCAGCCAATGTAGCAGTATCATGTTACAATGTTTGTGAATCTCCAAAGTTACTCGTAGCGACAGATCATGTAAAGGGCATCTACATTATTTTAGCTGCTTCGGTACAAATTCTATGAAATGACTCATCTTCTACAAGCTTTATTCTCCTTAGTATGCCCTTCCCAAAATGCATAAACAATGGCCATTCTTGACACACCATCTACCAAGTTTTTTTTCTTTTTTCTTTTTTATGCGTAAAATGAACAGCTAGGGTTCTTTGCAGTACTCAAGCCGCACTGCAGAGTGTTGTGCATCGCTGAATGGCGACAATATATGCTTGTGGATCGTGTTGTTCGATGGTCATCCATCTCTTGATTGCGGAGTGCAGTACTGTACCCTTTGAGGGCATTTTAGGCATGGCCATATATATGAGACTAAGTTGCCATTTTTGGGCATGCCTTTTTGCACATACGTAAGTATCATCATGGATGAGGACAATAGTTACATGCTGCAACTTGATTGCTGATAGGGTAAGGTTCCAAAGTAGTGACTCGTTTTTAATAGATTGGCCAGTGACGCATGTGACATTGTGGGTAGAACCATGGTTCGGATTATTATATTGTGCAAACAGCTAAATTTAGGCTTCTTTAATACTCCTAGGCCTTGAGGCCTTGACCCCTTGACCCTAGACCCTTATTTGTACTATAAGCCTTCCCAGATGATTCTAAAGGATTATTTAACACTAGGTTGTAACATTGGATGGCTCTGATGTATTTCCTCTGATCGATCGAACGGTCTAGAATGCGATGAGCTGCTTGGGGTCCAGAAAGAGATAAGAAGGAGGTCATGCTCCTTAGGTGCTGGAGTAATGCAATCATCATGTCTTTATTGAACCCAGGCCTAAGCTGTCCCCTTCGGCCCATTGGTGGGGGGCATCATCCAATGGACCTCAGAGGGGAAAAAGGCGTTGGTAGAAGAGTCGCTCTCAGCCCCATCCCACAAGTGCATTTGGAGTTCGGCCCAACATCCCCCTCCTTGTGATTATAACCTGTCCGTGCACTTTTTTCAACTAGCGTGCCCTTCCGCTTTATCTTCAATTGCCTTCAAAGATTCCAAAGACTCACACGGACGCCACGTCGATGGCTAACGATGTTGCCTACTTATTCTACAATCTACATTCATGCAAAAAGAACCACCATTATGAACATCATCTAGGATCTTCTAGGCGGTGCGGCCATGCACCCCGTAAAGTTTGGGTGGCAATTTAGCATCCGACCCATCAATCCGACTTGCAAACGATTCATTTTAAGCAAATTTGAATTTGACATAAACGAATTTAGATCGTAAATGAGTTCAGATTGGGTTTACATTTAAACTTTTGTTCCGTTTAACCCATGTAATAATTGGGTTGAGTTATGACCCGACCCCGTTTAATATATTTAAAATCTGTTTTACCTGTTTAAAACCTACTTAACCTATTTTTGACCTATTTCACCCAACTCGCTTAACCTGTTTAACCTATTTAAATCAATGCAACCTGTTTAACCTGTTAAATGAATTGGTTATGTGGGTCGGATCGGGTTAAGTGTTTATAAATAGATCAGATTTAGATTTAAAATTTTGACATGTTTAATAAACAGATCGGATTTGGATTGATAAATTGTTAACCCGACCCGTATCTAATCCAACCCGATTGCCACCCCTACATCGAGTGTTGTATATCTCTAAATGGCCGCCATTAGAAGATGGACAGCCATAAAACAACGCATTATTATTTGTCGTTCTTTCTATTTGTTTTCCACAATTTTTATCGGTACTACGATATTTAACCTCTGCTCTCCTCACCTCAATCCTAGTAGGAGAAAGTGGACATTATGTATAGCATATGCACCCGTGAACTATATTGTTTGTTGGCTGTTCATCTCTTGATGGTGGCCATTCATGGCTGCATAGCACTCTACGATGCCACGTGCACCACAATAAATATTTGGTTACGGTGGTGTTCTAGTCTTCCTAACCGAATACTAGATAGATCCAACGTGAAAGACAGAGACAATGGCTTCGTCCGCTTAATTTGCAGCCACGTCGTTAAGTGGTTGCGTAACCACAGACACCTTGGGTTTACATCTTTGGGGCCCCAAAATGGTCCCTCGTGTTAAGTGGAACGTTCACTAGGGTGGTGAGGTTGTTGATGGGGACTCCCCCATTTAGTGATGGAAAGCATGGGCTCCATGAGCCTCTTCTTGAAGCATTTCGCCGTTACCTCCATATATTTTATTCTCTAATGAAATCTATCATTGCTCTAACTTGATTGCAAATACCTGGATTTGTGTTATCTTATGACCATGCAACGAGGACGCGACACAGTCTTCGACACTGGATGCGGTCCATCGGAGGTGGTCAAGTGAAGGCTCATAATTCCCCATGGAGGCGTGGGGGTCAAAGGTTGCAAACAAGATCCTAAACTTAGTGCAGTGCATGCGTTTAGATGTGGTTGAGAAGAACTAAAGCAAAACCACATTGCCTCCTCAAAGCTACAAGAATGGCCAGTTGTTTTGTGCACCTCAGGCAAAGTTCTAGATCCAAGCAATGCAAACGCCATGTTGTCTCAAAAACCCAATACCACAATCCAATCATCACCCAACATTCACAAGGGGTATGTTCTTGGTGAGCACCAAGTTATATCAAAGCCCTATAGGAGACTTGAGAGACATAGCCCGTTGATTCAGCCAAGGCCAACCCCAAGGAGCCCAAAATTCTAGGTTTACATGATCACATCAACAACCACTAGGGTTGCAGGGTCACTCCAAGCTAAAAGACCTGAAAACCCTAGAAAGCTCCCCTTCCCCATGCAAATTGGAAAATTCTATAGACATTCCCCTTGCCCTAGAACATAAATATAATACTGTTTTCAAAGCAAAAAAAAAAAAAAAACAATTGAGATTTCTCTCTGATATGCTCATGCAAATACACATATCAACGCAACACAGTAAAAAAAAAATAAGGAGAAGAAAAGGATGGGATTTCCCTCTGCGTCTCTCTCTCTCACACTCATCTTTAACTTTTTTTTTTCACTCCTTTAACTGCTTTTTCTTCCCGTGGCCCGATGGGGAGGCCAAATGGGGAAGGGTACAGCGAACTGACCGCGGGCAGCACGGTGGGAGGCAGGTACTGAAGAGTGACCTGAGCCGGGCAGCTGCCGGGCAACTCTATTTTTTTTCTCTTTTTTAATTTGAATTATAATCGCAGAAATATTTTTATATTGCCTTGCCCTGTTCCGGGCTGGCCTTGGATTTGGGGCAAAAGGAAGGGAAGAGGGAGGAGAGAGAGGGAGGGAGGAGGGGAGTGGGATAAAAGAGGGAGGAGGGCTCAATCCTTTCGCTTTATTCGCGTCAATTGGATACTTTGCTGTACTACTGAGAACGAGGTTACGAAGGAGAGAGAGAGAGTGTGTCCGTTCTCGCTTCCCTCCTCCATCCTCACTCGCTTTCTGTTGTTTAGTGTCTGCATTTCGCTATTTGTCTCCGAAATCCCCATTTTTATCACTCCAGGGCATTCGTCTTCGACCCCATACCACTCCCATCCAAGTTTTTTTTTCAGAAAAAAGCTTTTTTGGCTCCAATATTTGAGATTTTATAAAGAATCCTTGAGGGGAAGGTGCAAAAGCCCCTCGTTTTCTGGTTTTACGGTAGCTGGTAGCCTGGTTGAGTTCTTTGCTAGTTCTATAGAAATCCTGGAAAATATTAGATTGCTTGGGGAAGCAAACAGCCCATATCTTTGTTTTTCGCTTGGAAGCTCTGCCTTCTGATCTGTTTTGGCGGAAAAGATTGGGGAGTATCGTGTTAGAGGAAAGAAGTAGGACTCTTTTTCCTTGGATTTCTTCTGTTTTTTAGCAGTATGTACGTAAAGATCTCTTGTTTTTCTGTTTCCGCTTCATTTCATTGGCAATAGAGGCCAAATTTTTGAAGAAAGTGGAGGAGGGGAGGAGGCACCATTTCTTTGAAGCTGTATGAAGGAGTTCTGAAACAATGAGAGATGAAAATTCGAAGAAAAGCAAGGTTTTTTTTTTTCTCAGAAGAGATTTTTTTTCCTCTTTATTTTGCAATAGTTGATGTATTTTGTCTTTTGGATGCTGATTTATCTTTTTTCTTCCTCATTTTGTGGGAGAAGCTATCATGGTCCAAGACAGTTAGAAAGTGGTTCAACATCAAAGGCAAAGCTCAGGACTTTCATGCAGATGTTGTTGTTGGCAAAGGTAAGTCCAGTGTTTCTCTTCTGGGATTTCCCCTCAGCTCTCTTCTTCTTGCAGAGATTTCTTTCTTTCTGGCGTTTTTAGTGTAGAACTCTCCGGCTTTTGGATTTGGGCTCAGTTCTATACCTTTTTGTACCACAAGATCTCTTCTTTCCCTTGATCCTTATTTTTGCTAATTGATATGTTTAATTTTCACCAAATAGTTGATGTTTTCCTTCAACATCCTTTGACAAATTCTGCAATCCTTTCTTCTCTTAAAAGAATAAAAGAAGCATCTTTTATTCAATGTATAAGTTCATTTCTTTGATGCACACAACAGTGTTCTAACACTTAAACCACAGCTTTTCTTTTTTTCATCTTTTTCTCTTTTTTGGGGGGGTTAAACGGTGTGTTCTTATCAGGAGGTGATGGAGAATGGAGGACCAGCTTCCCAGAAAGGGAGACATCCACAGTCAAGAAAAGCAGAACAGGTTAGAGTGTCAGGCCCCTCCCTGCCTAATAGCTGCGGACCACATCTAAGCTGCTGTTTGCTTTTCTTTCTTCTGTTCTTCTTTTTCAAATTATTCCTTGAATTGGCTGCCCGTTAAATACTGTCCGCTCGTTCTCGCTAATTTCCCACATGGTACCTCAGAGAGACTGCCCAAGAAGAGCATGGATCGAGTTTGGCGAGGAAGGAACGATCTTGATTCAGCTCAAGTTACAGATATTCAGGAGTACAAGTAATTCAAATTAACTCCCCAAACTTTATTTAACTCTCATACTCGTTAGTGCAATGTGTCTTCCAATATGGGATACCAACCACCTGTATTCTTCTGCTCCACTTGATGGTGTAGGATGTTTGTTGCAACATGGAATGTAGGTGGGAAGTCCCCACAAAGTAACTTGAATCTCGAGGACTGGCTCCATGCTTGTCCTCCTGCTGATTTATATGTCTTGGGGTATGTCTCAGCACACTCAAGCTCATGGCAACTTCTTGATGGTTGACAAAAATCTCAAATTACTTCAATTCTTGCCGCTTCTCAGGTTTCAGGAAATTGTTCCTTTGAACGCGGGGAATGTTCTAGGTGCTGAAGACAATGGCCCGGCAAGGAAATGGGTGTCTCTCATTAGAAAGACACTGAACAATCTTCCTGGCACTTGTGGCAGTGGCAGCTACCACACACCCTCTCCCGTTCCCAACCCAATTGCTGAGCTTAATGCCGACTTCGAGGGTTCATCGGTGAGGCAGAAGAACTCATCATTCTTTCCTCGGCGGTCATTCCAGTCCTCCCTGAGCCGTAGTTTAAGAATCGATGGAGATATCATGGTACCACCGCCAAGGCTGGATCGCCGGTTCAGCGTCTGTGAACGTGTCAGCTTTGGGAGCAGACCAAGTGATTTTGATCCCAATTTTAGATGGGGTGGGTCATCTGATGAAGAGAATGTTGGCATGGAGTCACCTAGTGCTGTCTTTTTTTCACCAATGTCATATGGCTATGGTGCTCCACCAATAGAAGAGAGGGATAGACCGTCAGGAAGATCTAGGTAATCCTTTGCAAGGCTTGCTTCTTTATTTTCATAATTCTTTTGACCATTGTGCTCTATGTCTTGCAACATAACTATTAATTTAATTTAGATTTTTAAAATGTTTTAAGTTCTATCTAAAGCTTTGCCTTTCTTCTTCCTATCATGATTTTACTTTGAAAACTTATCTTTAGGTTCAAGCCTCTGCCCTTGTTGAATCAGTCTTAAATTTAAACTTGGGATGATGCCAGGTACTGTTTGGTTGCAAGCAAGCAGATGGTTGGGATATTTCTCACAATATGGGTGAGGAGTGAAATCAGAGATGATGTAAAGAACTTGAAGGTATCTTGTGTTGGCAGGGGATTAATGGGTTATCTTGGCAACAAGGTAATTGTCATGTTTTCAAATTGGCTTTTCCAACCTATGCTTAACCAAATTTCTATGTGATAGTACTTCACTTTCAACATTAAGTAAGACCATTTTTCAGGACAGTGATTCTTTACGAGTGTCCTTTTATCTATTTGTTCTCTTTCAACGTCATTTAAGAAGGGAATCTTGTCCATCTTCCAGGGTTCAATTTCCATTAGCATGTCTTTGCACCAAACAAGTTTCTGCTTCATCTGCAGTCACTTGACCTCAGGACAGAAGGAGGGAGATGAGCTACGAAGGAACTCTGATGTCATGGAGATTCTGAAGAAAACTAGATTTCCACGGGTGCATGGGGTTGCTGATGAAGAGTCACCTGAAACTATTTTTGAGCATGAGTAAGCCCATTCTTTATATATGACTGAACGAGAGTAATTTAAATTTATCTTAATCTTGTGTCTTTCTTGTTTCAGTCGGATAATATGGCTTGGGGATTTGAATTACCGCATTGCTCTTTCATATCGCTCAGCAAAGGCTCTAGTTGAAATGCGAAACTGGAAAGCATTGTTGGAAAGAGATCAGGTAGTTTTGCCCATTCCAGGTGCTATACAACTATTATTTATATTAGCAGTGCTTCTCAGTATGGTTTTCAATGTCTTGAATATCTTCTATGAATGTGGAGATATCACTTGAAGTATTAAAAATACATCATGCTTTTCTTTACTTTTTCCATATTAGAGGAGGAATGAAGGAAGATCTCTCGTTGTTCAGAGAAAAGCAATGATTTTTCTATTCTTTTTTTAAAAAAATATTGTGAAAGTGCGGGACCAAATCTTTGGTGTCTTTTTTCTAAGCAGCTTCGGATAGAGCAAAGATGTGGCCGTGTTTTCGAGGGATGGAAAGAAGGAAGAATATATTTTCCTCCAACATATAAATTTTCAACTAACTCAGATCGGTACGCAGGGGATGACATGCATCCAAAAGCGAAGCGACGGACACCAGCATGGTAAAAGCTTAAAATATAATGTCTTGCAGGACGCAAAATCCTGTTTTTACTTGAATATGTGAAGCTAATTTGGGCTATTTGTATGTGTAAAGGTGTGACCGAATTTTGTGGTATGGAAGAGGCCTCTATCAATTGTCTTATCTTCGTGGTGAGTCCAGATTCTCAGACCATAGACCTGTGTACGGATTTTTCTCAGCAGAAGTTGAAATAATCAATCGTAGCCGAATCAGGAAGAACATGGGCTGTTCTAGCTCTAGAGTAGAGGTTGAAGAACTTTTGCCATTCTCGCATGGATACACAGATCTCAACTTCTATTGATGGGGCCAACCATATTGGTCCTACGTTAAGGTGCATTCTTCTTTTGATCGAAGAAAATATATATACTTGATCTTGCTACATGCAGAGAGACCTGAGAAAGGACAGGGACTACTGGTGTTTTTTTCATACGGTAAAAGATGATGAAGGATGCCACATTTTTTCAATTGCATAGAGTAACTTGGATAATATAATTGTTTATATATTTTTTTGAGAAATCACTGTAGAATCTTCTTGCATATATTTTCCATCTCTAGTTTAGGTACTGATATGTGCTTTATGATAATGTAGGTTATTCTGCATATCTTGAATCAACTTTGGCCTCTTTTTTGGATTCAGTTGGCAATAATCCAATTAAACCGAAGGTAGTCGTCTTTTAGTATAACTAATCTTACTGATTCTTCATTTTTTTTAATCTTTTGCAACATTATAGTTGGTTTATGTTAAGATCTTTGCATTTCTTCATGCATGCATCAAATGTCGATTTATCTTTATCAGTTTGTAAGACTTGCTTCTGAAAGCAAGTTGAATGCTATCATGGGAAATAATTATTTCATTGAACTTAACTGAGACCGATTTCATCTATGGCCTTCTAGCAGATACCGAAGAAGAAGCATTCCCAGAACACTAACTCAAAAGTAATTCTTTTTCCAATCCATTTTGGCTTGTTTCTGCCATTATTGCATCTATTAGAGGATTAACCCTTATTGCTGTTTCTCTCCTTGGTTCTAACAGGAAAAGGCTGTTCAAATTTTGCACTAACCAAGTCAACAGAACAAACACGTTTAGAGAAAATGTTATATTCCACAATAAATCAGTTTCTAACTATATGACTCCCCCAGCTTGTTTGGCATTTCTTAAGACCCTCCAAGTGTTCTGTCAAGAAATCAGTCAGATAGCGGAGATCAGCAATTTGATCAAGGAAGGTGGCTAAATTCAAGTTTCTTATTGCCGACTGATAAGCTAAGGCCACGACTCCATGATAGAAATCTTGGGGAGCTGTCGACGACGATGTGAAAAGGAGGTGGTTTGCCATATAATCCAAATTATGACACACGACATGATCCTCCTGAACAAGTTGGAGGGAATTTTTTGTAGTTTGAGAAGTAGGAGAATGATTTTGGACAAATAATCATGTGTATAGTTCTTTTCCGTTATGTAAGTTGGAAAGCGAGGATGACTTCTGCATTCATACTCATTGCCACGGTGATAAAAGAATCTTGATATTATTTGTTTTTCAGAGGGCATGGTTTGTTGTTTTAGCTGAAAAAGGTTGTACCATTGATTGTCTCTGGTGGTTACTTTGTTTTCTATTGATTCTTTTCTGTTGTAGATATCATCAAAAGCAGGAAAATGACAGATCTTGCAGGCAGTCTTGGGGACATGCGTTTTAGGGACTAAAAAAAAGGATCAGAGGGATCAAAAAATCTATGTTTATGTGCAGTGAAAGGAAAGACTTCTTTGACTCCCCTCTGGATGTTTGAAAGTTTTATGGGGACCATTGTGTCCTTAAGCTATGGGTTTAAATTTATGATATGCAGGCTTTGCATTAACAACCCCAGCCGAAGAACTTCAAATTTGAGGTAGTTTCCTAGCCATCAGGATTTGGAGCACTTTCGAGGACCCTCGAAATGCTATTGTTCTAAGAAACCAAACGCAGTCTTGGTAATGATGAAGTCGAGAAATGATTACCGTGCTAACCCCATAGAATGTAATCATCGGTGTAAATGTGAGAAACCAAATCCTAGTTTTGTAGTATTGGATTCGCATGTAACAAAAGATGTTTCTGTTGGATTCCAAGCTGTGTCATCTGGAGATCCTGGATAAATTTAGAAGGCCATGCATGGATCTAAATAGGTACATAAATCCCGTAGGGGATTTAATGCTCTTATCGGTTTCAGCATTCAAGCTTCTGTCTCCACGAGGCGTTTGCATGCTTGGATTCATGTGGAATTTATACTCAAATCCATCCTGTTGCCTGCTTACCATTGTTAAAACTTATAAGACACAAATAGGATCCAAGAAATGTTGTAAAACGAGGAAGCAACCACTAAAGTGGTAGTGCTAAAACCAGACTTAGAATGGCCTTAACTAATCCGATAACTTCTGAAGTAAATAACATTTTCGTAGAAAAGAAAATTACATGAATATTAGTAAATGTTTCCAGAGGAATTTGAGCATTGGATGTAGGATGGCAAAATTGACACGACCTGAAATACCTCACAATCCCATCCTTACTTAGATTAGGTTTGGGTTAAGAGGGCTTTTTTTTTTTCAATTAGGGTTAGGTATAGGTCAGATTTTCTGATCCGGTGACCAGACTCGAATCATGAGAGTAAAATTCAATTTAGGTTGAAATAATTTAGGTTGGATTGGGTTGTGATCTTAGATTAATTATGTGATTAGACTTTTTCTAAAAATTAGTTGTTTGAATTATTTTGTAAAGAATTGTAAATATTGGATTGAGTTTTACGAAATAGATTAAGTTAGGGTCAAATAAATAACCTAAAATGACCTTGGATGGGTATCGATCGAAAGGTCTTGACCCGAACCCGGCTTAACCTAGTCCATTGCCACCATTACTTTGACATGTTGTGAACCACATGGGAGAAGAGAAATACTAATGGGAGGCACGTCGTGAAGTGTCGGTGGGAAATGCATATGGACGGACACGTCTCATGCACAGACATATAAGGAGAGCTGGCATTATACATTAGAATGGAGTGATATATCACCAAGCTAAGAATTATTAAAGTTGTCATGATCCTAAAACGATCTAAATCATATTATTTCAACAATGGTGAATTAAGCTCAAATAAAATAAATCGAATGGAATATATATTATTTAAACCAATAGGAACAAATATCAACTTCTTCCACTTATTTTTAGTACAAGAATACTTGTTGGAAAATATTTCTGATTTGAATCAGCCAAAAAAGTCTACTTGGAGTTTGCCTAATTAGACATGATTCACGTCAAAAAATCATTATTTATTGCTTGAACCCAACAATAGCACATGCTTGCATGAATTCTATCAAAAACACCGTAACATCCTCGGAATCAATCTCAGAAGGCCTATTGTAATGTTCTAAAGCTAGATCGATCTGGTACCATTTGTGATGATCGGTACTTCAAACATACTTAAGTACAAAAAACCTTTACAATGCACACCTAATATGACTCGATAGAAGCCTGATGCATATCTAACCTAATAACGCCTATTTGCAGCTCTAATAAATAATATCATGATAATATATTAAAAAAGTTTGATGCTTACGACAGAATCAAAATGAGATATGAGAAAGTGTAATTCCAATTTTAGTTTCCATTTGTTTCTCAACTTAAACTGAACCATGGCAACCCCAATCTTTTACAAATCACAACAATCTCCTGAACTGCACCAACAAGATGGTTGAAACACGACAGATGTCACTGCACTGCTAAATAATTCCACGAAGTATATACTTTACAAAAATAAGCATCATTCAATGGGATGGAGACTTTTAGGACTTGTTTGATTTATAGAGAGCAAAGAAAAAATGTGTAATCAACAGAAAAATAGAGAAAAATCTCATATTTGTATGAGAATAAAATTTTCATATTTTATGAAAAAGAAAAATCTATAAGAGATATAAAAAAGACCAATTCCTACCGTCAGAAAATTGACATAATTTTTTTCCAAATATATCCGATAAAATAGGATAAAATATTTTTTTAATTAAAATATAACATATATTTTATACAATTTTTTTTAAAAAAAAGATATTCGACCAAATATAAGCCACTTCTGAATATGCCTGTGATCAATCAAATATGAAAAAAATATTTTTTTAGATATTATATATCTAGGCTTCAATTTTATAGTAAACTTATTCTTTCAAAGAATAATTTTTTTTGTAATTCAAATGAGTTCTTGTATTGTAAGTCTTTATTTGTTTTTTAGAATTAAGAGAGGTTTTTTTTTCGAATCTTTTATTAATTATACCTTTTGCATTAGAGAAAGGGCAAAAAACGTACTATCAAATTGATGTCACTTCTTGTCGATGGACCCTTGCATGCACGTCAATTGGTTCATTTGTTCTTAGCCCCGTAGGCCATGCAAATTTCGAGCCTTCAAAGCTTCTGTGCAATTTTTTAACAGTCTTTACTGCAACCAGACTCACTATGCCCGGATAAGTGCAATAAAAAGGAGTAAATTAGACCATTGGAAACAACGGTACAGTCTAAGGCCGGTCCTGTCCCCGTCCAATCGCTCGCCGTTTTCGAAGTCCATCGCAGCAACCTAAAGAGGAGCCGCCTTCCTGTCCCTCACTTTTCCTTTTAGAAAAAATATTGTTCAGGGATCTTTTTATATTTTAATTAGATTTTAATCTATATTATTTTATTTTTCAGAAATCAATCAAATGAGTAATCTTCAAATGATAGAGGTTTTATTCAGCCAGACATCAAGAAAAAAAAATTTATTTAGCTTTGGTGTAACGACTTTGTAGGAGCTATATGAGAAATTTCATTTCTCTTAGTATTCTTTTCGCATTTATTTCTGCCTATCCACCCAAACAATATTTGGATGTATTTTAACTTTTAGGAGATAAAATTTTATATTTATTTTTGAAAACATGATAGAATTTAAAGTTTTATTTGGTGTCGGTTACCGCTCAATGCAGGTTGTCCATATATTTCGGAAGGTAAAAAAAGTTGCAGATTGGACCGTCTTATTTACTACTCACCATTCGGAAGAGATTATATGGACGGAGATTGATTCTGCCTTCTTACTTTTATGGCATCTTATTTTTTTTGATGCTGAAAGTAGTGCTGATACTAGACTGACGTGAGTTACCGTTGTACTAAAAAAAAATATTTAGCTAAAAACATTGAATTAACTCTTTTTAACTGTTATACTTTTTATCACAGACCAGACTGGATCCTTTTTTTTTTTTTTTTTTTTTTCGTGTGTACTTCTTATGAGCCAAGAAAAATATTTCAGGTCAATTTCTCCAATTAATCATTAGTAAAGAACATATGTAATTGTGTCCATGTGCGCAATTTTTTTTTTTTTTTCCAGCATCCAGATGCAGTTCTCAGCGCAAAGTTTTTTGATTTATGTGCACCGACCACAAGCAAGATATGGTGGTACATGTCGGTATGAAGAAAGTTTTCTTTTTTTTAAGATTCAGATTTCTACTATAAACAAACATACCGAAAGTCTCGGGCAGTAACTAAAGAAGTCAGTTTCTTAGGGCTAATTGATTGGTAAACTTATAGAGATTTGCAAGAATATATTTCTAAGTTTGTGTGCTTGGTATTAATCAAGATGCATGCATGATGAAGATTAAAAAATTTCTTTTTTGTGCAAAGCAACATTCAGATTCCTTGAAATGATATTATTTAAAAAAACATTTTAAAGGACACTCAGATATGTATGAGCCATAATTTCCAATGTTTAAGAGAACTAAACCAATCTAACTTGTCCACATTGGAACAGATAAAGGCTATAGCCTTTTAGCATCTAAACCAAATAGATAACCCATAATTGATTCAAACATAAAGTAAACTCCGTTGGTCACTTCTTTTAGTATTACCTAACTATTTTTTGGAAGCTCAAGACTAGCAAATGATCATATATCAGGATTTAATGGTTTGAGGAGTCTTTTATAAAAAAAACATTTTCCTTCTCAAGAAAGAAAACGACCAAGTTTTGCCTTGTGACCTCAAAAAAAGAAAAGAGGTGCTGAAGCAGTATATATTATACAATATGACTATCAATTAACAATCTTTTTTTTTTTTTTTGGTACATCATTAGTCCATGAGCATAAGCGCTATCCTCAGCATTAAGAGAAAGAAAACGACATAAAGGTAATGAGATAACTGCAATCTCAGTTCATAACATCTCTCCGAAATGATGAGCAGCAAAGGAGGCAACCTAATTTGTAGCCCTATTCGCCTTATGCATAGTCCAATAGCTTAAGTATTTCCAAGCACATTGGAGACTTCTCTATTACCCTTTCTCAAGCAAGTAGCCTCAACCTGTACTATGCCTCTTATTATAAATTCAAATCTATTCTCAATGCCTAAGTACATGCAAAGTTCAAAATGCCACAATGTACCAAGGGTAACTACAACATGCATCATATCGAGACTGATAAAGGATATCAATAAGTATGCATTGATATATCCCAAATATTCTTGATAGTGCCTACTTTGGCCTCCAAATTGTGACTTGAGATTTTTTTTTCATCATGTTTTTTTGTTTGAATGTATGTTTTCTAAAAACAAATGCAGAAGCATCGAGTTATTTGCTTTAGTCGATGTTTTTTTATGCGTTGAAGTCCTAAATATGCATAAATATACAACACACAACTTGCAACCTAAAATATATTTTAAAAATATGTGTTGAAATTAGATTCGAAGTTTATTAATTTTGATCTTAGATTTATGCTCTGGGGCATGAATCTAATATCATATAAAATTTAATCTCGATTTAATGAATTTTTTTTGTAATTTCATCAATTAATCATAAATTTGTGATCAAATTATTGAAGATTGAAGGTAATAACCTAACTAAAACGATTTTCTAGACTAAAAATGGTTTTAAATTGGTCAATCCAATGACAAAAATCCTTATAGCAAATTATCCCCCTTTCCTTTTGTTGCTGGTGGTCCAAACCGAGAACGATTGACACGACGGTGTGAACGGGGTTCCGCCTGAGTTGTCTTGGTTGGTGCTGGTTGCGCTCCACCTTCCGCCAAGGAACCTGCAAACAAGCCTTGCACCACCACCAGGGTGGTGATGGCCCTCCGACGGTCAAGTCAGAGGAGATTGGAGGAGGAGAGATGATAATCACAAGTGGGAGAGAGTGCTCTGGGAGGTATTGCTCACCCCCCCTTCTCCCCCCAGCCGCGTATATACCTGGCTGGGAGGTCTCTCAGGGGGGTTTGTCGTCGTGGGGCACGATAGAATGGCCACTGACATGGCCGTTACGGGGCGTCGTGGAGCAGCGCTGGGTACGGTCATGGCAGGGCGTAGTGGAGCTCCGCTTTGTACGGTTGATACAGGAGATCGTGGGCAGCATCGGGTACAGCCGTTGCAGGGAGTAGTGGAGCAGGAGGCCGCGGCGTGCCTCTGGAGAATAGCCTGTCGTTATCAAAAGATCTCCGACTCGGGGTCGGAATGCTGGATCATAGGGCAGCCGACCCGGGGTCGGGCTGCGAAGCCGAGGAGGTCCGACTCGGGGTCGGAGTGCTGGATCATAGGGCAGCCGACCCGGGGTCGGGCTGCGGAGCCGAGGAGGTCCGACTCGGGGTCGGAGTGCTGGATCATAGGGCAGCCGACCCGGGGTCGGGCTGCGGAGCCGAGGAGGTCCGACTCGGGGTCGGAGTGCTGGATCATAGGGCAGCCGACCCGGGGTCGGGCTGCGGAGCCGAGGAGGTCCGACTCGGGGTCGGAGTGCTGGATCATAGGGCAGCTGTAGCTTTCCTGGATACGCGTGCCGATCACGTGGGGCATGGCGGCTCAATTCCCCCATAACAGTAGCCCCCCACTTCCGAGCCTGGAACCAGAAGGGGAACAGGTGAAGGGAGTGATGTTTCGAGATTGCCGCCATCCTTCGGAGAGGCGCGCGCGCTTCAAGCTTCCCGCCTTCTTTATGGCGTATGGCGGTTGCTGCTGACCTGGCAAGCTGAGGATTTCGGCGGACATCCTTCCTTAATGGTGTCGATTCGCCTTTGGGGTGCGAGCGACCCTTCGGCGGCCAGGCGTCTTCTGGCGTCATCGAGGTGTCACTTGCCCTTTCGCCTATTTAATCGGGGGCCCTCCCCCGTCCGTCTTCTTCTTTACGGACATTTTCGAGTTTCCCCTTTGCGCTACCATTGTTGCCGCCGAAACGTTCGCTTGCTTTTCCTTTGACGCTCTCGGAGCCGTTCTTCCTCCTCTTCAAGTGAGTTTCCCACTCTTCTACTTTGAGCTCTTCATACTTTTTCTTTTTGTACTAGTGCACCCCAGTCGTTCCGGCCTTTCCCTCCTTCTTGACCCCGTCCTGACCGTAGATTGGCCATTAGGGATGGGCGAAGTGGGAGCAGATAGCATCAAGTCAAAACTGGTCGCCGAGGACTTAGACGGATTTGTGGCTCGGTACCACCTTCCCGAGGCCTGCAATGTCACGCTCCCAGGGCCTGAGGAGAGGATGTCTCATCCTCCTCGAGGGAAGATCGCCATCAATGAGGGCATCCTCCAGGCCGGGTTCCGCTTTCCCCCTTCAGACCTAGTCTTACAGGTGCTCCGGGGTTTAGGAATGGCACCGACGCAACTGGTGCCGAACTCGTGGCGTGCTCTGACGGTCTTCCAGGTTCTCTGTCGCTTGCATGCGATTCCCGCCACCTTGAACGTTTTCTGGGAGCTCTACGGCCTGAGCGGCCACCCCCAGGACAAAGGGTGGTGGTGCTTCGCAGCGCGGCGAGGGTGCGGCCTTGTCAAGGAGGGTCCTACCTCCATTCACCACTGGAAGGAGCGCTTCTTTTTCGTTGATGCAGACCCCTCCTGGGAAATCAGGGCAATCTGGGGGACGCCGGTGAAGTCCCCAATTGGCCTGTCGAAGTTGTCGAGGGAGGAATCCGAGGGCGTCGCCGCCTTGAAGGGGTTGGTCGCCGAGGGCCAGCTTCCCCCGGTGGGCCGCCTTATTTCTGAGGATACCTTGGTGAACGTCGGTTTGAGCTCGGTCCCCACCGACCGTGAGTCCGCCATCGTTTCTTTTAGCTCTTTTCTTCTCTTTCGTTCCTTCTTCCTTTCGGTTTCTCAGTCCCTGACCATCCCGTCCTTCTTGCAGAGGTCGACGACGTCATGCGGTCGGTGAAGTCGAAGGCTGTTGGTAGGGCGTCCCTGCTGGAAGCAGTCCGGAGGAGGAAACGAGCTCTTCCGAGCGGGGCCCCACCGGCGAAGAAGTCCCGTAAGGAGATACCTCCGATGCCGACCGACGAGTCCGGGCCCACCGGTCAGGGAGATGTCGTGGGCACCGACCGGCAGCTGACGCTGTATCAGCCCTCCGGTGGTAAGGTTGCCGCTACTCCGGAGGTGCCACCTGAGCCTGCTCAAGACGGACGGGTCGGACGTGATCGGTCCCCGACCCGGCCTTCGACTCGGTCGGCTCCTGATGACTCGAGGAGGGACGCGCCGAGGCCCCGGCCGAGCGGGACCCTATCAATTCCTGGGGCGACCCCCGCCCCGAGCGCGATCAGCCGGACTCTTCCCCAGGCGATGGATAAGGGTAAGGCTGCAGAACCACCATCCGACTCCGGGGAGAAATCGGGGTCTGCCTTCACTACCGATGGCGCCCGAAATCTCATCGAAACAGTGTTGCTGGAGAAGGACCGTCGGCGGGTCCGGGAGTTGGATGTCTCTGACGTTGGGGCCGCCAGCTGCGTCTGTCTCATGTCGGTGAGTGTTCTTCTGGCCGTCTTTCACCATTTATTGGCTCTGTTGTTCTCCGCCTGACTCCCTTATTTTTCCTATTTCTTAGCTCGCCCAGTACATGATCCGTCTGGAGGAGTGCTACAAGGAACAGGCGGGGCTTTTGGCGAAGGCCGAGGACCGGCTGAAAGCAATGGAAGAGGGAGGCCGGGCTGCGGCAGGCAGGACGACCGGGGACCTCGAGGCGAGGCTCCGGGAGGCCGAAGAGCGGGCACTCGGCTTCGCCGCCCTGGAGGAGCAACTGTCAGAGGCTCGGGAGCAACTCAAAGCCGCCTCGGGCCTCGAAAGCAGGGTCAAGAAGGCGGAGGAACGGGCTGAAAAGCAGTCCCGGAAGATCGCGGACTATCGAGAGCGGTGGGAGAAGGCCCAGCGGTCTGCCGACAACGCCTGCGACCGAATCCGCTCTTTTGAAGCCAAACTAGGCGAACTGGAGTCGGCCCTGGAGAAGTCATGCACGGACGTCCAAGAGCTCCGTTCGCGCCTGAAGGAAGCCGAGGCCGCTCGGGTTGCTACCGAGGCGAAGCATAAAGAGGCTCAGGCTGATCTGCTGAGGGTCTCCTCTGAGGCCGAAGGCCGGATTGTGGCGAAGGTCTTGGAGGCCAAGGCTCAGATTATGGAGCGAGCTGAGGCGGAGCTGGCCGAGAAGAGGGCGGAAATCGGGCGTCAGGCGGTAGAGGCTTATCGCCAGTCCGCCGAGTTCGCCCATGATATGTCGGAGGCAGTGCGGACCTATCGCCAGTCTGACGAGTTTGTCCATGACGCGTCGGACGCGGGGGCCGAAGCCTTCACCTTGGGCTTCGAGGAGGGCCTGGCAAGGGTGTCGGCTAAGTATCCCGAAGTTGACCTGAGCGAGATCTCCCTCCTGGACTCCTCTCCGGCGCCATCGCCTGCTGGTTCTCCTGCTGCTTCCCTACCTCCCGCGGACGAGCCCGGCGTTCCCGACCCGGGAGTTCCTCCAAGCTGACCTCTTGTACCTTTCATTGTCTTTTTTATTTTTGTATGTCGGCGTTTTGCCCAATTGTATGGGCCTCGGCCCTGAAAATTAATGCACGTTGAATATTTCTTCATCTCGCCCTCGTCCTCTTTTTTTTTTTTTTTTTTAGCTCTTGGTTGCTTCTTGCTGACTTTTGATTCCCGAAGTTCTTCCGGCGCTAGGCCAGGCATCCGAGGGTTAAACCTCAGGAAACTCTTCCGGCGCTAAGCCAGGCATCCGAGGGTTAGGCCTCAGGAAATTCTTCCGGCGCTAAGCCAGGCATCCGAGGGTTAGGCCTCAGGAAATTCTTCCGGCGCTAAGCCAGGCATCCGAGGGTTAGGCCTCAGGAAACTCTTCCGGCGCTGAGCCAGGCATCCGAGGGTTAGGCCTCAGGAAACTCTTCCGGCGCTAAGCCAGGCATCCGAGGGTTAGGCCTCAGGAAATTCTTCCGGCGCTAAGCCAGGCATCCGAGGGTTAGGCCTCAGGAAACTCTTCCGGCGCTGAGCCAGGCATCCGAGGGTTAGGCCTCAGGCAACTCTTCCGGCGCTAGGCCAGGCATCCGAGGGTTAGTCCTCAGGAAATTCTTCCGGCGCTAAGCCAGGCATCCGAGGGTTAGGCCTCAGGAAATTCTTCCGCTCGCTGGTCGGCCAAGGCTGGCGCAAGCCGAAGCGACCGGTCGGGGCTTCCGGCTAGTCTGCTCCCGGGATGATCATCGGGTTAGCCAGGCATCTGAGGGTTGTCAAGCCTCAAGGAAATTCCGCTCGTTGGTCGGCCAAGGCTGGCGCAAGCCGAGGCGACCGGTCGGGGCTTCCGGCTAGTCTGCTCCCGGGATGATCATCGGGTTAGCCAGGCATCCGAGGGCCGAGCCTCGGGAGATTCCACTCGTTGGTCGGCCTAGGCTGGCGCAAGCCGAGGCGACCGGTCGGGGCTTCCGGCTAGTCTGCTCCCGGGATGATCATCGGGTTAGCCAGGCATCTGAGGGTTGTCAAGCCTCAGGGAAATTCCGCTCGTTGGTCGGCCAAGGCTGGCGCAAGCCGAGGCGACCGGTCGGGGCTTCCGGCTAGTCTGCTCCCGGGATGATCATCGGGTTAGCCAGGCATCTGAGGGTTGTCAAGCCTCAGGGAAATTCCGCTCGTTGGTCGGCCAAGGCTGGCGCAAGCCGAGGCGACCGGTCGGGGCTTCCGGCTAGTCTGCTCCCGGGATGATCATCGGGTTAGCCAGGCATCTGAGGGTTGTCAAGCCTCAGGGAAATTCCGCTCGTTGGTCGGCCAAGGCTGGCGCAAGCCGAGGCGACCGGTCGGGGCTTCCGGCTAGTCTGCTCCCGGGATGATCATCGGGTTAGCCAGGCATCCGAGGGCCGAGCCTCGGGAGATTCCACTCGTTGGTCGGCCTAGGCTGGCGCAAGCCGAGGCGACCGGTCGGGGCTTCCGGCTAGTCTGCTCCCGGGATGATCATCGGGTTAGCCAGGCATCTGAGGGTTGTCAAGCCTCAGGAAAATTCCGCTCGTTGGTCGGCCAAGGCTGGCGCAAGCCGAGGCGACCGGTCGGGGCTTCCGGCTAGTCTGCTCCCGGGATGATCATCGGGTTAGCCAGGCATCCGAGGGCCGAGCCTCGGGAGATTCCACTCGTTGGTCGGCCTAGGCTGGCGCAAGCCGAGGCGACCGGTCGGGGCTTCCGGCTAGTCTGCTCCCGGGATGATCATCGGGTTAGCCAGGCATCTGAGGGTCGAGCCTCGGGAGATTCCACTCGTTGGTCGGCCTAGGCTGGCGCAAGCCGAGGCGACCGGTCGGGGCTTCCGGCTAGTCTGCTCCCGGGATGATCATCGGGTTAGCCAGGCATCTGAGGGTTGTCAAGCCTCAGGAAAATTCCGCTCGTTGGTCGGCCAAGGCTGGCGCAAGCCGAGGCGACCGGTCGGGGCTTCCGGCTAGTCTGCTCCCGGGATGATCATCGGGTTAGCCAGGCATCCGAGGGTTGTCAAGCCTCAGGAAAATTCCGCTCGTTGGTCGGCCAAGGCTGGCGCAAGCCGAGGCGACCGGTCGGGGCTTCCGGCTAGTCTGCTCCCGGGATGATCATCGGGTTAGCCAGGCATCCGAGGGCCGAGCCTCGGGACATTCCACTCGTTGGTCGGCCACTTGTCGCTCGCCGCCCATCGGGGTTTCTCTGTGCCCAGCCGCGACCGTGTTTCTCCTCTCCTCCAAGCGTTGCCTGGGGGGAACACGAGAAGGGTATTAAACGCTAATTAATGCGTTACCTGGGAAATCGGATCGCCAGTTGCTGCTGGTGAGGAGTGTTAGTTGAGCGGCCGCGATACGCGGGTTCTTCGAGGAGGATGCGGCCTGGGCGCGAGCGGAGACACGTGGACCTAGGGGTATACGTCACCCGGATCGTCCTGCACAAAGAATGCGATTTAAGGAGAATGACGCTTAGGAAATCGCGGGGAGATACGCCTCGGGAGCCGGAACGGCTCCGGATTCAGTGCGCCTGCATTTATTGGAGCCACCCGTATCGGAACTACCAGGGGGCCGCAGCTTGGCTATAAATACAGGTGCAGGTACGATGGAATTTGCCAAGCCGGAGCTGCAGGTTGCCATGGATCGCGGACCTCCTCCTTGGCATATGACTGAGAGACTCCTGTCGAAGGAAAGGGGAGGCGCTCCCCTTACAACTTCAGCCAACTAGCCGTTTCATCTGGGATCAACAAGGAGGGTCTCCCCGGCGGAACTCCGCTCTAGGCGTTTCATCCGGGATCACATCTCCCCTCCTTGAAGTTCAGCCTCCCGGTTGAGCTCTGCGCCGGACGCTCAATCCGGGACCGCGCCTCCATATACTCTTCCCCCTCGAATCCCTTCTCTTCCCTACCACTGGGGAAGATGGGAATATCCTTTGGAGGCAGCGTTCCCCTGGGGGCAGCGGGAGCTTCTTCTGCGGCGGCTCCTCCTCTTTTTGGTGAGGTGCTGGATGGCGCCTCCGGTTAGAAGCACCCACTTCTGGTGGGACTGCAGCCGCCCTGGGTTGAGGGTTTGGGTCCCCACCTCTTCTTTACTTTCTTTACTCCCTAATTCCCCTCTGGGAATTCCTTGTAATCACACGAGCACGCCACTGTAACCAGAAATTATTGAAATGAAAAGTATTGCACCTTTTTAAATTGTCTTTCTGGCCTTGTTGTTCTACTGGTAATACATCCGCAGGTTAGCGGAATTCCAGCCCCTTGGAATTTCTCGGCCATCTAGGGCTTCCAACTGGTAGGAGCCAGGTCGGTTTACCCAACGAACTTTATACGGGCCTTCCCAATTTGGCGCTAGCTTCCCACCTTCCGTAGGTTGAGATGCCTTAGCTCGCCTCAGCACCAGATCTCCAATTCTGAAAAGCTTCGGTCGGACTTTGGAGTTGTAATATCGGGCCACCCTCTGCTGATACATTGCCATCCGTACCTGAGCCATTTCCCTTGCCTCTTCCAAGAGATCCAAGTTCCCTCGGAGTTGCTCTGAATTGGCCTCGGGTCGGTGCGCGGCCACCCGAGGCGAGGGGAGTCCGAGCTCCACAGGGGCAACGGCTTCCGTGCCATAGGTTAGGCTGAAAGGCGTCTCTCCAGTAGGAGTCCGTTGTGTGGTCCGATACGCCCAAAAGACATTCTCGAGTTCCTCGACCCAAGCTTGCCCCGTCCGGCCGATCCGCGCTTTGATACCTTGGAGGATTGTCCGATTTGTGACCTCGGCCTCGCCGTTGGTTTGGGGATGCGACACGGATGTGAACCGATGCTCGATCCCGAATTCCTCGCAGAAGTCCCGGAAGTGCTTGTTATCAAACTGTCGACCGTTATCCGAGATGAGGACCCGAGGTACTCCAAATCGGACAATGATGTTCTTCTTCACGAACTTCCGGACTTGTGCCTCCGTGATGGTGGCCAGTGGCTCTGCCTCCACCCACTTGGTGAAGTAGTCGATGGCGACAATCAAAAATTTCCGCTGGGCCGAAGCGACGGGGAATGGTCCGAGGATATCCATTCCCCACTGTGCGAAGGGCCAGGGCGCGGTGATTGGCGCCAAGGGGACAGAGGGGACTCTCTGGACGTTGGCGTGGCGCTGGCAGGCGTCGCATTTCCGCACGTGGTCCTTCGAGTCCTCCAACAAGGTCGGCCAATAGTAGCCTTGCCTCATGATCTTATGCGCCAAGGACCTAGCCCCCAAGTGCGATCCGCAAATGCCTTCGTGGACTTCGCCGAGGGCGTAGGCCGCTTCCGCGGGGCGGAGGCACCTTAAGAGGGGGGCGGTAAACGAGGTCCGATACAGCCTCCCTTCATAAAGTACGTAGTGGGCGGACTTCTTTACAAGCCGCCGGGCCTGATCTTCGTCTTCAGGGAGGATTCCTTCGGCGAGGTAGGCGACGAGCGGGTCCATCCAAGACGGCTCCGGATCAATTGCCATCACCGCTCCAGCCCCGTCAATGCTCGGGGCATCCAGGGTCTCCAGGTAGATTGCCCTCGATAAGTTGTGCGCGTCTGCGTCCACTAGGCGGGACAACCTGTCGGCCCTGGCATTTTCGCTCCTCGGGACCTGCTGAATGTCAACACTGCCGAGGTCGGGAATGAGTGTTTGCACCTTCCGGACGTAGCTCTGCATGGTCGGGCTCCGCGCCTCGAACTCCCCTCGAACCTGCCCGACCACCAGCTGGGAGTCGGTGAAGACTTTCAGACGCCGGATGCCGAGCTCCTTGGCGAGTTTGAGTCCCGCGACTAGGGCCTCGTACTCCGCCTCATTGTTGGTCACTGGAAATCCGAACCTCAAGGCATACTCGGCTATCACTCCATCGGGATTGGTGAGGACCAGCCCAGCCCCTCCACCTTCAGGGTTCGACGACCCGTCAATGTGGAGCGTCCAGATCGGGAGATCGAGGCTGGGTGTCTCCGGCGGCTTAGGTTCCGCCTCCTGCACAGTGCACTCAGCGAGAAAGTCCGCGAGCACCTGGGCCTTGATGGCTGGTCGGGGCTGGTAGCGGATGTCGAACTCACCAAGTTCTACTGCCCACTTCACCAGCCGTCCCGCATTCTCTGGATTGCTGAGAATCTGCCGCAGTGGTTGATCGGTCAAAAGGGTGACAGAATGAGCCTGGAAATAGGGGCGAAGCCTCCTGGTCGCAGTCAGCAGCGCGAAGGCGATCTTCTCAGCCTTCGTGTACCGCGTCTCGGCATCCCGGAGGACTCGGCTGATGTAGTATACAGGCTTCTGAAGTCTTGCCTCTTCCCGAACCAGTACTGCGCTGACTGCGGTTGGGGAGACCGCCAGGTAAAGGTAGAGCATCTCCCCCTCTTGCGGCTTGGACAGCAGGGGAGGAGACGCCATGTACTCCTTGAGCTGGTCGAACACCGCATGACATTCGGCCGTCCAGAGGAAGTCTTTTGGGCGCTTCAACACCTTGAAGAATGGTTGGCAGCGTTCGGCCGACTTTGCCACAAATCGTCCGAGCGCGGCGACCCTTCCAGCGAGCTCCTGAACCTCCTTCACTTTGGTCGGAGGGGACATATCTTGGATGGCTTTGATCTTGTCCGGGTTGGCCTCGATCCCCCGCTGGTTGACAATGAAACCGAGGAACCTCCCGGCCGAAGCACCAAAAGCGCACTTCGCTGGGTTTAGCTTCATGCGAAACTTTCGCAAGGTGGTGAAAGTCTCCTCCAGATCTGCAATGTGCTGGTCTGCATGGCGGCTTTTTACCAGCATATCGTCCACGTACACCTCCATATTCCGGCCGATCTGCTCCTTGAAGATTTTATTGACGAGGCGCTGGTAAGTGGCGCCAGCGTTCTTCAGACCGAAGGGCATTACCTTGTAACAGTACAGCCCCCGGTCTGTTATGAAGGCAGTTTTCTCCTCGTCCTGTGGAGCCATCATTATTTGGTTGTAGCCGGAGAAGGCGTCCATAAAAGACAGTAGCTGATATCCGGAAGTCGCGTCGACCAGTTGGTCTATCCGTGGAAGCGGAAAGCTATCCTTGGGGCACGCCTTGTTCAGGTCGGTGTAGTCGACGCACATCCTCCACTTCCCGCTCGCCTTCCGGACAAGTACGACGTTTGCCAGCCACTCGGGGTAGCTCACCTCTCTTATGAAACCTGCCGTCAAGAGTTTGTCTACCTCCTGGTCGACCACCCGGATCCGATCCGGGGCACAGTGTCTCTTCTTTTGCTTTACTGGTCGGTGGGTCGGGTCGACGTTGAGGGCGTGAGAAACGACCTCCGGGTCGATCCCAGGTACATCGGCCGCCGACCAGGCAAACACATCTGCATTGGCTCGGAGGAATTCCACTAACCGGAGCCGAGCTTCCAAGTCGAGGTTGGCACCGACCCGGACCGTGCGGTCCGGGCGGCCTTCTTCGAGGGGAACTTCGATTACGCCCTCGGCCGGCTCCCCGTGCCGCAAGGCCACTTCGTCTCTGGCGTCAAGTGACTCGACGCTTAGGGCCTCCATGGGCTTCTTCCCTTTGAGAGTTGCTAGGAAACACTGCCGTGCGGTCGGCTGGTCACCTCGGACCTCTCCAATCCCGGCCGCTGTGGGGAACCGCATGAGCAAATGGTAGGTAGAAACCACCGCGCGAAGGGCGTTCAGTCCGGGTCGTCCGAGGATAGCGTTGTAGGCCGAGGGGACACGGACGACCAAGAACCCGAGCCGCACCGTGGCTTCTGCGGGTGCAATGCCCGCAGTCACAGGCAGCTCGATGACACCTTCGGCCGAGATAGCGTCTCCAGTGAATCCTATGAGGGGGGTGGATGTTTTGTGCAACAATTGTCGGGAAAAGCCCATCTTTTGGAAGGCCTCGTAATACAAAATATCAGCTGAGCTTCCACTATCCACAAGAACACGCCTTACATCATAGTCCGCCATAGTGAGAGAGATCACCATGGCGTCATCGTGGGGAGTCTGAACCCCCTTTACATCTTCATCACAAAAAGTGATTACATTTCCGACCCGCTGCCTCTTCGCGACGGCCACTCCTGATACTTCCGCCGAGCCCCCTGCGTTCCTCACGGGCCGAGAGCAGCCCCCAGTGATGGTGTGGATCACTCCCGCAACGGGTCGATTCTACTCCCGAGGCTCCTGAGGGGCCGGGTCGGCTGGACGCGGGTCTGCGGGGGGACGTCGGTCGTTTACATATCGACCGAGACGCCCTCGGCGAATGAGAGCCTCGATCTCGTCCCGAAGCTGGAAGCAGTCTTCGGTATCGTGGCCGTGGTCTCGGTGGTACTCACAGTACGCCCGAGAAGGCTTCCTCCCAGGGATCTTCTTCATCTGCCTCGGGACCGGGAGGTCCTCCCGCCCCTTGACCTCCATGAGGATCTGGGCCCGGGGGGCCAGGAGTGGGGTGTACCGGTTGAAGCGTCGGTGCGGAGAACGAGGGCGTGTGGCGCCGTGGTTCCTTGCTGGTGACGGGCTTCTGCGCCGGCGTTGAGGCGTCGGGCTCCTCCTCTGGGGTGCCTCTTTTCGCCTTTTCTTCCCGGGCTTTAGAGGGGCCTCGGCGGCCTCCTTGTTCCGGTGGGAGGCTGCCTCCTCGGCGTCTGCATACTGGTTTGCCCGAGACAACAGCTCCGGGAAGCTCCGCGGCAGGCGTTTGTCCAGGGAGAAGGTGAGTCTGCCCTTCCGGAAGCCTCGCTTCAGGGCTGAGAGAGCCACCTCCTGGCTCAAATTCCGGACCTCCAGTGTTGCCTTGTTGAAGCGGGTGAGATAATCCCGCAGGCTCTCTCCCTCGTTCTGCCGGACATCGAAGAGGGAGTCGGAGACCAGTCTTCGCCGGCTACTGACGGCGAAATGGCTGATGAAGAGACGGGTGAACTGGTGGAAGGACTGGATGGAATTAGCCTCCAGGCCGGCGAACCACGCCCTTGCCGGGCCGCGGAGGGTCGCCGGGAAGGCCTTACAGAGGAGAGGATCCGATGCTCCATGGAGGAGCATAAGAGTCCTGAAACTCTCCACGTGGTCCCGTGGGTCCGCCGCCCCGTCGTAGGGTTCGATCGCCGGCATTTTGAACCCCGGCGGGTTTAGGGTTCGCAGGATCCTTGAGGCAAGCGCCGGCTGGGAGGAGATTTCCAAGTCGGCGAAGGGATCTTTGGAGTGGCCCTTCAGGACCTGGAGCTGTCTGTGGAGATCGTCCACCCGCCGGTCCAGGGAGCGCGACCGGTGGGTGGGAGACAAGGAGCGGCGCGAGGGGGACCGACTGGAGTGCGGGCCCCTCGAGGACTGGGGTGTCTGAGAACGCGCCCGGGTCCGCCTCTCGTACCCCGCGCAGCTCCGATGAGAAGGTCCTGGCAGAATGGACCGCACTCGAGAATCCTCCCCGCGCCGGCGCTCCTCTCCATGGGAGAGGAAGGAGCGCGGGTTGTGAGGAAGAGGCGAGTGCTCGGGGAGCAGCGGCTCCTGAGCCCGCTGCGGCACCCGAGAGATCACACCCTGCAGATTCTGCACTGCCTCCGCGAGGGTGCGAACCTGCTGGGCTAGCTGGTCGAACTGAGCAGGTTCGACCGTCTGAATGGGAGGGGAAGCGGTGGAATGCTGCTGAGAGTGTGTTGGGGACGCAGCAGCCTCCCGGCCAGAGGCGCGAGAGGCTCCGCGACCGGAAGCATTGGAAGCTCCGCGACCACCTCGCCGTGCCATTACGATCGTTCTGAGATTCGTCCCTTCCTCTAGCGCCAACTGTTGCTGGTGGTCCAAACCGAGAACGATTGACACGACGGTGTGAACGGGGTTCCGCCTGAGTTGTCTTGGTTGGTGCTGGTTGCGCTCCACCTTCCGCCAAGGAACCTGCAAACAAGCCTTGCACCACCACCAGGGTGGTGATGGCCCTCCGACGGTCAAGTCAGAGGAGATTGGAGGAGGAGAGATGATAATCACAAGTGGGAGAGAGTGCTCTGGGAGGTATTGCTCACCCCCCCCTTCTCCCCCCAGCCGCGTATATACCTGGCTGGAAGGTCTCTCAGGGGGGTTTGTCGTCGTGGGGCACGATAGAATGGCCACTGACATGGCCGTTACGGGGCGTCGTGGAGCAGCGCTGGGTACGGTCATGGCAGGGCGTAGTGGAGCTCCGCTTTGTACGGTTGATACAGGAGATCGTGGGCAGCATCGGGTACAGCCGTTGCAGGGAGTAGTGGAGCAGGAGGCCGCGGCGTGCCTCTGGAGAATAGCCTGTCGTTATCAAAAGATCTCCGACTCGGGGTCGGAATGCTGGATCATAGGGCAGCCGACCCGGGGTCGGGCTGCGGAGCCGAGGAGGTCCGACTCGGGGTCGGAGTGCTGGATCATAGGGCAGCCGACCCGGGGTCGGGCTGCGGAGCCGAGGAGGTCCGACTCGGGGTCGGAGTGCTGGATCATAGGGCAGCCGACCCGGGGTCGGGCTGCGGAGCCGAGGAGGTCCGACTCGGGGTCGGAGTGCTGGATCATAGGGCAGCCGACCCGGGGTCGGGCTGCGGAGCCGAGGAGGTCCGACTCGGGGTCGGAGTGCTGGATCATAGGGCAGCCGACCCGGGGTCGGGCTGCGGAGCCGAGGAGGTCCGACTCGGGGTCGGAGTGCTGGATCATAGGGCAGCTGTAGCTTTCCTGGATACGCGTGCCGATCACGTGGGGCATGGCGGCTCAATTCCCCCATAACACCTTTTATTTTTACTTTTAAAGTGTTGAAAACAAAAGCAAACTACTCTTTAACCCCCTTCTTGAGTGGCACCCAAGTGTATCGCTTGGTTCAAAAGCAAAGTAAGAACTTTTTGGAACAAAATAGCCTCAACCTCTGGCTTGATCCGCTCTTAGCTGAAACCGATTAGGGGTGATTTAGATAGTTTTTGCTTGAACAAGTCTTCATTTACTGAAATCCTTCTAGTATCGAGAAGGTTATGGTATGGTACTTGTCGATTTTGTATGTACCAAACCATTTGATATTTTGCTTAAAGTCGTGTTTACATTATCATAGAGATATTTTTACGATGCAATATGACAATGGAACAAGGTGCAATTATGCTATGAGGATTTATAATCTATTGCCATTACGTAAACCACATGAGAGAGACAAAAGCAACAAAAAATATGGGCTCATATTTATCTGTAAGAAGAACTTAAATTTAGTTATATACTACCTCCCAATTAATTATTATTCACCATCTAGAGCAAGTAGGTCTTTATGCATTGAAACAACAATCAACTTATCGAAAAATATTCTTTCCCAATATAAAAACTATTGAAGGATAAATTCTTGGTAACTAAATTTGCTAGAAACAGTAATTTTATGTCAATTACCAAATTGCACATTTATTCATCACATTTAAAATAAAATATTAAAATATTGGATTAATTTTATATTATTCTTGATTCTCCAAAATTTTTGTTTATATTTGAAAAATTAATGCGGTGAGCGTGGATCGAACACGCGACCTTCAGATCTTCAGTCTGACGCTCTCCCAACTGAGCTATCCCCGCTAAGGTATCACTTTATTATCTCCACTGAATTTAAAGAGGTACTATACTCAGATATTCAAGTTTAATTAACTTCCGCCTGTTATAATAGTTTTGGTTCCCATTATCTACATTAAAGATGTACAACACGATATCTGAACCATTTTTGTCGATGCAGTTCAGTGATTTAGTCATTTTAATATAGATATAAGGCCATACTTATATAGGCTCTTTGATCATTCGATTATCAAAAAGGTTATAGCCATGAAAATTGCTAATGTCTCTAAATATAAATGTCGTACATGAACATGTAGGCTATTCCACTTGTGTCCATCCTAAATTACATGCAATTGTTGATCAAGTATGCCAACAAAGAAAAAAATCTAACCAACAAAGATTGGTGTGACAAATGGTGAGGTTGTGGCATAAACCACCAATCTCCTTTTGACGCATGAGCATAAAATTTTTGTTTTTTATTTTTTAAATATGGATGTTGAGTTTTTACTCCCTTGAATTTTGTTTTGATATTACCATCTTTTGGACACATAATTATGTAGAGAGATCTCTGCATAAATAGTGTTGCCAAACAAACCGAGCAACTCAAACTCGGCTCAAGAAAGCTTAAATCGAGCTTCGTTTGAAGTTAAACAAATCATGGTTGAATGAACGAAACATGTTCGAAACTAATTTCAAGCCAACCCAAATTGACCATGTTGGCTAGGGCTTGAATATATTTATTTTTTTATTATATACTATATAAATATTGCATTATTAGACCAAGGTTTCGATGAGCAATTTTTTATTGTTTTGAATTAGTCAAATATCAAAACAAGTTTGACCTAAACTCGAACAAAGCTTGATTAAGCTTGAATTAATTCCAACATAATTTAGAATGACCGACCTAACCGATTAGGCATGTTTTCAACTCGATTTAAAATTAAAATCGAATTAAGCTCAGAATAATGTTAAACAAATCAAACTTGACCCCAAAGTTTGGGCTTGAAATTAATATTAAACTAAATAAGATTAGGCCCCAACTCAATCAAGCTCGACTTCATTGCCCTTACCTACCCAAGTAGGGCATCGAGTTTGTTTAGCATGACACAATCAAGAGCGTGCAACGTCTATTCTAATATGCATGAATTATCTTAGAAGTGATTTCTAACCATTTTCACAAAATCAACTTCTTGTATCTTGCACGTTAACCGTATACAAAAACAACATCCACCTGCATGCATCGTGGATCACGTAATCCTCTGAATGCTACAAGAATCATGCAATATCCATTGGATTTGAGCCCTTAAAGTTGGAACTCCTGCTGGGGTTCAAGTACTAGGTTCAGCATCACTCTAGTTCTAGTCAAAGTGATAAGAAACTTGGACACATAGAAGCCATGTTTGTTCACCCACCGGCCCACTGCCTTCTGAGCTCTGATTGCAAAATTATGGCGTGCCCCAGAAATCTTTGACGTAGGAGAACATATGAGTTGTGACAGAGATCAGATGGCAAGAGTCCATTCTCTTTACCCTTTTCGAGACAAAAACTCCGTCGAACAAGCATGGCGAGGGGATCTTTTGGCGAGCTTAATGGCTCAGCTCGTGAACTGTTTCCACGAAACCTCGGAAGACGTGACCAGCCGTCACCTTCGCACGACGTTTCACGCGTGGAAGTAACGGAACGGCTGCGCCCTGACACCAGATTCAACGGTGCCGTTGACGTTGTTCACGGTCGTGGCTTGTGAAAAAGCCTGCCGTGACGCCGATAACGCGTCACCAATGTCTGGCGTCCGGGCACGAGCGTTCTCCATGATTGACACGTGACGTGACGCATGGCCTGGCTCGGCGATTCCATGCATGCATGTCGGAGCCTTTATACTGCACCAAGATTACGTTAAGCTTAGGAACCAACTCCTCCAGCAATATATACCAGTTATTCTAAGTTTGAAGGGCATCTCTATCAATGCTACACGTACGTAAATAATAAGAAAGTTATCATATAACTCTAGATTCTACCCTACTGTTTTCACAAAGCAGACAATACTTGGTGTATGATAAGAAAGGGAATGGTTGATAGTTTAACTCAAAAGTGATAGATTTGAGAAAACAAGATTTGACCATGGATCATTCACCCTTCTTTCTCATGGACTGCACCAAGATTACGTTAAACTTAGGAACCAACTCCTCCAGCAATATATACCAGCTCTTCTAAGTTTGAAGGGCATCTCTATCAAATGCCACATGTACATAAATAATAAGAAAGTTATCATATAACTCTAGATTCTACCCTACTGTGTTTTCATAAAGCAGACAATACTTGGTGGATGATAAGAAGTGGAATGGTTGATAGTTTAACTCAAAAGTGATAGATTTGAGCAAACAAAGAGGAGAAAAAATTATTTTATGAATATAAACATACATATTTAGTTTTAGCAACTTCTTTCCAAATGCATATAAAAAAAAAATATTTTTCTCATACACTTTAATTCTAATATGTTATCTCTAAGCACACCAACAAAGATAGCAAGTTGTTAACCTCGGACAATAATTTCATTGTACAACTTTTCACCATAATGACTACAAAAATATTTAAATCTTATTATACTAATGATGATTTTCTTTCAAATTTGTGAATCCACAATAGAAAATTAGGAATTCACTTTGTCTCTTAATTGGTCAAAACCTTGACCCCTCTGAAAACCCATGCTGGGACCGGAGTGCCTTAAAGTTGCCCACGGAAATAAATGTCCGTAGTAACTGAACAATTAACTTGAGCCGTTGACAGCACTCGATGGTGACGACGACGTCAGTTAATACCCGCGGTGAAGGGCCAATTACTTGGCGGTTGGATCGAAACATTGAAACGAAACTTTTGGCGTGTGAAGCAAGTTGTCAGGCGGGTGGCAGCGGACGAGGTGGTGGGTTTTTTTTTTTAATTCTTTTTGAGGTTTGGGCTGGCTTGTTTGCTTGCCGCTGTCGGTATGATTTGATGCTCGGACCCGAGCCAGTACTCGCCATCGGTTTCCCCTTCGGGTTGGAGGATGACTCGGCTGTGACGCCAGGGAAGGACGAGGGTCAAACGCGGATCCCAACGATGAGGTTTGATTTGCCCTTCGGTCTCCGAGTGTTGAATCCTGCTGCTGCGACCGCAGGGCCGGTGAGATTTGTTTTCCCGAACTGGAAAGAAAGAGAAGAACTGGGAAGAGAAAGTAGCTCTGTGATGAGGACACCCGTGTGTGTGTGAGAGCCCAGACTTACTTTTTATTTTCTAATTTATTGAGAGAAAAATATATATATCATGATTTTTCTCTTGATTGAGAATTTGAAATATTGGTGTGTATCAGCATTGGCCATGCAGTTACTGATTTGATGTTATACTGAATTTCAGCTTTTATTATCCCGAGTTTTAACTGATCCAAATTGGTATAACTTAAGATAATATGATTACATTGGAAAAGATTTTGTTAATCAGCTTGTTCTATCTTTCTTCTTTTTCTTTTTTTTTTTTTGGCAAAATCAGATGTATCATACTGCACAAATATGGATACAACCAAAAAAGTCAATAAGTTTTGGTGCACTTTTCGCCAATCCAAAAAGTTCTTATTCTGTCATTGTGAAGATCCAGTTTTCAGAAAGGAGTGGGATACTCTAGTTTTATTAGCAAAGGTATTTAACTCTAACCCAATATTCAATATTCAAGCATTTTTAGAAGTGTACAGGTTCTTTAAAACTACCTCATCCCAGTCTCTCACTTCAATATGCAATCAGTCCCTGCAGCTCTTAATCACGAGACGCTCTAGTTTTTTTTTTTTTTTTTTTTGGTGAAAACGCTCTAGTTTTTAGAAAGGAGTGGGATGCTCTAGTTTTATGAACAAAGGTATGCAACTCTAACCCAATATTCAATATTCAAGCATTTTTAGAAGTCTACAAGTTCTTTAAAACTACCTCATCCCAGTCTCTCACTTCAATATGCAATCAGTCCCTGCAGCTCTTAATCACGAGACGCTCTAGTTTTTAGAAAGGAGTGGGATGCTCTAGTTTTATGAACAAAGGTATGCAACTCTAACCCAATATTCAATATTCAAGCATTTTTAGAAATCTACAAGTTCTTTAAAACTACCTCATCCCAGTCTCTGACTTCAATGTGCAATCAGTCACTGCAGCTCTTAATTCACGAGACACTCTTAACTGAATTGCAGCTGCAATACTGGGATATCTCATCATTCCATCTCCTATGTACTCCGGTTGAACACCATTTTGAAATACTTCTTTGAGGGAAACCATTTCAAATCATTTGGCTAACAGAGACAAATAATTGAAGGTTCAAGTAACTATCCTAATGCAGTCAAACTACACCAAGAGCACTGATACTATATAGAAGTTGCCAACATCAAAGGATGGTAATAGAATTTCTCAGAAATTGGATAACCTGCTGCATGTGTCGTGCATTCAAGGAAGAAAGAATAAAACTGCATGCTTGTTGGGCAACTACGAAGAAGCTTGAGGGGTGAGCTAGTACCAATAGCTTTTCCTATATCCCAGGACTGAAAGGATTACAGAATTCATCATAAAAACATTTTAATCTCATGACGGCATCTCAATTTTAAACAACATATTTAAAATTTCTGACTGCCAGAATATGATGAGTCTCCAATTTTTCCCCTATTCTTGTTATCTTTTCCTCTCCTTATCTCGCTGATTAATTACATATTCTTCATATCATAAACTTTTTTCCAGTAGGTACAAAGCCTGGACATGGTGTTATGGGTGCAAGAACACGACTTGTCAACAGATTTTTATATATAAGCAAAATGAAGAAGTGCTAACCTTCCATTAACTTAATGTCAGACTCTAAGGCTCATACAATAATTTTCTCATGACTGCACAAAGCCTGGACAGAATGTACTTGGTTTATTGCTGAAAGAACATATAACTTATATAAGCATTATGAAGAAATGCCAACCCTCCATTACCTTAATTTTAGTTAGACTTTCATTCTTAAATGTGTTCAAAAGCAACCAGTTCTGCATGTGTGCCTAGGCAAAAAGATCTCTGCAAAACCAATGCTTTAGGGCCCCATCAACGTAGCCGAAAAAGGTGATCTCCTCTCACCAAATAAGAAGGAATCCAGCTGGAAGGTCATACCATTCTTCTCAGCTATGAATGTGCAAACATCCAAAGTAGGGTCTCTGAGGCATGACCATATCTGCAATACAACATCTGGATCAATTAGAGATTGCTTTGTTGGCTAAAGCACTTTAAACTAATGTCCAAGTCTAAATATATACATTATACACATAAACCAAAATAAAAGGGGATTTGAAATCAACATTGTGAAACCACATAAATGGTATATACATGGGGCCTTGCATGTTAGCAATGTGCACGAGAAAGAAACTGGGGAAGAGAAAGCAAGAAATAGATGGATTTTGTCAAAAAATGCCCATCAGTTCACCAAGAATCCCTTATAAGTTACAAGTTGTGAACAAAACAAATAAACTAAACGATAGCAGAGTCAAAGAAGCAGCGTTTCATGGCAGACAGCTGCTAAAGTTCTATACCAGACTAAGAAGATAAAAAGCATTATTAAAGTCCTTGATGCAGTATTAGACCCACAGCATTAAAGACTTTTTAAGTTTATCGAAATGCTACCAAGCTTACTGGTAGCATTGCAATAAAATGTTCCAAAAGCTATAATTCCAGTCAAGGAGGGTTTTTTCTCCGGCAGATATTAAGTACCATGTTGAGATACATAATGACAATTTCTGTGGATCGTAGTTTGAGGAGCAAATCCAGGAAAGCTGCAAAATGTTCAAGAACCTCCTATGAAGGGAAGGACCCAATTTAACAACCAACAAGTTCGTACTCCCCAACCCCCCCCCCCGCAACAAGAGACTTGAAGAAGGAGTCTTCTAACCTATGGCTCTGTAAAAAACCATAAACCGATGGATATCATAGGCTTAAAATAGGCTAGGCTAGGGACTCTTATTAGATAACCAAAACCACATCAGTTTCCTTCCATCAAGGAAACTACCTTAGGTATAACTATATTTAGTGGGTAGTTACCAACCACCCAAAATCATCCAACAACTAAAACAAATGGACCATATAGAAACATGCCTAACATTCTCCCACATGGCCCCCATGACATAGTTAGACAATCCTCATAAGTAATAGTTAATACAATAGTATGGCCATAATCACTTTATTGTCACTCAACTCATATGCTAGTTTTGCAATTGTTAGCCAAATAGAAATTTTTTGTACACAAATCATGACGGTGATGCTCTCTAGGCGAGCACTTCCTTCCATGTATAAAAATGTATGATACTTTCTAATTGAGTATCTCATGATACTTCATGAATGATCTTCTTATAAATCATTCAAGGTCCAATTTATTGATCTAAATGGATCAAGATCTTGTAAATGACAAATTACTTAATGTGCATAATGGACATCATGTCATTAATTAATCAAATATGTTTATAAACATACATAATAGTCAGAGAATTAAAAGCAATAACTCAAAATAAGCCAACAAGTCCCATATGTCATACATGATTCCTGAACTACTTTGCCAACAAACCTTTAGTCATAGAATCAGTGATTATTAACACAATATTTATGTGCTTAATAACCACTTCTTGCTTTTTAACATATTCTTTGACAACCAAATACTTTATGTCAATGTTCTTACTTCTGCTTCCACTTTTATTATTTTTAGAAAAAAAAACTATAACCAAATTATCATAAAAAAATCTTCAATGGCCTAGCAATAGAATCGACAACCTTTAGGCTAGATATAAAATTCTTCAACCATAGTGCCTGTGATGTAGCTTCATAGCATGCGATGAATTCTGCCTCTATAGTGGATGATGCAACAATAGTTTGCTTTATGCTTCTCCAAGATACAACACCTCCAACAAGAAGAAAGATGTATCCTAAAGTAGACTTTTTTGTATCCATACATCCAGCAAAATCCGAATATGAATATCTAACAGCTTCCAAATGGTCAGAATGTCTGTATGTAAGCTTGAAGTCTTTAGTTCTTTGAAAGTACCTTATAACACTTTTGACAGCTTTCTAGTACTCTATACCTGGGTTACTTTGGTATCCGCCTAACATTCTTACTATATATCCAATATCAAGCCTAGTGCAAACCTGTGCATAAGCATAAAGAATGTTTTTCATCTGTTCTCGTTCCAATATGTTCTAAGGACATTGATTCAAACTAAATTTGTCCCCTTTGATAATAGATGCTACAATAGGTTAACAATCCTTCATCCTAAATCTTTCCAGAACCTTTTTAATACAAGCCTTTTGAGATAGTCCTAAAGTTTTTTCGGCTCTATCTCTGTGAATCTCTATGCCAATGACATAAGAGGCTTCATCCATATCCTTCATTTCAAAGTTCTGGATAAGAAATTGTTTGGTCTCATGCAATAAGCCCAAGTCACTACTTGTAAGTAAAATATCGTCTACATATAGGACTAAGAAAATGTAATTGCTCCCACTGATCTTAAGGTATATACATTGATCAACGATGTTCTCTAAAAAACCACATGAAGAAACAACGTTGTGGAACTTTATGCACCATTGACGGAAAGCTTGTTTTAGTTCATATATATATATATATATATATATATATATATATATATATATATATATATATAGCTTGCAAACTAAGTGACTGCCCTTCTCACTATGAAAACCATTAGGTTGAAGCATGTATACCTCTTCTTCAAGATCCCCATTTAAAAATGTTGTTTTTACGTCCATTTGATGTAGCTCTAAATCAAAATGCCATGATTATTGTAAATGAATCCTTTTTTAAAACTGGAGAGGATGTTTCATAATAATCAATGCCTTCTTTTTGAGCAAAACCCTTAGCTATAAGTCTAGCCTTATATTGTTTGATATTACCAGATGAGTTCCTTTTGGTCTTATAAACCCATTTACATCCAATGACTGAGTCTCCTTCTGGTAATTCAACGAGATCACAGCCTTTGTTTTTAGCCATGGATTCCATCTCTTCCTTCATACCATCATACTAAAGTGTGGAATTTTCTCCACTTATGGCTCGTGAAAATCAATTCGGATCATCTTTAGGTCCAACATCATAGTCAGACTCTTGAAGGTATACAATATAATTACTAGAAATTGCTGGCCATCTAATTCTTGAGGATCTTCTTACTTCCAATGTTTCATGTGTATCCTGAATAGTGGTTTCTGTATTATCAATTCTTTCACGAGGTGGTTCCTCATGGTGTGGTTGTTGAATTGGTTGATGTTCAATAAAATCCAAAGGATTACTTTGAAAAGACACCAACTCTTGCATATTTAAGGGTACCACAAGTGATTCCCTTATTTTCTTAAATTCCACCTTATGAGGAAATTCACTCCCACTAAATTCATGATCCTCAAAAAATTTTGCATTTCTAACCTCAACAATTCTTGGAGTATGTGAACGACAATAAAACCTATATCCTTTGGAATTAACTACATAGACAATAGAAAAACCACTTATTGTTCTTGCATTCGGTTTCTTTAGGTGTGGATTATAATCCCTCACCTCAACTGGACAACCCCATACGTCTAAATGTCTTAAACTTGATTTTCATCCATTCCATATTTCAAAAGGTGTTGTAAGAACAACCTTAGATGGAAGCCTATTTAAGATGTACATAGTAGATTTTAATGCTTCACTCCACAAGGATAAAGGTAAACTTGAATTGCTTATTATGTTCCTAACCATGTCTATAAGTGTGTGGTTCTTTCTTTCAGCCACACCACTTTATTGTGGTGTATCTTGCATTGAGTATTAGGCAATAATGCCCGCTTCTCCAACGAACTTTCAAATGGACCCGGTACTTGTCCTTTTTCTGTGTACCTTCTATAATATTCTCCACCTTTGTCTCATCTTACAATTTTTATTTTCTTTTCCTTTTGTATCTCTACCTCTACCTTGAAAATCTTAAATGCATCAAGTGCTTCTGCTTTATCAAATAAGAGATAGAGATGCATATATCTAGAATGGTATCAATAAATGAAATAAAATATTTCAGACGATTTAGACATGGGGTAGAAAATGGTCTACATATATATGTGTGCATGATCTCTGAAAGCTCAGTACTCCTTTTGGCACCTTTAGTGGTCTTATCGGTCTGCTTTCCCTTTATGCAGTTTACACAAGCACCAAAATCCGTAAAGTCAAGAGCCTTTAGGACTCCATTGCTGCTAATTTTTTTTAATTCTCTTTATGGAGATATGTCCCTATCTCCAATGCCAAAGTTTAGAGGAGTATTCATTAATAATACCTCATTTAACACCAACTTTATTGTCATGCAGGGTTAGAAGACTAAACTCATAAGTGGGGTCAAATTCAAATTTAAAGAAATTATCAACTAAAATTCCAGAACCAACAATTTTCTTGTCTTTCAAAAGATCCACAACTGAACCATGAAAATTAAATTCAAAACCAATACAAATCAGTCTTGAAATAGAAACCAAACTTCTAGAAAATGATGGAACATAAAAGGTGTTTACAAGGTCTAACTGAAAACCAGATTTTAAAATTAATCTATAAGTCTCCACTGCTTCTACACATGAACGCATCTGGTTTCCTGACTATATACCTTGTTCACTTTTCACTAGTTTTCTCAAGTTTAGAAAACTTCTCACATTATTAGCAATGTGAATTGTAGCAGCTGAATCAATCCACCAGGCAGTATTATCAGGAGCTTCAATAAAACAAGATTCATAACACACAATGCGAGATTACCTTTCTTTTCGAGTCATTCCTTATACTTGGCATAGTCTTTCTTAAAATGTCCCTTTTTCTTGCAGAAGTAGCATTTATCCTCACTGCCATCCTGCTTTATTTGCACACAGTTTCTTTTCCCAAGAAACGCCTTTACCTTTCTTAGCATTTCCTTTAGCACGATTTACATAATGAACACTCTCAGGTATCTCATGCTTCAACCTCTTCTCTTCTTGCACACACATGGTCAATAGTTCATTAGTTGACCATTTTTCCTTATGTGTGATAAAATATTTTAAATGGTCCATATTCTGCAGGGAGATAGTTGAGAATGAAATGTACTAAAAATGACTCAGGAATCTCAACCTTTAGGGACCTTAATTGGGCAGCAATGTCTCTTGTTTGCATAATGTGCTCTCACACACTCCTGCTTTTGTCATGTGTCATGCCCAAAAGCTTCTTCATTAGTGTGATAGCTAATGCCTTGTCAGAGCTTACAAATTGTTCCTCCATAGCTTTCATGTAATCTTCGACCTTATTGCATTCTGGGATTGAACTGCTAATACTCTTACTCACATGGGACTTAACGAGCATAAGACTTGTAGGGTTTTATCATGTCATATAGGGGCAGCGGAAGCTAGAAATTTTAAAATTTCTTAATAAAATTCCATTATTTCAAACCCTATTAAGCCAAGATCACCTTAATGGTAACAATCAAATAATATAATATTAAATGCAGAAATAGAAGAATACTTCCAACCAAGGTTCGCCGTACCGGTACCGAACCCCGTACCGGTGCCGCACTAGTATAGGCGTACCGAGTGTCGGTACGGTACCGTACGCTCGATACCGACCGTACCGACATTGGTGTACCGATACCGGTACCCATCGGTACGGGTACGGTACGCTCGGTACCGACTGGTACCGACCGGTACAGCGAACCTTGCTTCCAACGCTAATCCAATATGCAAAATTTTCACTAGGTGCCCAAATGTTCACCCTCCAACGTTGATCCATACGGAAACTGGGTTCAAGGCTTTAGCTCCAAAGACTTTGATCCTTGATGCTGAATCCTTCCAAAGGATTTAATTGGTTTGCTTTCTTTCCTTTCTATTTTTCTTCCACCTTCTAAAATCACTTCTAATCCTTTTGTCCTAAAGAAGACCACCTTGTCTTGGCTTAGGACACACTAAAAGAGTTGTTAGAAGGAGAGAAACTCTTGTAAGAAAGAAGGGATAAGAGAGAGAGTTGGAATTTTAGAGTTCCGATGATTAGAATTCACCGGGAGCGCATTCCCTTTTATAGATGTGGAGGGATGCATCCTTGCCATCCATTCATGCATCAAGGGGGGCGTGGGATCCAAGAGGAGCGCCTCCTAATGAGAAGTCTTATCCAGATAGGGCATGATGAGGAGAGATAAGGAGATATGATAAGTGGATAAGGAGTTAGTTATGTTTCATCCTTATCCATCCATAGAAGCGCCTCTTCATGATACGCCATATCACTTTTAGCGCTTTTCCTTCCACATATTTTTCTGAAATTCAATCATCATACTTCCCTTTGAATCCTCATCACACCATCTAATGGTATCCATGATGTGCCATCATATGATCATGATCTAATGGCTAGGAATGCATGCGCCATCAAGCTTGATCCATGTCATCATCCAATGATGATCCAAGGGCTCCAATCCAAGGCGCCTCATCATGATCCCATTATATCTTCATCTAATGGCTGATGAAGATCAAATGATCATGATTGAAGGCCCTATCTAACCCAATCTAATTGGGTTCAAACCAACTGACCGTTATATCTTCATCCAACGGTAGATGAAGATCTAACGGTCAAAAAATGAATGATTTATCAAATCTATTCCAATTAGACTCAAACGAAGCCAATTAGGTGCCAACTCTTGGCTAACCCATATTAGGATATGATCTAATCAAATTAGATCAATCAAGAATCAGATTCGAATCCAATTCGAGGCAGATTCAAATCCAATTCGAATCAGGAGCTAGGGTTTGCAACACGTGCTAACATGTTCATCTTGCAAACATGATCTAATCTAATTAGACCCTCGATCAGTTTTTTTGTATGTGATCCATTGGGTTCCATACTTAGCCAGCAGTAGGTGTGGGTGCGAGTTAACCTAACTTGATTAGAACTCTTCTACTCGATTTAGGTCCAAACTGCGCGAACCCAAACTTAACAATTAGAGTCCTTTCTAATTGGTGATCGAATTAAACTCTTTAATTTGATCAAACCTATAAGACAAAATTGACATCTAGCAACGTGTCATGTCTACCCAGAAGATATGAAATTTGGTAGAAATACCAAAAATACCCTTCAGTGGCAAGTTACCGTGCAATTCAATCCTTCAATCAAACTGCATCCTGAATATGTATATGAGTATGGATCTATGTCAATCTCAATTATATATTCATATTTCTCTCAATTTTTTAATGATAATTTGAATAATGAAACATTAGAAACTCTTTTTAATTTTCATTCTACTTTGATCAAAGATTTTCTGAATTATCATATGATTAGAATAAATAGGATGCGGTCTTCTCTTACTCGAAGTGATTGATTCCTTGTCGACCTACTCATAACCTTCGTACACAATTCACCATATCCGGAAGACCCCGTGCACGACATATTGTCATGAATAAGAGTAAACCAAAAACATGGATTCATATGCACAAGACACCATGGTGATCTCAGGTCAAAGGATCAGTTGCACAACTTCTACTAAGAGAATCATCTTTAGACATGTAAGTAAGACTTCATAAGATATTCTCTTAACAGGTCATTTCAGTGAACTCATTCCTCTAATGAGCACCCACATCTTCGCATTAGTGTCTCCACACAAGTAATTGTGAGATCAATCACCCTCTGTATCGAGTATACATAAGATGTGCCAGTCTTGCCGGTAGCATTGATCCCCGACTCAATGTACCAACGACTGGAAATACTTAAGATTAGGGTTTTAAGATTTTAGGTCTCACTAGTATGATCTCATCATAGCTCTAAAACCATTGCCCTAATCTAAGGGATTCATCACAAATATAAGAAACAACATATGATGAAATACAATGTCTTTATTTATAATCAAATGTTACATACATGATTTGGAAAATCAAAAGAAAATCCTTCACAATACAAATTGCGATTGGCTTGTAAGGCATCTATTCTGGAATTGAACCGCTATTACTTTTACTCACATGGGACTTAATGAGCATAAGACTTAAGTGATCAGATCGTGCTCACCGCTCATAACTAGCCCTCTCATTTGGCGTACTTGATTCTATGGGAATGGGTGGTTCATCCACACAGAAAGCCAAAGCCAAAGCCAAATCCATACACCCCAGAGTCAAGAGTATTTTATCATTCCAATCAGAATAATTATCACCCAATAACATTGGAATACAAGAAGAATCATTAAAAAAAAGTAGTAGTAGAAATAACCACAATAACCAAAGACAAATATACATCAATGCTATGAAAAATAAACTTAATTTGACAACGGTAAATTCTAAACCTTCCTGTGAATAGAGGTTGCAAACATGCATAGAATTTACTTAATTCTTCATTAATAAGATTAGCAAACACAAATACCAAAACGAAATATTCCATACTTGTGGGCCTAGAAAAATTTCTATTTTGATATTTGGTTTACTATCTTATTCCAATTAATGCACCAAAATGGCCACCTTCCTATAGGACCAGGTAACCATGCCATTAAATAATCACTTATCCATATGTGACTAAAATTCGTTATACATCATTACATTATCACGACTTAAGATGCTGTGGCTACTCCTAAGCCTATGATGACTCAAAATGTTACATTATAAATAAAATTATAAACTTATCCAAATGTTGATAAAACAAAATAAACAAATTAATCATGTAATGTGCAAAACAAACATGCTGTTACATGTAGGTCCCTGCTGTCCTTAACTGTAAATTAAAATTTATAAACAGATCCCCAGAATTATTCACAGGTCCTGGTCTTCTTTATTCTGTTACAGATTGCTTATTTATGGTTCAGATGAACTGAAGCCAGATTGGTTCACACGAACCAATCTCAGTTTAATCAGATATAATTAATAAAGTATTATGCAAAAAGATACAAATTAAACCATAATACAGTCCTAACTTAGACTAATTAAGTCTGATTTAACCAACCACGTGAACCACACATTCTTCAAAAGTTTCCAAAATATGTGGATAGCTTCTATAATTGGCCTAATCACCCAAGTTTCGTAAGGAGGTGTCCCACTCAAGCCCATACAATGACCATCTGGACTGGATCATTGTTACCCATTGCAAAAGGAGTACTGAGACCTCTATGGGCAGGACACTTCCTTTTAAGTTCTATGGGCTAGGACACAAAAAAGGACTTCTCCTCGTCGATATTCATGGAGTGATCCCTTTCAAAGGTAATAAATGACATAAAAATCCAAAATTATTTACGGAACCCCAAAATTATAGATATTCTGTGCTCGAGTAGTATCAACAATGGCAAAACAACTATTTTTTTTTTTATTTCAAACAATTAATGTATACGACACAACTAGCCATGAATCTCCAATCGATAAATCGAAGAA